>NC_092661.1:9025076-9630255 GCF_032118995.1 Asterias amurensis
TTGTTTGAGCCACACTTTTCAATTGTTCATTAAGCGATAAAATAATGACCACAGGGCTTCCTCAAAAGTAAGTTCTGTTATATTTTAGCTTAAAAGGTACTTGAATCGTTTATGTGTTGAAATTCACGAATTATTAATCTATTTATTAAAGTCTAAGTTTACCGCCTCAGTTTAAGCACTGACTGAGTATTCTTTCCCAGATTCATCGCATTATATTTAAACAAATTATAAGGGGAGTATTGTTTCGATTTGACCCAACTTGAGCTGTTCCATCAAAAAGGATATAAACATCAAGTATCAGTGGCCTTGCACCCACCACCCCGAAATAAAACAAAGCATAAAATAATGCTTTAATAAGTCATTAGCCCCCCCCCCCCCCATTAATAAAAATGTTTGGCTATACCTTTGTTTAAGTTTGAGTGCAAATATTTTTAATTGTAAGAAGGAAAAGAACAACTCATAAATAATTTTTGGCATGTTACCATTGTTAAAATGCAGCCAGTATCAAAGAAATTTATATTGAAGTCAGTTGATAATTCAGTCCCTTTGAATATAACTCCAGTAGCTTTTACACACACAAAATTTACTTGAGAAGATAATCTGACAAAATACTAGCTTGTGGCTGCTGAGTTTTTGGTATGGTATATGCAACCATATAATACTATAACTTGAACATTTATATAATTTGACAAATATGCTAAAGACATGGTATGTCAATGGCTTTAGGAAGAGACTTTTCCTACCAACCCTCCAGCTTTCAAAAAAAATGTAATTGCAAAAGAAATAAAAGGAAAAGTTGAAAAGTTGAGTGTTCATATTTGTCACAAAAGGACATTAACAGGTTGAGTGTTCATATTTGTCACAAAAGGACATTAACAAGTTGAATGTTCATATTTGTCATAAAAGGTCATTAACAAGTTGAGTTTTTGTATTTGTCACAAACGGACACTAACAAGTTGAGTGTTCATATTTGTCACAAAAGGACATTAACAGGTTGAGTGTTCATATTTGTCACAAAAGGACACTAACAGGTCGAATTTTCATATTTGTCACAAAGGGACATTTATGTACCTCCCTACTAGTTTTTTTTATAGTAAATACACCAAACACTTTTTTGAAATGCACTATTACTACCATGTCCTTAACATAATTCAAAATAAATATTACAGGAACACAGTTAGACTGAAGAGTTTGTTGACTAGACACATAACATCAATGTCCAAATTCAGGCATATATATATACATGAAAATGTAATTGTGAAGATTGGTTCAGTTTGTGATTCCAGAATTTACTCAGAGTGCTCAATGGAATAAATGCTTGACCAAATCTTATCTTGGAAAAAAGGAGCAAAAGTTTCCTTCTTCTATGAAGAATATTATGTTTATTTAAGGTTGATTTAAATTGCTGAAAGCTACTGAGAACTTCTGAATGAGATGCCTACAAGAATTTGAAGTTACCCCAAAATGTTTGTCAATATTTTCAAGATCAAATTGAAGGATAAGAGCAGCCTGAATTATTTCATAATGTTTAATGAATCCACAATTATTTTCAGAGCAATAGTTGATGACAGAAGAAGCTTGTAAAAAAAAAGTTTCTTCTCATTTTAATTTGGTTTCTAAGAGTGAGTTAAAACGCTTTCATCACTAAAAATGAATTAAAGTCAAACAAAGCATCTGCAGGAATTAAGCGGCTTTAGAGAGTCTACATGAACTTGTAAGTTCTAATTGAAATGGGTTTTATAAATTTTATGTCTGGTGCAAACATCTGGGGTGAGTGACAGTTTAAAGGAGACAAAAAGTGACATGATCATCATGATCTTGGGTTAGGCATTATGGGTTAAAGGTTGAGGGCAAAGTAGTGCCTCAACAATGTATTTGATCTTGAAGGAATTGAAGAGAACAAGAGGGTGTTGAAGGTAAGGGTTGAAAGCAGAGTAGTGCCTCGCCATTTTTGAGATCTAGAAGGAAGAAGTATTGGTGGTGGTAGTGACGGCTAAAGGCAAAGTAGTGCCTCACCATTCTATGAGATTTCTAAGGAAAACGTCTGGGTGGTGGTGGTGACGGTTGAAGGCAAAGTAGTGCCTCACCATTCTATGAGATCTAGAAGGAAAAAGTCTGAGTGGTGGTGACGGTTGAGGGCCAAAAAAGTGCCTGAACATTCTATGAGATCTAGACAGAAGAAGTACGTATGGTGGTAAAGGTTGACTGCAGAGTTACACTGCTCATTTTGGAAGAATTATTTTAAACATTTTCAGAGAAGCTGCTGTTATGTCTTCATTGTATTGAAAAGTCACATACATAATTCAATGTACAAAGTTCTAGAATATTTGTCTTCAAATCATTAACTGACAATATGATCATGTTGATAATTAATTTTCGCTGTTCATTATAACAAGAACATATTTTTATCTTCTCAAATTGAACACAACTGTGTCAGATGGATCAACAGCTGTTTCATTTTAAGGTCATGATCTAATCTTATTTAGATATTTAAGTTGGAAAGAATTTTTGTTTCCATTAAAACTAATAACACTTCAGAAGTGTTTTTGAATTTTGAATTTCAGAAAAGAGGGACTTGAGTTCCAGCCAGATCAATATAAGAAAGAATATCAAGAGAGAACAATAGTTTTTAGCTGGGGTATAATAGAAGGGACAGCATCATGTGAATTGTATCATTGGCCCACACATATGAACTTAGTTGTACAAGTGATCTGAGAAATGCCACTGGTGAGTTCACTACTACAGAGGGTCGGAATGATGATAGATAGAAGACAATGTGTGGTGTCAAGATTTGTTACTAACTAACTAACCAAATACATGATCATGCTGTTTTTTGAAAAAGTAGGATCCCATCCTTTATAGCTTTTTTTTTTGCAGCCAAACTTTCATGTTTGGAGGAGATCCTGTTTAAAGTTAACTGTTTCATGCACTGACCAGACGCTAATGAAAGGTTAAAATCCCTTTAGAAAATTGGTTGTTAAAAAAAAAAAAGATCTCAGGTATTGTGGGGGGGGGGGGGTCGCTTTTTCCGAAAAATAAGTAAGCTAATATTGTGTCCATATGATCAAGTTAACAATAAAATGTATGGTGCATGAAAGGGTTTAACTATTTTTAAAATCATTGTTTTGAACACTGTAAACTTCAAAATTTTACCGAGCATGAAAGTGCAAATCTGATGTTATCTTAATCATGAGTAATTTACCAATTAATACAAGTGTGTCTTTGTGGAAGCTGTGTGCAGCACAGCATGTATAAACCAATTGGTAAACAAAAGTGTCAAGTTGTGAAAACTTAAATTTATCTAGGTAACAAAAAGTGTCTCTTTGTCAAAGCTCAAAATGCGAAGCATTTATTTTTCGCACAGTACCAGCACTATGTATTTCACTGTGAAAACTTGCAAATCAAAATGTGGCTGTTCATGAAAATGCAAAAACTGTATGGTTGTTAAATTTATTTTTGTGCTAATTAGTGAAACTCTGAAACTATAATGTTTCATCACTCATTGAAACTTGGGAAAAATAATGATGTCTTCGATAACATAGGCCAAGCGGTTAATCGCACCAAAATCAAAGTATGGTGTTTATGATCAGCAGAGTGTGGGTTTAAGTCCCTGTGTCCTTAAAGCCATTATACACTTTCGGTAAACAGTATTGTCCAAGTCCCACACTTCGTGTATCACAACTTATATATAAAATAACAATCCTGTGGAAATTTAGGCTCAATCGGACATTGGAGTTGGGAGAAAATAACGGGAAAACCCACTCCTGTTTTCGCGCGTTTCGCCGTGTCATGACATGTGTTTATAACAAATCCGTAATTCTCGTTAACGAGAATTTATAATGTTTTACCGTTTTCTCAAAAAGTAAAGCATTTCATGGACTAATATTTCAAGAGAAGTCTTTCACCATTACCTTCTGTAAACCCTGTAAATTATTTGTAAATCTGTGAACTTTTTTTTTTTTGGAAAGGGTCCAATGGCTTTAAGCAAGACACTTAACCATGATGCTTCGTCCTTTAGAAGGGACCTAAAGCCGTTGGTCCTGTGTGTTGTGTAACACATGTAAAAGAATTCAGTGCACTTATCGAAAAGAGAAGGGGTTCGCCCCTGTGTTCCTGGTTTGATTGGCAGCATATTGCGCGACAGCACCTTGTAAACCATAACATTGTGCTACGAAAAAGGAGTAGGCCTCATAATTCAAATGTAGTCCCACATATCTTGCAGGAAAATGCTGAATGTTAAACTGCCCTGAGAATCACTGAATAACGGATACGCACATTAAATAAGGGGCCACTTTTATTATTATTGTTAAATACACAATGTATAAAAACACTTATGTGCCCAAACGTATGGTGAGGATGTGTGAAAATTTGGTTTTTACTACATTGTTACATACAGTAACAAAAACAGAGAAATGCGAATCTTTGTTTGCCTTTCCTGTTATTACTTATTTTTATTTCTGAATTAAACTACGCATTATTGATTTGTCTGATGAAACAAATGCTTTTCTCTGAATCAAAACATGTCAAGTTGCCCTTAGAACTAGCCCTTAACAATAGCCCTTAACACTAGCCCGGCATACCTTGTCTAGTAAAAACTGCTACAGGCTAGTAATTACTACCTCTCAACTTGCCCTGCAGGCTTCTTAAAACTGTGCAACTGTGAATAATACATTTTATAAATGTGTGCATTTATTTTTTGAGTGTTTGAGTGTAACTTTATTTGTCCAAGGTTGGCTACTTAACACAAAGCTTAAGAGCAAGGCCTGACAGCTGTGAATGAATTTGGCTAATTCAGGGCTCAAATTTAACACTGGACCGAGGGTCGGGCCAGTAAACATTTGACAGGACTAGTACAACAGTCTTGTGTGTTTTAGCCGAATATTAATTTTGATTCATTGATAGTTGAATTTTGGAGATCAAACTAATAATGATTTATCTCCTTTTTGTGCATAACTTCAAATTGTCTGCCTCAACATGGATCAATAATACAAAGACTTTCCCATTGAATTATTGAAATTTGTCTTTATTTATCACTTCTACGTGTAAAAAACCTTCAGACATACATAAGACAGCTGTTGCAAACACAACAGATTACAACTTATATTTGAGTTTTTGGTACACTGTGAGTACAAAATGTTAAATCCATCCTAAATTCACACCTAAAATAGCTCACTGGATTCTCAGTAGTACAGGACTGGATATACAGCAAAGGCATTATTTTTTTTACATAAGTTGAATGTTGGAGATCAAAATAAAAATTATTTTTCTCTTTTTTGAGCATAACTTTAAATTGTCTGCCTCAACATCGATCATTAATACAAAGACTTTCCCATTGAATTAGTCCATGTACAATATACTTCAGCTTTGTGGCGTACGCTTTCCTAAGTAGTACCATGACTAATGTAACTCATTTGACAAATCAGTCATAAAGACAACATTCTGTCTATCAACTGTAATTTTGTTGTGTTGTCACCAAGGTATTTTCAAAATAGACACTGAAAATACAATTTTGCATTATACTTGTTCACTATAATACTGGACAATGTATACTCTTAATTTTTGAACAACTCACCCATTATGGTAGAAAGATGGCTGCAATAAATAATTAAGTTATTTGACATAAATTTGAACAAATTTTGATCATATCTTTCAGAGATGTACTATAAATAGTCTTTTAAAGATCACTGCATTTCACAGATGAGATTAAGTCTGATTTGTTTATTATCACTGCATGGTACGAGCAAAACACAGGTACATGAATACAAAAAGTATTTCAACTATTACATCATCAAAAGATACGCTGGGACTAAAAGGTCAAGCATTTTTTATTCGTATTGATTGTAATCGTCAAACCATTCTCTTAATCTTTTTTTATTAAGATTAAGTTTCCATGTCAGTGACTAATAAAGGCTTGCACCCTTGTTTGGGTTTTATACTGCAGTACTTTATCCTACCGAACACCAAACTACTACCTGGGCGGAACATAGAAAATCAGCTGGGACTACTACTTTATCTTTAAGTAGTAATTGATTTGTGTCATGGTGATCTGCACTTGTACAACCATTGGATTATATGGATATATCTTTCACTTGAACATCCTGTTAGGTACAAATGAATAGAGTACATGTACCCTCAATTTAAATTGTCTCTTATCAAACTTGCATTTCTAGATCCCCAATGTTTATCACTGTTGAGAAATATAAACTCACCTATCGAGATTGAGAATGAATGAGTTCTTTACATCATACAGGGTGTACTGCCTGATGCTGAGATATTGATCCCTGTCCTGGTTTTCTTCTGTTCATTTCAACTTGACCCTTCTTATCAGGAACTGCTCGATCATTCTCCGGGGCAGAATATCCAGGCTACTGTGACATGGATGAGTGTTGAAGAAGTTCTCTTCCAATGGTTTGTTGGGCACTGCAATAAAAAAAATCCAAAACAGGTTCATGTTAACTAAATAGGATTAGACAGTGATGAGATACAAGAAAACAAATCATTCATAGGTGACAAATCTTGGCTCAAGCTAATGTATTGAAAATTGTGTATTGTTGCATTTTAGATGAGGACCTGTGTTGTAGCCATGGTGGCCATTGCTGGGCAGACATAACTTTTAAGTTATGCCTGCCCAGAAGACCAAGAGCAAGAAAAAAGTCAAAATGTCATTCAACTTACTGCATGGCCCAATAACACGTTTTGAAACCTGGCATAAAGCCTTAAGCTTGCACTAACTTCAGCAATGATGCCCCCTCCCCCCGTCTCACTTTCGTAATATGACAGAAGGCGCCATCACTTTTGCGCATTTTGGCTATTTAACAAAAGTGTGTATGTGCATAAAACAATGCAACAGAGATTGCATGCCACGATTCCTGCGCGGAACTGATCAAGGAACTGGAATAAGTAGTGCCTCAATATTCATTAACCAAGTGTAGAAGTTGCCCACAAGGGCTCTTTCAAGGCCAATGGTAAATATGGCCATATGGATTTGTCGTCAAATTGCGCAATTTTTGGAAGAGATAATCTTAAATAAATGTAGAATCATATAGACCATGTGACCTGTGTCTACAATAAGTGTGACCTTGTGCAGTCTTTGGATTTTCCAGGGGAAAGGACCAAATGTTGCTGTCGGTCCATGGTCAGGCTAATATCCATTTGACAGATCCTTTGGACGTTCGAGCCGTGACGGCGACCTTTGCAAGTGCCTGTTTACGGACACCTTTCCGACGCCAATTGACGTAGGGCAGATGTCAGTTTTATTGATTACTGCCCGTTGTTACAAATAAAAAAAATGTGTATGGCAGAAGGGCATAGAGCCTACTTATGCCCTTCTTCCGAGCAAACAACGATGTAGTCATAAAAAAGAGCAAAGTTTTCTTATAACTAAGTTAGGACTGACAATGTTCACCTGGGCAACCAAAGTGTGCATCACATAGTTTCACAAAGAGACACGACTATCAAAATGTGTGAATTTTAACGGGCTTGAATGAGTATTCATAAGTTTGGCATCAAAAATCAGTGGTTTTGTATAACGAAAACTTGTGAGCGTTTGATCACCATAAATCAGAAGTGTACCGTTAACTGCATGGCACGGCACATAAAATCACAATTTTCTTCCTTGCAAACAGGGTTACTTTCAAACACAACATTGCATGAAATTCTAGCTAGAACCAATTAAAGTTACCTGGAAGTGTTTTCTTTTTTCAAAGCTTTTGTCACTTATATAATTATGTGTTTTGATGACTGGAATGTGAATAAACAGTTAAAGGTAGTGGACTCTATTGGTAATTGTCAAAGACTAGCCTTCACAGTAGGTGTATCTCAACATACGCATAAAATAGCAAACCTGTGAAAATTGAGCTAAATCGGTCATCGAAGTTGCGAGATAATAATGAAAGAAAAATAACCCTTGTAACACGAAGTTGTGTGCATTTAGATGGTTGATTTCGAGACCTCAAGTTCTTATTCTGAGGTCTCAAAATCAAATTCGTGGAAAATTACTTCTTTCTCAAAAACTATGGCACTTCAGAGGGAGCCGTTTCTCACAATGTTTTATACCATCAACCTCTCCCCATTACTCATCACCAAGAAAGGTTTTATGGCAATAATTATTTTGAGTAATTACCAATAGTGTCCACTGCCTTTAACTAAGGTTCTTAATGTATCTTATTTACAAATTTAAGAGTAGGCCCCGACCCGAGAGGGCGCTGTTCGTGACGTCAATCGAGGCGCGATATTTGAAGAGAAAATGCTGCACAGCGCTGAAAAAGACGTCGGACCGGACAAGAGGTATTTTTTGCTAGGTCATAAGGTTGGGCACATCAGTCCACGCACAGTGCAGATAAGGCAACGTTGCCTTATTGTGCAACGTTGAGTAGCAGAATTCGGAAACGTTGACGAATTGCACTACGAGGTATTTTTTGCTAGGTCATGAGGTTGGGCACATCAGTCCACGCAAAGTGCAGATAAGGCAACGTTGCCTTATTGTGCAACGTTGAGTAGCAGAATTCGGAAACGTTGACGAATTGCACTACTTCAAAGTTGCACTATTCGGCAACTCTTGCATTCAAACACAAAAAGGGAATCGAAAAAGGCTTTGTTGGAATAGTTAAAATCATATAATAGTATTGTACAGTTCCTTACCCAACTTTCTATCTGTGCAAATCAAAAAGTTATCTGTGCGTTTTCGCGCAAATGGCTTTTGAAAATCATCACTCCACACTTGCCGTTCAGGAAAACTGCGACGCCATTTTACTGTGTCAGATTGTATCCTCGTCCAGCGGTGTTAATTTATGCAAGTTTAAAACCCACTCTTTTTTTTTAAATAATATTGTTTATAGTCAATAAATAAAAAAATAATATTACAGTTTTAAATTAAACTTAATATTTTTTATTGTTAAAATTAAATAAAACAAAAACTTTATTGATGTTAAGTTTTTAAATGTATTGACGTGCCTGACCATTCATGAATTGCGCGAAACATAAACAGATGGCGGGAAACTTGGAAGAGTAATAACTATTTTAGTAACTTTGCTCCTTGCCTTGGCTGAGTAGTTTGGATAACAAATTTTGTATGTAGACGAGAATTTCATATTAAAGCAGGGAACCTAAGTAAATATAGTGACATTTTTGGCAAGAGTAGACCTGTCTAACTCCAAGGGACCGTGGTTTGAAACTTGAGATCGGCACAATGCCGGAATTTTTCATTTACGCCAGACAAGTTCGTTGTGGTGGACCCAAAATATTTTGGAGGTTGAGAGAGGGGGAGATGTGCAGGCGGGTCATTAACTTAGCCATCCCGGCCCGTCCCATTGACATAATTGATTTAAAACAGTAGATTGCAACCAAATGGAAACAAGTAAAAAGGAAGGTACAGTAATTATTTCGGAAATAAATAATTATTAATAAGTAATTATTTTAATTGTGCAATCTTTGTCAAGTATGGCTACAAATTAAACATCAGTGATATAAAATAATTAATTTTGGTTTGTGCAATCTTTATTAATTAGGGCAGAACTAAACTTGGTATATCCACTGTTCAACAAAAACTATTGGGCACGCCAATCAGCAGGAAGTTATGTACTAATTAGATGTCCTATTCAACATTCTGAACACACATGGTGGCAACATTTTATTAACTTGGTAAAAGTGTAACATTGTTGTAATTGCTGACTTCCATTTGATTTGAAAATCATATTTTTTGTTAATTTTTAAAGATTTATAAAATGTTTATTTAAGAAGTGTTTTTCACTTTGATGTTTACTAAAATTGTGCAATCTTGATTAATCATTACCATAAATGAAACTTTTGTGTTTTTGTATGAGACAAATTTTTAACTATTTTTATTTACATTTTTTTTAGTGACCATGCAGTTTGCAATTTGCCATTTTTTGTTTTAAATTATTCAATCACTGTCAGTAAATTTTTCTAGAAATAACTTTACTTTAAACACAAGTTATAGTTTATATTTATTATTTATTGCTCTTTCAATGTTAAAAATAAAACCTAGAAAATGTACACTTTTGAAATATGAGACTTAGAAAAAAGTAAAACATTTGAGAGTTGATAATATTAATAATAATATAGGTATTTATAGCGCCTGAACTTATCTGCACTTTGCGCGGACTGACATTATAGTTTCGGCCAAGTTTCTGTTTGCCTTTTTCTTTTATAAGCTAAATCCAAGCCACTTTTCAAATTAATATTTACTCTGGAAATGTCCAACCCACCCTCCTTTGTTACGGTAAAACTGACAGCTATTTTCTTTTTGCCGAGTTTACAATAAAACATTACTTGCAGGGGCCTCACACAACTTTTAGATTTAACGACATTTACAACAACATAGCGCCCGCTATTGTCTAAATAAATTTAGGCCATGCTCGCGCGGACCGTTTTTTTTAAATTGCAAGTTTTCGGTTTTTGACAGCCAACTTGTACCGCCAAAACAAAGACTGGGTACAGCTTGAATAACAAATGATTCAGTTTATTATCTTTTCACGTGATTTTGATTGATAATTATGAACAAATTTGTGTTTTAAAAAAATATTCTCACCTTTTCCATTAACGCAGGACAACGCCATCTTGTAAACGCAACCAGGCCCAAGGCGCAGGCGTGTTCACGTGATGCGTGATCATTTACATGTTGCAAGACAATTATGTCGTCTGCTCAATCAAATAAAGGATTTGTTGTCGAAGTAGTGAGTTTCTCCATGCAAAAATGTTACCCCAGCTGCAAATTTGAAATTTATAATGACTTATTTCGAAGTGTTTCAAACTGTTTGAAAGTTTATTTTGGGGAAGATAAGGCACCACTTCCGATAATGTCTTTACTTTTACTTTTTTTCATTGAGTTATTTATGTCATTCTACTAAGAACAATGTTTACCGTAGAATCGGTAACTAATTGGGCATTTTATGTTTTTGTTAGCAAAAGATAAAATCTTTTTTAAAGACACTGGACACTATTGGTAATTGTCAAAGACCAGTCTTCTCACTTGGTGTATCTCTATGCATACAATTACAAACCTGTGAAAATTGGAGCTCAATTGGTTGTCGAAGTTGCGAGATAATAATGAAACAAAAACACCCTTGTCACACGAAGTTGTGTGCTTTCAGATGGTTGTTTTCGAGACCTCAAAATCTAATTCTGAGGTCTCGAAATCAAATTCGTGGAAAAATTACTTCTTTCTAGAAAACTACGTTACTTCAAAGGGAACAGTTTCTCAAATTGTTTTATGCTATCAACCTCTCCCCGTTACTCGTTACCAAGAAAGCTTTTATGCGAATCATGACTTTGAGTAATTACCAATAGTTAGAAGGGCTCAAGTCTTAGTATAGCTAACTTTTCAAATGATTTAAATTACAATAATCTTGTTTGTGTATGGGTTTCATAGTGCAGTTTTGTAAAGCTGCTTCATATTGTGGTTCCATACTTCGGTTAAAATCGTTTGGTTTGATCGTGTGCAATTTACTCGTTCGGTTCCACCATTTGCTAGTGTCCACTGCCTTTAAACATTTTTGTTCCACCGTGCAGTTTGATCATTCGGTTTGTTCGGCTGGTTTAATTATGAACATTAATAAATTGTGATTTTGAATTAAAAAAATAAAAAAAAGGCCTATTTCGTAGGCCCTATCTACCCCGACTTTAGTTTACTACCCACATAATTGAGAAGTTCAGTTGTGTCTACACAAAGCTGCCGTCGATTTCACAAAACTCTTCCTAACTTAAGATTAATCTTAGGACTTAGGACGAGTCCCAACCCTGCACTGTAGCATGCAGACCTTAAGATTAATCCCAAGTTAGGACGAGTTACTCGTCGTCCCAACTCGAGATAAGACGAGTCCTAACTCTATGTGAAATCGACGGCCTGGACTTGTAATTGTTGTCAAAGAGGGCGGTATTAACTATGACCAAATCAAAATATAACTTGATAGTTCTAGCAAAACTCAATTTAATAGACTGTTGCCTGGCCCTTGTATAAAGGTTTTGTGGAAATTGAGTTGTGGGTCTAAGGAAACTAGCTCTTCGGTTTTAAACAGGATAATTGCTGAAGGCTACGATTGCGAAAGTTCTCCACAAAAATTGAAAGTATTTTTGGTTTAATAATAACGAAAAAACATAGTACAGTTGGGCGCATGGTCATTCTAATTCGCGTGTGTCAAAATAAGTTTTGAGCTACACTACGAGACAAGAAAAATATATATATAAATTATTTGCCTTTTATCAGGGCCCAATTTTATAAAACTGTTAAGCAGAAAAGTCTGCAAGAAAATGTGTTTGCTAAGCATCAATTGAGTGTGCTGCAGCAGGATCCGGTCGCTCTAAAACATTATTTGACTTTTCCCAACACATTGGGCCAGATAAATAAAAACTAGCATTTGCTTTTACTAGTCTTTTACTTAAATCCTTATAGATAAAAGTAAGGCTTAATACTGCTAGTAATTGGTCGAACTAGTAGGTAAAATCAATGCTTGAGGGACTCTTCTTATTGAGATGTAAATACAACCAACATTTTACTATTATCTGATAGTTTCACAAGATACTGGGCCGTATAAAGGCCAGCATTAACAAAATGTCGATAAGTTTAAGATCAGGCATGAGAATTTGCTCAAATCTCTATAAATAACCTTTTACTGGAAAAACACCATTTACTTGAACGGATTAGTAAGTGGTCGGAGAAAAGCACAATAGCGGGGTATTCAGGAGTATAACAATAGAGGCATGGACTCGCAGATCAATAGCGATTAACTGAAATGCAGGCGGGCAGTTTCCACTTAGTCAAGTTTTTGATGGCGGCAGTGGCTATGAGGAAACAGCCTCTCCACGCCAGCGCTCCAGAGATTGGTTCTTTTAGAGCAATTAAAGTACACAACAAATTTATAAGTAACATTTGAAGTTGGATCATTAGGCCAAGGGAAAAATAACCCTTAAATACTGACCCGATACCGAGCCATATATGCAACACTGTTGTGTAAGTAAAATCTCAAGCTCCTCATGCAGTAGCTTGTAAAAATACAAGTAATTGCTACAGTATGTTAGTAAAATGTCGTTTTTATTTATATGGCTATAAGTGAAAGGTAATCCAGCGAGCAAAATGTTCATGCCTGATCTTTTACTTTTCAGTCTGCTTGCTAATGCTGAACCTTTAACTTGATAAGTTATTGCTAGTTTTTATTTATCCGGCCCATTATCTATACTATCGTGTAAAACAAAGTTGCTATCCGGGAGATTGCCGTTTCCAAAACTACGTTGATTCAGAGTGAGCCGTTTGCCACAATATTTTGTTATAACATAAATAGCTCTAAATTGCTCGTTTCCAAGTAAGTTTTTATGCTAATAATTATTTTGAATAGGCCTCCCTTTGACAGGAAATAATTACTGTGTTTAGCTTTTTTATGGAGCAATTTTGTGTATCGTGGCTCCCGGGAAAACATCACTTCGCTGCGGGCCAACTATAAAAAAAAAAAAAAAATGCAGTGGATCATAGGCCAACGTCCAGAAAACATATAATATTTTGTGTTTACGTCACTTCCATTATGTGAATTATCAATTTAAAACGTTTACTTCACGCCCGATTTCGGCAAACTACTTGCTGACACCATGACTTCACGTACCAAAAAGACCCCCTAGCAAATTTTCGCGAATGTGAAAGAAAAAATACATCGGCGGGATAGCACCGCCCGTCGCGCAGCAACGCGGGGGGGGGGGGGCGGGGAATTTGAGGGGTGATGTGCCTCCCTCAGAAGTGTTTTTTTTTTTGGGGGGGGAGGGGGATTGAAGGCCTAAATTGAGCCATTTGGTGCACCATTTTTGTGGAAGGGGAAGGGCGGATTAGCTCCTTCTTCTTCTTTTTTTTCTTTTTTTTTTTTTTTTTTGGGGGGGGGGGACTTTTTTCCTCTTTGTGGGGGGGGGGGGGGCGTCCCAAAAATTTAGGTAATGTATTTGCATTTCAAATGTCTCGATATCGTTCTTATATATTTAACAAAACATGTCCCCAAGGGTAAAATGTTTGCCACGGTTCAAGGGAAAGTGCATCAGCTAAGCAGCCCTATATGCAGTCACAACGAGATATTTTTACAAAACAGGTCCAATGGCGGCCATTTTGAACTTCAAGACTGCTGAATATTTTTGAAACTGGATTCCAACACCCCTTTAACGTAGGTAAAGACCTTTTTTGTGTTGATAAACGATCCTCCTTGGTTGGCATGGCCGGCCGAATGTTAGTAAAACACCCAATCATACAAACAGATGTTTTAACCAAATTCAACATTTTTTGCCAACTTTTAATTACATATAATACCACCATTAGTTGTTTTTTACCCAACAAAATCAACTCAAAGTTTGAATATCTTTTGTAACACTGTTACAAACAGTAGCGATCTGCTTTTGATTTGCATTTAAGGCTTTCCATAGTTTTCCAACCTGGGTTGGCAAAAACTCTAACTGTGACATTTCAAAAGAAGGGTCTATAAACCGTCTCAATGTCAAAAATGGCGGCCATTTTGAAATCCAAGATGGCTACCATCAGCCCCTGGACTAAACATTTTTTGTATCGTCTCTTACCATGTGCCCAGTTTATGCTTTTAAAAAGTAAACTGCACAATTTATCAGCTAAGCTGCCCCACCGTTAAGCAGCCATAAACTAGTTTATTTACACTTACTCCTTACACTCATTATTTTTAAATGGTACTAGACTAATAAGATGGTTGTGTTCACAGGAGGGCACCAGACAGACTTACTTGATTGTTGGTACCTTCATATTACAGCTTTGGGTGGTTGATGGGCATTCCCCACTTTGCTTCTTGGGTCAATCCTGGGGGGAGATGCTTACTTAGGTCTAAAACAAACAACAATGTAAGATTTAGACAAAATATATATATACAATAGTTCCCATATTTGGAACCCACTCTTGCAGACAAGGCTGCTTGACAGTATTTTTGCTAAGCAAAACTTGAGTTGGGCACCAGCCACAACAATGCAAACTTATTGTAATTTTGGCTGGTAAGCTGTTTCTGCTACAAGCAATATCCACTTTATTTTTGCTTATCAGGCTTTATAAAATTAGGCAAAGACCTAATCATCATCACAATTCAACCATTGTTCTCAGTGGCTGATAGTTCATGTCATTACATTCTTTTATATTGTGAATCTACATTTTTAAAGTCACAAAACCTTTTTTACTTCGGACAGCAATGCTTAGTCAAAACATTGTTTGTGAAATTAATTTTCAATACTTCATTTAAACTTTTGCTCTGACACGAACTGAGTATTAAAATTGCTTCCCGTGTCAGTTATTTGGCAAAAATTTGAAAATAATTTGTATGATAAAGGTCTTTGGTGAAAACATATTCATAGAAAGCAGATCTTGTCTACAAAAAAATACACAAATACACAGCTTTTTCATCTTTTATTTGGCTACAGAAAAAGATAACAAAACACAAGTTTCTTTTCTTTTATTTCAATAAAAAACAATTGACAGAATGTAACAGTTTATATCAACTAAGTTTCCACTGGCACACATAAGACAGGTATGAACATCCGTTAAAGGGCGAGTATAGACCATGTGAACTTACAATGATTATAACTTATAATGATTACAATAAATGTGACCTTTGCATTCTTTTAGTATTCTGGCAGGCCAGATACTACAAAGGTCCTATATGGGAAAGTTGACATTTTGTGTCATAATTTTCACATAAATCCAAAAATTATGAAAGTAAAAGCTGGACAAGTTTTGAGATGTGCCCCCTTTCATCATATCAAAAGTTGATAGGAATTCGACAGTGCAATCTCCATAAAATATAAGATTTTATGTTTTATTCCATTAGGCTGTGTACAAATCGTGCCTGCAGGAAGTGCATGCTGTGGCTCTTTTGTGATGTCACAGGTCACATTGTCTATACTTTTGGTAATTGTCACAGAGAAGTATCCTCATTATGCTTAGAAAGAATAAACAAGTGAAAACTTGGGCGCAATTGGTAGTCAAAGTATAAAACAGAAACAAACTTGCTGCATAAAATTGTGGCATTTTCTAATTGCTGAGGGAGGCTTCATGCCTAAACTTGTTGGTCAACACTTGACTCATCAGCTCTCCATATAGTGCTCTTCACTAAGTACACTTTTTATGGTCATTAGTTTTTAGAGTAATTACCAAAGGTGTGCCCTCCCTTTAAAACCCTACCCCATTAGGGTCCCTCTTAATTCATACCCTGCCGAACACACTTAGAATGCAACACAGTTGAAATGAGAACCATGCTAAATGCAACAAAATGCAATGAAATTCAACGAGGGATTTTGTTGCATTGTGCAGGCATGTTGTTTTTATTAGGACTGGACAATGGTAAATGCTACAGTATACACAGTGTAGTGGTGACTTTTCTGGCTAAGTGGCACCAAGTGGCACCTCTTCAAAATGCAGCAATAGTTTGATTCGACTGCCAAATATAACAAAAGACAATTCACCAATATGAAGTCACTTGACTGCTAAATGCAACAAATTCAGTCAAAGCATGACATCTGAGCTGACTGCTAAATGCAACAAATTCAGTCAAAGCATGACATCTGAGCTGACTGCTAAATGCAACAAATTCAGTCAAAGCGTGACATCTGAGTTGACTGCTAAATGCAACAAATTCAGTCAAAGCATGACATCTGAGCTGACTGCTAGATGCAACAAATTCAGTCAAAGCATGACATCTGAGCTGAGAGCTAAATGCAACAAATTCAGTCAAAGCATGACATCTGAGCTGACTGCTAAATGTAACAAATTCAGTCAAAGAATGACTTATGAGCTGACTGCCAAAGAACAGATTACGACAACTATTACCATTGGGTGCATATTAATGCATTTAACATAGTTATGGATTTATAAGCTATTAAATCACAGGAGTTTATTTTCTAACAAGATTGCTTGATCTCCATTGCAGTCCATGATGCTAAGATACAACACTTGATCTGTTGTTTGTTTTAGATGCTGTATATATAGCCACCAATTGTTTCTGAAAAATAAAATTTGATTGGCAATAATTTTCCCGCTTTTTTTCTGGATCCTTCCCTTTCCCTTAAGCCCTTTCCCTTTTTTTTCTATAAATGGATAGTATTTGTCTGTACTTGTTAATGCCTCTGAAGAAGGTCCAGTTTGGACCGAAAACTAAGGCCATCTACCCTACTCGTTATAAACACTAAAAAAAAGAGTGTAAAATTTGAAGAATACAAGCCAGTTTGTAAAAAGAAATCCAAAATGTTTGACCAACAAACAAGATCAAACAAAAGAATGGATATAACTCAGCATGGAGATCTCAAATTCGTTTCACATTCTAATCTTAATGAGCTTCTTTTAAAACAATTTCATCACCACTTGTTACTTTGTTCGCACAATAAATAAGGACATTGGTAAAGAATAGCATTAAGTTTAAACTTGATGTAAAAAGTGAGCACTTTATGTGCACTAAATGAGATTAATTTTAGTTTGCTTTTCCAACCTTTTTTAACAAGATATATGAGGGTAAAGGCACGGGACACTATTGGTAAATACTCAAAATAATTGTTGGCATAAAAACTTACTAGGTAATGAGAAATGGAGTCAGAGCGTCATAAAACATTGTGAGAAACAGCTTTCTAAAGTAACAAAGTTTTTCAGAAAGAGGTAGTTTTTCACTCAACTAATAAATACTTTACCTGATGGCCTTTTATGGTGCATCTGAAAGCACACACGGTAATGCAACAAGGGTGTGTTTTCTTTCATTATTCATTAACTTGCAAATTTGATGACCAATTAAGCCCAAATGCTCACAAGTTAATTTATGCACATGTTGGGATAAACCAAGTCAGTAAGAATACTGATCTTTGACAATTACCAAATATGTTCAGTGAGTTTAAAGACACTGGACACTATTGGTAATTGAGCTCAATTGGTCATTGGAGTTGCGAGAGAATAGTGGAAGTAAAAAACGCCCTTGTCGCACAAGTTGTAAGCTTTCAGAAGCTTGATTCCGACACCTCAAAATCTAATTCTGAGGTCTCTAATGTGTTCAGTGAGTTTAAAGACACTGGACACTATTGGTAATTGAGCTCAATTGGTCACTGGAGTTGCGAGAGAATAGTGGAAGTAAAAAACGCCCTTGTCGCACAAGTTGTAAGCTTTCAGAAGCTTGATTCCGATACCTCAAAATCTAATTATGAGGTTTCTAATGTGTTCAGTGAGTTTAAAGACACTGGACACTATTGGTAATTGAGCTCAATTGGTCATTGGAGTTGCGAGAGAATAGTGGAAGTAAAAAACGCCCTTGTCGCACAAGTTGTAAGCTTTCAGAAGCTTGATTCCGATACCTCCAAATCTAATTCTGAGGTCTCGAAGTCAAATTCAAATCTTTTAGTGAGATATTAGTTCTTTCTAAAAAAAAATATGTTACTTCTGAGGGAGCAGTTTCTCACAATGCTTTATGCTATCAACAGCTCTCCATTGATTGTTGACAAATAAGTTTTTATGCTAACAATTATTTTGAGTGATTACCAATAGTGTCCACTGCCTTTAAATGAAAATGTTTGCTTGCCCCATAACCTCTTCTGACTATGGGTACTGCTATATTCTTTGTCAAATTCCCAGTGTGCATTAGCAATAACTAACCAGTGCATTTCTTCATACCCAAATAGAATCAGACCAGTATTTGCTGTTCCAGTCTCTGTTGTGTTGCACTGAGTTGAATGAGGGACAGAGCTTACTGAGTTGACCAATACCTTGCATTTTGCTTCCCTGGTGTGAACTGAAACGCCAGTTATCAGGTTGACCTGTCCCTTCAGCTTGCAGTCACTTCCAGACCAATTTACTCTAGGCTAAAAATGAACCAAACACATTTAAATAAATTTTAATATACATGTGTTTATATTTTTGAAATGCAGGTTGCATGGTTGAGGTAAGAGTTATTTTCAAAAAGGTGCTTTTAAATTCAAGGAATGTAATATCACAGTGACCAAAGATAAATAAAAAATTAAACAAACACAATTAAACATAAAGATAAACACAAAATAATTCATGGCCTGGCAATGAGTAAGTCATCTGCATAAAGGAATCTGATTGCTTGGTGGAACTGGAACTGAGTTCTTAAAGGATGAAAGCGCAGTGTTTGGTGTTCCTGTTTTTTTTTGCTCACTGTTGAAGGAGGTTGAGGATCAACAGAGTACCAAAGCCAAGTTGTACACTCCCCACAGCTGATCAGCCACCTCTGTATCTACAACTGACTGGATGAAAAATGAAAGTGTTATTTTCCAATTCTTTTCCAACGTATTTGATAGACCCCTATATAAACTCAGGGTTATAGATGATACTGTAAACTTGATTAGGAAAAGTTGCAAGTCCAACTAATGGAAAGTAAAAGCAAAAGTACAAATTTATACCTGGTCATAAGTTCATTGAAGTTGGTACTGCTCTAGAATTGCAAAGGTCGTGGGTTCGAATCCCACCCAAGCAACATGCCTGTGATATTTTGTTCACAGGACTCGGGAAAGTACTGAGTATACAGTGCTCGGTGAATGAGTAAAATCACAAAATTATTATTCATTGAACTGGTTAAGCACAAATGATGACAGCAGTTTTGCTGACCAGAATCATAATAATAATAATTTTGGTTTGACCCTTACTCTAATGTGTGTAAGCACTGTATACTCAGTACTTTCTTGAGTCCTGAGGAAAAAAATCAAAGGCATATTACTTGTGTGGGATTCGAACCCATGACCCCCCAGGTCAAAATTCCAGTTGAACCTAGTTAAACTGGGTTTAACTGGAACTAGTTGAAAACCAGTTGATAAACTAGTTAAACATATTTAAAACCAGTTGGTTTAATATGGAAAATGGACAGAAACCAACTGGTTTATAATTTCAACCTAGTTGAACACAGTTAAACCTAGTCCAAAACAGTTGGTTAATATGGAAAATGGACGAGTTTGGTCACTATCCAGTTGAACCAGTTGACCCCAGTTAACTAGGTTCAACTGCAATTTTGACCTGGGCCCGCCTTTCTAGAGCAGCGTCTTACTACCTAGACCACCAAGAAATCTTAAGGTTCTTGACCAAACTTCATAGCGCTGCTTAACAGTAAGCAAACTTGTGTGCTTACTGTAGAAGAAAAATTTGCATAAGACTTAGCGTATTTCACAGGTTAGCAGAAAAATTGGGCGGCCATATTGCGTGTTTACCGTGGATTTGCATTGTGACGTCATTTATTTTCGTGCGATAAGCACCGGAAGGTAAGCATGCCTTTTAGTGTGCTTTTGGTTAGCAGCGCTATGAAATAGAAATTGCACAGTAAGCACAAAATCGGCTGCTAAGCAGCGCTATGAAATTGGGCCCTGGTTAGCAGAAAAAAACGTTCAGCTTAAACAGATCTTTGTTTGGCCAACAATTGAGGTGTTGAGTTACCATAAGGGTGTTGGGTTTTGTCAGACGCGGTCACGATTGCTATAAATAGCAGAGCGAATCTGCCTCTGGCTCATTGTTCGTTTGACTTTGAAAAACCCCCAGCAACACCACACTTCATCAAGAACTTTAAGACTTTCATTATTTCACTATTATGCCTACATTGGAAATACCCAATTGTGTGAGAGGAGGAGGCCATGACTGTGGCCAGGGATCAAGGCCCCCTGAGACAGATTCCGAGACCCGGGAGCCACCACCACCAGCTAGGCCACCCACACCAGCAGCAGCCAGACCATCCACACCAGCCACACCACCCCCAGAACCAGTAGTATTGACAGGTCTTTCAGCAGGTGAGCCTGGGGGAACTGGGGATGATGCACCAAGGTCTGCCACACCTCCCCCTGCTAAGAAGGTTGACAGGAGAAATGGGTGATGACCAGCAGGACCAGATGTTTGAGTGGCTGGATCAGCCACCCCAGCCATCTACGGTACAAGTCACGAGGACTACAAGAATTGCCAACACAGGATGGAGGACCCAGACTTGGATGGTTCAAAACTCATGCTTTGGTGAAGCTGTAGAACAACAGTCGTCAGCAAATGTTAACATAAGAAGTGTGGCTCAAATTGGAATCCTGTCACCAATGGGACCACCAATGAAAAATGTCTCTGGGAGAAGATGTCCTGGCTCATTCCACACATCAAGCCTCCTAGGAGGCAGCTTCTCAAGGGGGTGAGTAAATTGGAAGCAGTATCGGGTAGGAGTTCCCATGGTGTGAGTGGCAATAGATTTGCTTGGGCCACTGCTCAAGACAGAGAATGGAAACCAGTGGATCCTGGTAAAAGGAGATATTACTGTACAAAGTGGGTGGAAGCTTTTCCGTTGCCAGATGCAACAGCAAGTACATCTAGGAAGAGACGTCCCCAAAGCTTCAACTGAGATGGGAGGGAACGTGACTTATCATGAAGAAGCTAGGATGTAACTGTCAGAATACAGCAGCGGCAGAATGGGAGGTGGAACAAGGAGCGCATAGCAGATAATCAATGGGTTGATGAAGAGTTGTGCCAGGTTGAAATGCAAGAAGAGAACATAGTAGATCTAGAGGGAACCTCTCAGATTGAGATTTCCTCATAAGGGAAGGGAGTTGAGAGAGACTCTCTAGAGAGAAATTGGTGTCGGAGATCTCGAATCTGTGTCTAAGAGGAAGACACCAAACATGAGCAATTCAGATGGGTTTTCCGAAACAGGGAGTAAGAGTCTCCAAAGAGAACACATCGGTTACCTGCGAGAAATCGTGTGTAGTGTTGATCTGTAGAGCACATTTGAAACAGGTAAATAACAATGAGAACTTGTGTATTGCTGATCCACAGATACCCATAGAGATGACTGCGAGAGAAACAGGAAGAGGGCTTTCAAGTGCCTGGAGTGCCTCAAGGAGTTTTTGCATAACGACCTGCTGTGGAAACACAACAAAACGAGCAATGGGCCAGTAAAGTACCTGTTCTGCCAGCAGTGCCGGTACAGAGCCACAGCACGCCCCACCAAGGAGAAGCATTGCAGGAAGTTTTACCAAACTGAGCAAGAAGGTGCAATCTGTAAATTTTCTATTTCTTCCACTCTGATTTTGTATAAACAGAGATTCCAAGTTTGATTTCATATCAGAGAAACAGTACTTAATTTTGTGTTAAATTTTATCATAAAATCAGCCCGGCCAAAGTTTAAGTGAAGAAAACCACAGTGCCTTACAAGTATTCAAGTAAGCAGAGTTCTATTTTTTTTTAGCCAAAGTTTAAGTGAGGAAAAACCAAGTGCCTGACAAGTATTCAAGTATCGAGTAGACTTGTGCCGATCACACATCTTGTTGTTTTTTTAAAGCTGGTTTGGACTGGGGTGATCAGTCCAAGCTAAGCCTGAGCCTTTGACAAGATGGGGTGGACCAACTTAAGTCTAAACTACTGTATTTGGTAAGGGTCACAAATTTGTACTGTAGAAGATGGTCGGTGAGGTCAGCAGCGTGAGTTGCGGGCCTTTGTAACTACTCTGGTAGTAGCGGGCTACCAGAAGCTTGTTGCTGGGCATGGACAAGCAGGCAACGCCCTGGGTAGACAGTACACCCGAAAAATGTGTTACTTGATTGAATTTTAGAGGCATTTAAAATACTTTCTAGCTTTGTGAAATGTTGGAATTTTAGACTTCAAAAAGAGGCCGTCGTACGACAAGGTTTCAATTTGTTGTCAAGTACACTGGACAGACAGAAACATGCAGAAAGTGCTCCGAAGATGGGTCACAAAGCGCCACCTGCCCAAACATCAGGTGCAATGCCTGCGAACAATAGGGACATATGAGTAAGAACTGTCTGCAGCCATCGGAATGCAAGAACTGCCAGTCAACGGAACACCCGACACAACGGTGCCCGCACTCCTACGCCAACCGTGTCAGAAAGCCACAATCACTTTCTGAACCATCGTCAGGGGAAGAGCCTGCAGAAGAAGAACAAAAACAACCCGAACCGCCAAAAACCACCACAGCCCAAAAGAAGGAAGCGACACTCCAACAAAAGGGAGACCAGACTGAGATCTGATGCACCCAATGGTACAAAGGAACCGCTACAACCACACAGCCAGTGAAACCGCAACAACCACAGCCTGAAAAATCAGAAGAATAAGAACAAACGCAACCAATGGGCAGCACACACGAAGAAACTACCCGCGAACTAGTGAATTCTGACACATACAGTCGCGATAGTGGAGAGAAACGGACGACACAGAAGAGCGCAAGCGACTGAAAAAATACTTAAAAAGATACTGCCCACTAGAGCCCTACCGAGAACTGTGCAAGAACCGAGAACTGTGAAGTATAACATAGAGCTAAAATGAGGCTAAAAGTATGGGATGACTACCTCTTTTACCTTGAAAAGGGCTGTGTAACTCCATGGATGAACAATGAACTATTAGTGAAGGGATTTGATTGTTGGATTTTGTTTGATGTTTGATGTGAACTCATGAACAATGAAAGGTTATGGGATTCTATTGTTGAATTGTGGACTCATGAACAAGGGTGAATTACTCCACGTTACTAGGCATTCTTCTGTTACAAAGCTAGCACAGAAATTCAGCGCTTGCCCTGCAAGCAGAGAATGGTGATCATAAGTGCAGAATTCAGCGGTAAGCAGTACCATGAAATTGGCACATGTATCGAACAGTGATCCCACATTCTGTTGCTGACAACACCAGAGCTTGGGTCAAGTAACCAAAACTGCCAGCCACAACACTCCACATGTTTCTATAAAATATTAATTTGCATTAATTTTCTAGTTCAGAGTAACTTGTTAAAAGATGGAATTTCCCATTCAACTCCACTTTGTACCGTTGAATGAAACATTCCATATTTCAACTCATGAAAACATTTTAAACAACAACACTCATCTCATAATCATTTTTACTTTCTATTTTCTTTGAGCAGGGCTGACTTCATTAAGCCTGTGTAAGCACAAAAACTTGCTAAGCACAGAAAAGTATTGCTTAACAGAGAGAGGCTACTAGCCAAAATTACATTTACATTGTTGTGACTGGTGTCCTAATCAATTTTTGCTTAGCAAAGAAATTTGTCAAGTAGTATTTTGTGCTTTTAAACAGCTTTATGAAATTGGGCCCAGGTCATCAATCTTCCAATTAAAAAAACCTGAAAAATTGATAGAGGAACTGCCATCACAAATTCAAATCTAGGCTAGGCCATATCCAATTGGCTCCAGCAGTCACTAAGCTGTAACAACAGAATGTCTAAATCTTCAGCATGATTGGCCATGACCATAGTCACAGGCCTGAAACTTCAAGAAGGCATCAAACGGGATTGCCTCCATGCCCCATGGTCATTGCCTTGGTGCCAAGTAAAAGGTTTATAATTTCCTCATACAGGGAGACATGGTACATTCTTGGGCCTTTATACGGCAAGATAATGCACTTGTCATATGGGGAAATTTACTTTTTGTGTAATAATTCCCACATAAATCCAAGAGTTATAAAAGTGACAGCTGAACAAGTTTTGAGATGTTCCCACTTTCTCAAAAGCTGATAAAAATTTGACAGTGCAATCTCCATAATAACCATTATAAGATTTTATATTTTCTTCCCATGAGCTGTGTGTACAAATTGTGCCTGCAGCAAGTCCTTGGTGGCTCTTTTGTAAACATGTGATGTCACAGGTCACATCGTCTACAACGCAGTTTATGAATATGTACCCCATGATCAATGAGCTTTAAATTAGTGCCCTGTAACTATAGGAAAATAACATTCCTTTAAAAGATGCTATGTCAGATTTATGGCCAATTTGACCCAAAAATTTTGATTTGAAATTCAACAGGTACTTTGATGGGGGTCGAGAAAGTTACAAGCTTTCATTTGAGCCATTGCTCGAAAATTTGAAAAAGTCCGCCAATTATTAGTAGCAGTGAAATAAAGTGCTCAAAATTACGTGACCAATTCTTATGTGTTTTATAAGAAACCTTTTAAATTTTTGTCATGGTTCCTGACCATTAAAAGTTAAAGTTAAACTTTTTTTCGTTAGAGCGGGTGATACTCTTTGAAATACCATTCACTAAAAAAATATATATTTGTTAATGTTTGGGGCCAAAAATCTGACATAGCATCTTTAATCTTTCTCAGCTCCCTAGGGAGTATTACAGCCCCAGGCTCCATTAGGCTTTTTCAAACACAATATCAACCTCTAACCTCGCAGGTAGCCATTTATACCCCTTGGTAAAGAAAAGCAATTTCGGTAAAGTACATGTACATGTTTACATTGAAGCTGATGGACACAAGTGCCATGACCGGGAATCGAACCCACACTCCGATGACTTAACCACCAGAACTTGAATTCAATGCCCTAAACAGCTTGGCTATGACACTCTAGTCAATTCACTTCGAAGGGCTAGAAACCACAGGCCAGGGCCCAATTTCATAGAGCTGCTAAGCACACAAATTTGCTTAGTATGAAGTTTCTTCCTTGATAAAAACAGGATTGTCAACCAAATTTCAGTTTGTTGCATATACTGCTTGTGACTGGTATTCAGCTGTTGTTTGCCTATCCGTAAACACGTGGAAATTTGGTTGGTAGTCCCTGTTTTTATCAAGGAAGAAATTTCATGCTAAGCAAATTTTTGTGCTTAGCAGCTCTATGAAACTGGGCCCAGATGAGGCCTGTGATTTAAGTGTCAGGCCAGTAAACTTACAATGGGACAAGCCCAGTGGTCTTGTATTAAAGGCAGTAGACACTATTGGTAAATACTCAAAATAATTATTAGCATAAAACCTTTCTTGGTGACGAGTAATGGGGAGAGGTTGATAGTATAAAACATTGTGAGAAATGGCTCCCTCTGAATTGTAACAAAGTTTTTGTGAAAGAAGTAATTTTCCACGAATTTGACTTCAAGACCTCACAACTAGATTTTGAGGTCTTTAAATCAAGCATCTGAAAGCACACGTGTGACAAGGGTGTTTTTTCTTCCATTATTATCTCGCAATTTCGACGACCAATTGAGTTCAAGTGTTCACAGGTTTGTTATTTTGTGCATAAAAATGTTGAGATACACCAAGTGAGAAGACTGGTCTTTGACAATTACCTAAGGTGTCCAGTGTCTTCAATGAATGAATTACCACGTGTCAAATCTTTTTCTGTTGACGGTGACTGGATAATTATCTTTCAATTCTCTTTCAAGGGTATCGAAGTACAATTACACATAAACACAACTGAAACAGATCTTGTTCAACTGGTTTGGTCTAGTAAAATAAATTCTGGTCCAGTACAAATTTGTGAGCTACAAGCTTAAGCCCTGCGGTCCTGTGGTTTTTTCATACCATAATTCGAGCCCCTGACTTCAGTTGTCAGACTGATTCATTATTTCAATGTTACATGTTATAGGTGTAATAATAGCAAGTTCTTATACCAGTAGTGCATTTCACAAAAACCGTCTCTGTGCAATTTACATTAACGCCCTTCTCAATCTCAATCTTTCTCAGCTCCCTGGGAGTACAATGTGTATGTACAACCTGGGCAACCATAGCGCTTCATAGGCTTTATCATACACAATATCAACCTCTACCCACGTAATAACCCTAGGTGAAGAGAAGCAATTTATCTTGCTCAATGCATAAGTGTCATGACCAGCAATGACACAAGTGTCATGACCAGCAATGACACAAGTGTCATGACCAGGATATGAACCCACACTCTGATGTCTTCACCACCAGAACTTGAATTCGATGCTCTAAAAACCACTCAACCATGACACCCTACAATAATATATTAAATCAAAGCCATGTATTTGTCTTTCTTAAAAGTGGTCATGTACTTCAATGACAAATTGAGCCCAAATTTTCACAGGTTTCTTACTTGGGATACACCAGGTGAGAATACTGGTCTCTGACAATTACCAATTGTGTCGACACAGACAGTTACCAATTGTGTCCAGTGTCTTACAAAGATGTAGCAATTATTGTTCTAACTCCTACTAATTAATGCACAGATAACATACATTTACAACACATTGTACAGAAACGCTTTTTGATCAGAGTTTAAAAGTCATTAACAGTGTTACAATCCAATGTGTGCTGTGGTCAATAGAACTTGTGTGTCTAAGACTTTAGCATGACAACCAGGGTTTAGTATGACACAAAATGTCTTATCAAGTATAGATACATCATTACAAGCCTATGTTTTGCTATTTTACCTGTTTTGTGTTATAATGTAAATTTGTTTCACTAGTTTAGACAAATCATTTTTGTTTTGCAAATTAAGGACCCACACATCAAATCAGGGTCTGACCAAATCACTGTGCGTACCCCACCGTCGAGTCAGCAATTTAAGGGTTCTGGACCCAGCTAACCCTGGGTTCGCAGGCGGCATAGTACCACAGCGCAGGGAGGCCATTCCCCAATCTGGTGTGCAAGAACATTGGCAAAAGGAATATTGTAGTAAAAGAATGATTGTGATGATATTAAGGTTCATGATCCAATCATCATCCAGTTGCAAATTGTAAAATGGTGTGGGAAAAATTATTCTTATAAAGAGTCAGAAATGCAAATTAATTCTCTGATCTACACAAGTTGCAATCATCCTACTGTATGCCCTCATTCCTTCTCACATGTTTAATACTAAAAACAACAAATTCTTATATACATGTAGGCTACATAGCGCATTTCACAATAACCTACTCAATGCGCTTTACATTTGTGCCCTGGTCACTAGGTCAATAACTACCATTTAATCTTTCTCTGGTCACTGGGTCAATAACTACCATTAATCTTTCTCTGCTCCCTGGGGAATATACAACCTGGGCAAACGTAGTGCTCCCAAAAAAGGCTTTTTCATACACAATACCAACCACTACCTTCGCAGGTACCCATTTATAAGCCCGCATTTCACACACTAACCATCTCAATACGCTTTACATTAGTGCCCTGGTCATTGGGCCAATAATATTTCTCAGCTTCCTGGGGAGTATACAATTAACCTACAAATGTAGGCAATCATGGTAAAGTACATGTATGTATCCTGCTGAAGGACACAAGTGTCACGACCGGGATTTAAAGTTTCGAACCCACACTCCGATGACTTAATCACCAGAGCTTGAATTTGATGCCTTTAAACCACTCAGTCACGACACCCAAAGTATTCCAACTACATGTAGTATCTTACTGGGTCAGCTAACCTGAATCCTCTGGGGTTCTCAAACACTAAATTCTGTTTCAATCTTCCAAAATCGAACCAAGTCTATACATTTGAAAGATTTTGATCCTAGAAAATCATGCAAAAAATTGTGTGGATATTGAATAATTTGGGAGAATAATCTGGTTTAAAAGATGGAAATATAAGATTCAAACTGCCTCTAGCTACTAGGCAAACCTCTGTGGTCTAGTTGGTAAGACACTGCTCAAGAATTGCAAAGGTCTTTAATGGGTTCGAAGCCCACCTGAGTAATATGCCTGTGATTTTTTTCACAGATTTTGGGAAAGTACCGAGTGTACAGTACTAACACACATCGGTGTGAACATGTACATGTATGGGTACAACAGAATTGTTTATACAAATAATGGTTATAGTTTTGTTTGGCCCTAGCACTTTCCTGAGATATGTAAAAACAACATCCACAGGCAAATCACTCGGCTGGGACTGGGAATCGAACACACCACCTTTGCATTGCTAGAGTAGACGCTGTACCACTACACATTTCTAGGAGAGAGCTAGGAGGGAGTAGGACTTAATAGGTTTTATTTTGCATCAGGGATAAAGAATATAATTTGTTTTTATCCTTACACGAATAACCTCAGTACTTTCTAGTTAAAAAAAAAAACAGTAGTAAGGTACAGTGCTGAAGGCACTGGACACTATTGGTAATTACTACAAATAGTTGTAGTAACTGAATTATCTTAGTTTTTTTTAGAAAGAAGCAATTTCTCACTCAAATATTAAAAGCCTGAAGCCTTTTATTAGGCATCATGAAAGTACACAAATTTGTGTAACTATTAAGTTTTTTTCTTTCATTATTCTCTTGCAAGTTTGATGACCAATTGAATCCTAAGAACTTTCACAGGTTTTTTTATTTTATGCATATCATGTTGTGATACACCGAGTGAGATTACTGGTCTTTGACAATTACCAATTGTGTCCAGTGCCTTTAATACACACATATTCATTGTAAGGGTAAAAACAAATTAAATTCTTTATCCACAATGCAAAAAAAGAGAAATCTATTGGAAGCAATAGAAGTATAATATTATTGACTTTCTGGATTGACTCTAACATGATTGGACTACCGGGCAATCTAGTTGGTAAGACACTGCTCTTGAATTGCTAAGGTTGTGGGTTCAAATCCCACCTGAGTAAACATGCCTGTGATTCAGGTCAGCTTTTTCATTTTAAGAATACTCAGTAAAGAAGCATAAATAATGGTGTTAAGAATAAATGTTAATTGGACAACTTAAAGCCATTGGACACTTTCGGAACAGAAAAAATAATAAAAGTTCACAGATTTACAAATAACTTACAGGGTTTACAGAAGGTAATGGTGAAAGACTTCTCTTGAAACTTTATTCCATGAAATGCTTTACTTTTTGAGAAAACATTAAAACAATATCCATTCTTAATATCGAGAATTACGGATTTATTTGAAACACATTTCATGACACCGCGAAACGTGCGGAAACAAGGGTGGTTTTTCCCGTTATTTTCTCCCGCTCCGATGACCGATTGAGCCTAAATTTTCACAGGTTTGTTATTTTATAAATAAGTTGTGATACACGAAGTGTGGGCCTTTGAACAATATTGTTTACCGAAAGTGTCCAATGGCTTTAATCATACAACAAATGCTAAGTACAATATGGGATTTAACGCACTGCATGGTGAGGTATCGATACAATAATATTTGGTTTGCGGTAACACCATGTGTGTATACTTTGCCAAGTAGATTTTGTTCTTTAGAGAACTGTCTTGCTTTATATTCTACTACCATGGAAGTCTCGAATTCCGAAAAACTACCCTGCAGTAGTATCTAAAGCAAGCAAGACAGTCCTCTCAAGAACAAAATGTACCTAGCAAGAGATACACATGGGCCGGCTGATTTCATAGAGCTGCTTTTAAAGCAGGAAATACTGATTAAGAATTACTGCTTAGCAGAATTGAGAAGGATACCAGTAACAAATTGTACAAGGTACATGGTGATATGGTTGGTAACCTTATTCTGATCATATCCATAATGTTGTTGTGCTTAATAGGTATTATGAAATTGGGCCCTTGTATAATTACAAACCCAAAATGTACAAATATGCGAAGCAATTTAAACATTTTACTGCTAGTTAGCTGTATAAATCCAACTATACATACATTAAAAACTATTTGCAGAAAACTTACACTTGAACAAAAAGTCAAAATGCAATGATAACTAACTAAGATCAATATACTGATTCTTATTGGCAGTCAATAATACAGTTCACAATTCTACTTATCCTAAACATTGAAGTTGATTCCAACTCTTAGAATAATTCATTTGATTGCCAAAACAGATATTTGCAGAAAACTTACACTTTTGAATAAAATGTCAAATTGCAATGAAAACTACCCAAGATCAATAGGCCTGCTGATTCTTATTGGCAATCAATATTACAAATCACAATTCTACTTATCCTAAACATTGAAGATGACTTCAGCTCCAACTTTTAGAATAATTCACTTGATTGCAATGATCTGACAATTGTATGACTATTGGGTCAGTAATGAAGCACTGACTGATGGAGCATATTGTATTTTATAACACACCTCTTGCTTGTTCTGTATTCTTTGGCTGACACACGGTCACATGGGGGTGAACTATAGTCTTGCGATCGCGTCTAATGACTTGCGGGAGTAGTGCCCCCTGGGCACTAGTTATTGAAAATAGTGCCTGCATGGTTACAGCGCACTCTCTTGACTTGAACCGTGAACAGCAATGACAAAACTTCCTTTCTTTTCCAAGTTTCTTTTTTTATTTCACATTTAAGACCGAGGTGTGTAATAAAACACATATTGACTGGCATAATTCGGTAACTACATGTACTGAACGTCTATCCCTCCTCCCGCCTGTATGAGTAACCAGAAGAGGGACCTATTTCCCTCGGCTTTTAGCGTCGTGAAACAGGCCCCTCTTCTGGTCACTCAAAGTCCCTTGGGGGAATAGACGAACACTAGTTACCTTATTGCCAGTCAATATGTGCATACTATTTATCACCCAAGCAGGGCCCAATTTCATGGCTCTGCTCACCGCCGATTTTTTTCGCTTACGATCGCGATTCCCCGCTTACGTGCAAGCGCTGAATTTCTGCGCTAGCCTTGTAAGCGTAGAATGCCTAGTAACGTGAAGTACGCACACGCAGAAGCCCAAATTCGCTGCTAACCCGTGAAATACGCTTGCCGTAAGGACAGAATTCCCTGCTTCTGTAAGCGCCGATTTTGTGCTAACAGTAAGCAGAGCCATGAAATTGGGCCCAGATCCTTACCCTTTGATTGGAGGATTGTCCATCACATGCTAGCAAATAAACATATCACTGCACGCTATACGTCATTCAATGTTTTTTTGTTTGTTACATTCATCGTGCATTTTTCGTTCCATCTGATTTGTTTTATTGCGCGGTAACTACCACATCATTGCTTGCGCATGTCTTCGATAATGCAGCAGGTATTACTTATACAAAACAAATAATGAATGTTTTTTTGTTCTTGCAATGAAAGGAATGTTTTCATCAGGTGAAAGATGGAGTGTTCCATTCAACTTGTCTCTGCCTCATTGAAAAGAACATTCCATTTCTCAATTCATGAAAATATTCACACCATTGCACTCATAAATATTCATTATTTGTATATTACTATACTATAATAATTGATGGTTTTACCTATCACATAAAATTGTAAGAGAACATGACCTAGACCAAGATTGATGTATTTGGCAATCATGAATAAAGTTCACCATTCTACCTATCTTAAACATTGAAGTTGACACCAACTCCAACTTTTAGAATAATTCACTTGATTGCAATGACCTGATGTGAATTAGTTGAACATGTCTTTGGCCATTGGCATTCTGTTTATCCTAAACATTGAAGCTGACACCAACTCCAACTTTTAGAATAATTCACTTGATTGCAATGACCAAATGTGTACATTTCAACATAATGATCTATGTATGGTTGTTATGTCAAAGAAGCACCGATGACAGGAGTATATCGTTTGATAATTGAATCTTCCATCTTTAGATGGGTTGCAATACGCGACATTGACCACCATCTTTGATGTATTTTACACGTGAAAGGTGCACGACAGTCACGCGCAGCGCGTATGCATGTGCACTTTTCCAAGTAAAATACATCAAAGACGGCGGTCGATGACGCGTATTGCAATCAATCTATATCAAATTGTACTAGAATAAGACTGAGATCAAGATTGATGTATTCTGCAACCATGGAGAAAGTTCACCATTATCCTGAACATTGAAGTTGACTCCAACTCCAACTTTTAAAACAAATCTTTTTAAACACGTCTACAACCATTAGGTCAATTGAGCACACAGGAGCTACTACCAAGCAGGTCCCTGCCATTTGATTGGAGAATTGTCCATCACGTGATACTTGTAGCACTCATTAAAACCGATTTATTCCATTGCACATACCAAAAGAAATGGGTGTGATGTTTAAAGGGAAGGTACACTGTTGGTAATTGTCAAAGACCAGTGTTCTCACTTGGTGTATCTCAACATTATGCATAAAATAACAAACCTGTGAAATTTTTAGCTCAATTGGTCATCGGAGTTGGGAGAAAAATATGAAAGAAAAAAACACCCTTGTTGGACGAATTTGTGTGCTCCAGATAGGAATAAAATACTTCCAGCTAGAAGCCTTTTATTATTTTAGTGAGAAATTACCTCTATATCAAAATCTATGCTACTTCAGAGGGAGCCGTTTCTCACAATGTTTTATACTATCAACAGCTCTCCAATGCTCGTTACCAAGTCGGTTTTTAAGTTAAAATTTGTTTTGAGTAATTACCAAACGTGTACCTTCCCTTTAATATTGTTTGTTTCGAAAGCTGTATCCTCCAATTAAAGTGACAAAGATTTTCTTGGATGTTATATAAAACCATGGAAGGTAATAGCAATAGTGAGTCTATTTTTATTCATGAAAGATGTAAAGTTCTTTTCAACGAGGCAGAGCCAAGTTGAATGGAAATATTCGCACCATTGCACTCATAAACACTCACTATTAATAATGATTGATACTTCTACATGTACATGTATGGATGTACCTATAATATCAAATTGTAATAGAACATGACTGAGATGAAGATTGATGCATTTGATATATTTGGCAATCATGAATAAAGTTCACCATTCTGCTTATCCTAAACATTGAAGTTGACTCCAACTGCAACTTTCAGAATAATTCACTTGATTACACCATGATCTGATGTGTATATATACATGTATTTGAACATGTCTTTGACCATTAGGTCATTTTAAAGCACTGACAGACCGAAGCAGATAATTGATATTCTGCAATCATGAAAAATTTACCATCAGCTTAATAATCCTAAACATTGAAGTTGACTACAACTGCAACTTTCAGAATAATGATCTGATGTGTATGTATTTGAACATGTCTTTGACCAATAGGTCATTTAAATCACTGACAGACAGGAGCAGATATTTGATAAAACTACCTATACTTCAAATTGTAATAAAACATGTCTGAGATTAAGATTGATGTATTCGGCAATCATGAAAAATTTACCATCAGCTTAATAATCCTAAACATTGAAGTTGACTACAACTGCAACTTTCAGAATAATGATCTGATGTGTATGTATTTGAACATGTCTTTGACCAATAGGTCATTTAAATCACTGACAGACAGGAGCAGATATTTGATAAAACTACCTATACTTCAAATTGTAATAAAACATGTCTGAGATCAAGATTGATGTATTTTGCAATCATGAAAATTTACCATCAGCTTATAAATCCTAAACATTGAAGTTGACTCCAACTCCAACTTTTAGAATAATTCACTTGATTGCAATGATATGATGTGTATATTGGAACATATCCACATCTATGACCATAAGGTCAATAAAGAAGCACTGACAGGTACATATTGTATCCTAATTATTACTTCTACCTATACATGTTATATCAAATTGTAATAGAAAACAACTCAGATCAAGATTGATGTATTTAGCATTCATTAAAGCCATTGGACCCTTTCGGTACAGAAAAAAAGAAAAAAGTTCACAGATATACAAATTATTTACAGGGTTTACAGAAGGTAATGGTGAAAGACTTCTCTTGAAATATTAGTCCATGAAATGCTTTACTTTTTGAGAAAACGGTAAAACAATATAAATTCTCGTTAAAGAGAATTACGGATTTGTTATAAACACATGTCATGACACGGCGAAATGCGCGAAAACAGGAGTGGGTTTTCCCGTTATTTTCTCCCGACTCCGATGTCCGATTGAGCCTAAATTTCCACAGCATTGTTATTTTATATATAAGTTGTGATACACGAAGTGTGGGACTTGGACAATACTGTTTACCGAAAGTGTATAATGGCTTTAATAAAGTTCACCATTCTGCTTTTAAAAATAAATCCTAAACATTGAAGTTGACTTCATCAGCTCCAAAGTCAACTTCAACTTTTGGAATATTTCACTTGATTGCAAATACCAGGCCCAGGCTTACGTATGTTTATTTTTAATTAACATAATAATAATAGGTAGAGTGCACTTTAAATCAGATGGTGTTGCTTCAAATTCCGCTCTATAGTAAACAAAAGTTGGAAAGTTGGAAAGTTCAACCCCCAAAGTCTGAAAGTCCAGGGCTATAGGTACACTTGTACTACTTAAGCCTGGTTCATACTTCATGCTAATAATGACGTCATACATTCGCAATGAATAATTGATTGCTTAGTTGAGTCGCAGCTTACCGTTTTCAACTACTGGGTTCATCATGCGGCCAGTACTACTAAAAAATAGTCATGACTACCTGGTTGGTGAACCAATTGTGATACTCAAGACTATTCACTACATAATTCATTAACGAAACACAATAAGACACCACTAAGCTTGGGCGATATCGATTTATTTTATTCACGATATATCGCCGACAATATATCGCGATATTCGATATAATCGCGATTAATTAAATTTGACAGTCTTCAAACTCCCAGTGAAAGTTGTAGAAGAGACAGTCACAGCATAAGAGAGGTGTTCTAATGACCTATTCTTCTGGTTTTACTCCAAACCTATGGGGTGCATTATGTCTCAGCTAGAAAATACATCCCGATATTGCGATATTTAATCAATATCGCGATATATCACGATATATCGCGATATATCGATATTTCGATAAAAACCAAATCGATCCGATATCAAAATCGTTTCCAAGTTAGTATCGCGATATTCGATAATATCGTGATATCGCCCAAGCTTAGACACCACTGCAATCCTTTTAGCATGAACTTTACTATATAGGGCCTGCAGCAAACATTTGTCGCAATGTATAATTGGGAATTAAACCTTTTTTCGCGACTAGTGTCAAAGTCACGACCATTAATTGAGGAGCACAAATCTTTGAATGACAAATGCAGAGCTGTACGAGATTGAGTGATAACATCAGGGAACGAAGAATGCTGGGCATTGTAAGAGTGAGGAGTCTGTATCCTTCACTGGGAACCAAAACATGGACGGAGGAAACGTGGTAGACCAAACTTTACCTACTTTACATGTAGATCAATGAAGAAAGACACCGGACTAGAGACAGCAGAGCTATGGACAGCAATGCAGGGCAGACCCACATTTATCGATTTATAAATGCAAGTAAGTTATATATGGAGACAGTCCCACAGTTCAGGGACACCATGCCAAAAATAATCTAACAAACTAACTTGGAATATAAATCAAATTTGGTTGGGCAGAGAGATTTACAGTTGGTGGTACATGTGTACATGTAGCATGGTGGGAGGTTGTATGCACAGTAGTGCCTCAACATTCTGACAGATTTTTAAGGAAGAAAGAGTAGTGTCTCAATATCTTAACAGATTCAAAGTTATAATATGGAGTCAGTCCCACAGTTCAGGGACTACATGCCAAAAATAAACTAATTAAACTAACTTGGACTATAAATCAAATTTGGTTGGGCAGAGAGATTTACAGTTGGTGGTACATGTGTAGCATGGTGGTAGAGGTTGAATCCACAGTAGTGCCTCAACATTCTGACAGATTTATAAGGAAGAAAGAGTAGTGTCTCAATATCCTAACAGATAAAAGAGGAGGAAAGTATAGAGACATTGGTTTTGATGAAGGTTGAATGAAGAGTAGTGTCTCAACATCCTAACAGATCAAAGCGGAGGAAAGTATAGAGATATTGGCTTTGATGAAGGTTGAATGAAGAATAGTGTCTCAACATCCTAACAGATCAAAGAGGAGGAAAGTATAGAGATATTGGTTTTGATGAAGTTTGAATGAAGAGTAGTGTCTCAACATCCTAACAGATCAAAGAGGAGGAAAGTATAGAGATATTGGTTTTGATGAAGTTTGAATGAAGAGTAGTGTCTCAACATCCTTACAGACCAAAGAGGAGGAAAGTATAGAGATATTGGTTTTGATGAAGGTTGAATGAAGAGTAGTGTCTCAACATCCTAACAGCTCAAAGAGGATTAAAGTATTATAGATATTGTGGTAGCAGCAGTAAAAATTTGTTCCCCCTCGCAGGCAGCACCGAGTTAAGCCCAATAATTATGGTTTACCTTTGGTTTTAAGAGGTCAAGGCAGACGTGGGTCATCTTTTGTGAGTTAAACTGGATGCATGGTCTTTTTTAATCTGTCCACACACATTATAAAAGAATAAACCCGAAGCGGTCTAAAGATAAATCCCCCAGCTTGACGTCTAACTTTTCCAGGTTAAAACCGATTCGGTCTAGCTTTAGAACCGTTCAGACACACAGAGTTGAACTTGTATGATCTGGTTGAATCATGAGTTAAACCGACTTTAGTACTGTGTCTGAACGACATTGAACATTTCAGAATCATGCTCCCACTTTTCAACAGGGGTTTACACATGTTTGCTACTGGCTAGGTGACTTAATCAAAAAAAATCTATCAAATTCTATCAAATTTTCAGAAGGGATGTTTGAAGACTCACCTGTTCACTGTGGGTTTCTGCATTTTGGTTCAACTGAGCAGCATATTAGTATATTATCCCTTCAGCTAACCATCTCATATTGGTGTGTCTGATGCATGGTGGCAGACAAGACTGACCCTTTCTCTCAAGGCACTGTGCATGGAAAGCAGCAGTAAAAGCACTGTGCATGGAAAGAAAGAAAAACAATTATCAGTTTTTGAGGACAACAAGTAAATTTTGTAAAATTATTTCCTCAAGGGCTGAGATCAATAATAGGAAGTGAAAAACAGATTAAAATCGATAAACACATTGTCTAAAACAATGAGATGATGGAGGCTAAGAGATTGAGTGATTTTATATAGGTGGGGGAAAAACTCCACGAAAGTGACAACAACTGGGGAATATATTCGCATAAAAACATGTGTTTCTTCTACATGTACTTATTAAAAAAATGATTTCACCTCCTAGAGAGAGATGGGCATGTGGCCAAGAAGCGGAGGGAGTCGAGTTGTCTGACCCATTGAGTTGTCAGACCATCCTTTGTGACAGATTGTCAGGTTGAGTTGTCTGACCCTTTGGGTTGTCAGACTGTCAGGTTGAGTTGTCTGACCCTTTGCACTATCAGACTGTCGAGTCGAGTTGTCTGACCTGTTGAGTTAAATCAGTGTGTCGAGTTGAGATGTCTGACCCTTTGGGTTGTTGGACTGTTGAGTCGAGTTGTCCGACACTGACATCCATCACAAGCGCTAATTTGATCATTCTCTGGACGTTCCCATGTGGTGGCACTGTCTGTGAGCATTGACCCGAAAGACTACTGGTTCGTCGCATTGCACATTCCACTGGGCTAGGCCCCCAAAATGTTTTTTACTTTACTTTGATTGGGCAAAATGTTTCATAAAATAAAATAATAAATAGACTGCTCTCTCTCTTAATTTTTTCTTTTTTTTCCTTTACATTTTCACCTCTGTGCTGAGGGTACATGGGTTAAAGGAACACGTTGCCTTGGATCGGTCGAGTTGGTCTTTGAAAAGCATTTGAAACAGTATTTTTTATAAAATGCATATATATGGGTAGAAAGATGTTGTAAAAGTAGATGACAATGATCCACACAAACAAATAGCACGGTTTTCCTTTTTAAAACCTCGCCGACTAACGCGGTCGGCCATTATGGAAGTCAAATTTTTGACTCCAATAAATGGCAGACCGTGTTAGTTCGCACAGTAAAAGGAAAACCATGCAATTTCGAGGCAAACTTGTGTGGATCATTGTATTCTACTTTTAAAACACCTTTCCAATCATATGCATTTTACAACGGCTACAAACGCTTTTATAAACCGTATAAACCAACTCGTCCGATCCAAGGCAACGTGTTCCTTTAAATCTAAATCTAAAAAGCAGAGACTCTCTGAGAGAGGGTCCAGCGTAATAATACTAAGGATAACTTTCCGTATGGCGCCACCACTTTTTCACTCATTTTTACAAAAAGGGATATATCAATCAGGTAAATTAGATACTATATTATTTTATTTCGAATGAAAAAGTGGTGGCGCCATACGGAAACTTTTCCAATACTAATACTATTTCTTTGGAAAATAATTCATGGAGGAAGTGAAGGAAACACACTGGTGTAGGCAGTGACACTGACCATACTGACAGCTGACACTGCTGCAGCAGTGACATGACACCTGACCCCGCGCTGATGATTTTCGTTACAACACTACACACACTATTTTTCGGTACAATTATCAATGTTTACTCACTCAATAATGGTGTTCATCAAAAGAAAGCTGGGTGACGATAAATTACCTTTGGATCCTTATCTTCAATCACAATCTTGACTGAAAAATGGCATCTTGAGATGAAAAAAAAATCAATGCGCATCACATCGTTCATTTTTCTTTTACACACACATGGCCTACAGAAAATACTCTTTTTGCTGGAAGTTTGCTTCGACACAGGAGGGCGCTATAGATGTTTTTTTATCTTGCTACTTTGTGGTGCTGGGTGTGTGGTACTAACTAACAATGTCCTCAAAACTCTTATGATTTTGTTCCCCATTAGTACAGAAACTTTAACAAGGCTTGATTTTTAGAAAAAATAATTATGAGAAAACATGATATTTTCTTTTGAGTTTTCTTTTTGGTTTTTGTAAATCAGATACACCTAAAATTGCAGTTTATGAAGCAGTGTGATAAAACAATTGTACTTGTTTTGAATTATGTTTTGATCTTGCGATTGAAACTGGACTCGCACTGCAATGCTCTTCTTATGGAGAAAAAAATATATAGCTAATTAATAAATACCCACATAATATTCGTGCCATCACATTGCACGACAAAATGATGACTTGCTTTAATTTTTCAACCCGATCAACAAATAATATCAGGGCACACAACAGGTGTTTTGAAACGCGCATCAGATGTGCAGAGGGCTTTCAAGTTGTTGTTTGTTAGTAGGCGGCGGGTGGCCGGTGGCATGGCAGGAGATTCTGTCCCCCGGAGATTTTGTCCCCCCTATGGCAAACTGTGTACAAACTTTTTTTGATAGCGCCCCCTTTTGAATCATTCTCCTCAAGTCAGAATTCCTTGGGATAGGGTACACAAATAAATTACTATTGTAATAATAATGTATTTTTTGACTGTATAATGTGAAATGAATGTGTGAAAGTGAACATTATTTTATGGAAGGGGATTGACACAGGTTGGAGGCGTTGGGGGGGGGGGGGGGGTCCATCCGCCCCCAGAGATGTCCCTCTTCTGATAGCGCCCTCTTTTGAAAATCCTCCTTTAGCGCTTCCTCGATCCCTGGTTGGCAGATTTCCTGTGGGACAACGGGAGTACTCTTGCCACAAGACGCTAGAAATGATAACAATTACCGTTAATTAATAAACGAGGGTACTTTCCAACTACTACACGTAGTAGAGTGTGCTGTGGGAACGTAAAGCGTGATATAAAGCTTTATAGCGGATAGATCGAGACTACAGATTGCTTGGCCCCTCTGGAAATTTAATGGCGGTCTAAGCAATTTTATTTGGTTTGCTCAGTGTTAAAAATAATTCGTGTTCGGTTGAACTCATTGTCAAAAAACAACAACATTTTGAATAATGATTTTAATATATCAATAAATGCCCATTACAAGTAAGTAAACAGTCAAAAAATGTTTGACATTACATTTCCAGTACGGCCATTGAAAAGAGGACAGGATCACGCGCATGCGCGATGATGTTTAGAGCTACCCAAAATCGCAAGCATGGCGGACGCCGGATTCTTTCGGGTAAAAACATTTCATTTTCTGTCGTGAAATTCCTTAAATTACGTAATGCATTCGCCATTGTTATATATTCAGTATAATGCTTATTAGATAAAGACTTCTTTGACGTCATAGCAGTGTATTCTATGTGTAGGTTTGGTGTGTAATTAATGGGGTCGACTTCTGTATATTCTCAGATCTGTGGTCTGTTTTTACACGCTGCGGCTGTGTGTTCCGATACAAAACACTAGACTGGCTGTAGAGGGCGCAAACGAAATCGAGGATTGTAAAAGAAAAATTATGTTTGCAACTCCTTTTAACAACTGATTATGATAGCAGCTTTGTTTAATAAACCTTGAAGTCTCCTCTACCCCTGCGTCTATCTGTCTATCGCTATGGTACCGGTCCGGTGTTGCACCATTTTTGTATAAATAAAAGATGATGATTGATCATTGATCATTGATTGATGGCTCAACAAAAAGTAAATAACACAAAACCACTTCCAACCACGGCTCTCAGCAACAGATTTTTTTTCATGAACATAAAAAGATGCCCCGACCCGAGTGAATTGTATCCCACAAAGGGGTATGTTGTGTTGCCCAGGGATGTGATTTTGATTTCTCTGACAAACAGACTCACCAGAAATCCTGTTGTTTTTCACCCCCACCCCCCACCCCCACCCCCACCCCCACCCCCACCCAAAAAAATAAAATAAAATAAAATAGATCACTTTTTACTATATTTTTTTATAACGAGGATAACTTTCTGTATGGGGTACCACTTTTTCATAAAGGGATAGGCCTATCTCATTGAGGTAAATTAGATACCAGGCCTGATACTTCACGGAGGCAACGGAGGCGATTGCCTCCGTTGCCCCTTGCCATTGCCTTGGTGCCCTTGAAATGCTCCAGTAGAAATTTACAATTTCCTCATAGGCTGCCTTTTGCCAAAGAGAAAACGCCTTGGTGCCCTTGCCCTTTCAAAAACGAAGCATACAGGCCTGAGATACTATATATTAATATTGCATATCGAATGAAAAAGTGGTGGCGCCATACGAAAACTTTTCCATAACTCAGATAGGATAAAATTCATAACAAAATGAAAATAAAATCATATGATATGGAACACCCCGAATTGCAGCAATGCTGAGTGGGGGGGGGCTTTCAAAACCAAAGATATTAATAATTATAATATAAGCAGACTTCGCAAACGGGAAGCTTTTGTACTCGCAAGCTTTCATGCTATGCGCTCGCAAGCTTTCAAGCTTTGCGGTCATAGTTCAGGTATTTTTCCAACAGTTTATCACATGCATGGTTGCCACCACAATCGTTCTCAAATGTTGATTGACTCATGCTAGTCTAGCGCTATGTACATCAAACATGTAGGCCTACATGTAGGCTTATGTACAAAGCAAACAAAATGTAAAACTACATGAAAAGAAACAGTTGATGCATTACTTTATTTAGTCTCTATCATCAGTGAGTGTCTTTATATACAAGATAAAAACCTATCATAAAACTTGTAAACTTTATTTCCATGCAAAGGTATAACAATATTTTTGGTTTATGTTCAATGTGTACAGGGTACCAGTTACGACCAGGACAATCGGTTTGCTAACAAGCAGAAGAAACTAATGAAGAACATGAAGTTTGCTGCTGTGCTAGAAAAGAAGGTAATTATTTAAAGGCAGTGGACACTATTTGTAATTGTCAAAAACCAGTCTTCTCACTTGGTGTATCTCAACATATGCATAAAATAACAAACCTGTGAAAATTTGAGCTCAATTGGTTGTCGAAGTTGCGAGACATGAATGAAATAAAAAATAACCTTGTCACACGAAGTTGTGTGCTTTCAGATGCTTGATTTCGAGACCTCAAATTCTAAACTTGAGGTCTCAAAATCAAATTCGTGGAAAATTACTTCTTTCTCGAAAGCTACGTCACTTCAGAGGGAGCCGTTTCTCACAATGTTTTATACTATCAACTTCTCCCCATTGCTCGTTACCAAGTGAGGTTTTATGCTGATAATTATTTTGAGTAATTACCAATAGGGTCCACTGCCTATATGTTAAATTTGCATCAGGGGAAAAGAAAATTAATTTTGGTTTTTACCCATATACAAACTGCCTCTAGACCACCGGGCAATCTCTGTGGTCTAGTTGGTATGACACTGCTCTAGAATTGCAAAGGCCGTGGGTTGAATGCCACCCGAGTAGTATGCCTGTGATATTTTTCACTACTGAGTATACAGTACTAACACATCGGTGTATATGGCTAAAATCCAAAATTAATAAGGTAAATATTATTTTAATGGGGCAGGTGTCCCAGGGAAATCAGTCCGCCAGAGATGCTGTCTCCCATTGGAAAATTAACATGGGCTGAAGGAGAAGGAGGATGTTTCAAAAGGGGGCGCTATCAGAAGGAATAGCCCCCGGGGAGGAGGGGGGGGGGGCAGAATCTCCTGCCACACAGGCTCTCTAATATGCACCCACGTTGAAAATGATCTTATACATCACAATGATTGCATAGCGAACTACAATTACACAATAAACGTTATCAGCCTAATATGCTCTTCGTTGCTCATTACAGTTAGCTTTTATGTTAATACATTTTTTTTAGTAATTACCAATTGGTCCAGCGGCCGATTCCACAAAGCAATACAAACTGTCAGTATTACCATAGTGATTTGTTTTGTGACATCACACTTAACTTAGCAACTGCTTTTGATTTGCAGATCAATCTTGGTTCTTTGTGAAATCGGCCACTGTGCACTTAGGTGATTAAAAAAAGTTGGTTCAATTCAAGATGAGCCAGCAAGAGGGAAGGAAAGCTCTGACAGATTTTGATTTTGTGTGTTTTTTGTTTTTGAATACAGGTGAGCACCAGTAAGATCCAAATGGACACGCTCAAACCATGGATCACAAAGAAAGTCACAGAGATGTTGGGAATCGAAGACGATGTACTGATAGAGTTCATCTTCAACCAGCTGGAGGAAGAGGTAAACAGTGTATTATGTTAATGTAGTGATCATGTGTTGTATTTGAGGTCAAATATATTTGGAAGCAAACCATGTCCTTCGGAGGTTGTAAGCAGGTGAAACTTATGTTGGAGCATCAAAGCTGAGAAGACGCACAGGTAACATTACTGATTAGAAACTATAACCAGGTTTTTTTTTTCAATCGTCGTCTTGGCAGACTCCAGCTCTGTAAAATTTCTGTAAAATCCCTCTCAGGAATTTCTTCATTATGTTTACAACCTGTGGAGCTAACAATGACCATTGCTGATCTGGAGTGAGAGCCCATTTATGATATTCATACAAAAACTCCTAATTATTCCAGACTGCCTGCTGCATATTCATGACACAAAAGGGTAAGCAGTTTCCTTGAATATTTTAACTCAACTTATTATTAGATTTAATTGAGATAAAATACTTGTCTCCAAATTAAACCATCTGGGCCGAGTTTTTATATGTTTTAAAATGGACTTGGCTTCCTTTACTTAAGTGTCGTCGTAAAGTTCGACTAGGACATCAGAACCATGAAGATGCTTGCATACAGGGCATGCCTGCAGTAAGCCGGGTTCATACTTCCTGCGAATGGGGAGCAAATTTGACATGAAATTGATGTCACAACTATATTTCCACTGCGGTATTCGCAAGAGAGTTGAACAGAGTTCAACTGCTGCAAATTATTTGTTACGAATTTGTGAGGTCAACATTCGATTCCCATTCGCAGGAAGTATGAACCGAGCTATATGGACCAGATAATCTCTGCTATGGCCCTATGCCCGGTAGGTACCGATTTCACAGGCTGCGCCAGAAAGGTGAAGGGAAGAGAGGGTCGTCCCACTCCACTTAGTACCTAGAAGCTCTTAAAAATGTTCCCCTAGGGCCCAATTTCATAGAGATGCTTAAGCACAAAAAGTAGCCAAGCATAACAAAAGTTTGCTTACCAGAGTAAAGTTACCAGCCAAACTCTGATGTCACATGTACAATTTGTGACTAGTAGTGTTCTCATTTCTGCTTAGCAGACAGTTGTTAAGCAATATTTTCTGCTTAAGCAGCTATGGAATTAGGCCCTGTTGTGGATTGAGTTAGATTGCAGTCACTGCAACAAATCTGCAAGGGTTCAGAGGGATTGGGCTTCCAATCTCTCTCAGGACAAATTGACAATATCATCTTATGAGCACAATCTTGATGGCACACGTACAGAGATCAAATGGATTTTGCAACCCACCCTATTGGAAATGTTCTGGAAAAGAAGGTAAGCTGAACGGGGCTGGAGTTTCAAATACTTCTCCACTTGGATTTTTTTCTAGAGGGACTTCTTTAGTTTTTTTGCATTTTTGGCCCAATGTTCAAATTACCAATGGTCCAGTAGATTTTTCAAGGCATTTTGTATCTCTAGGCAATGCAAGCACTTGATGAATCCCAGTCGTGTAAATTCTCAGGACTTTTCCTGATTTCAGGATTTTCTCAAAACTCGTCGAGCATTAATAACTTTTCTTGGAAAAAGGAAAGCAATCACCACAAGGAAATCAAAATACTCCACATTGTGTCTAAACCTGAGCTTTGTATTTCTTTTGAAGCACATAGTTTATAAGCCTCAGAAAAAAAACATCGTGAGGCTCTGGGTCTTGAATAACGGGGAACCAGGGCCTGAGACACCAGTGTAAAATCAATAGACGAACTGGCCACCCTCATGCAAGGCCTAATTACTTGGAAAAACCATACTTGAGCCCATCTGTGGGTGGGTGAGTGAGTGGGCCTGAGAGTGAGTACCGTTTTCAGAAATTTGTTCAAATCTCTTCCCTGAAATCCAACTTGGAGACAAGGAGCAATGAAACAAACAAAAAAAACTATTATTTGGTGAGATTAAGAGGTAAGATAATATTAAAACCGAACGAGAACAAATCAGTTGAGTATGGACCAATCAGAGACGGACGTTAACAGGTTTGTTTAAAAACGTTTCTTGCAAGTTTTTGATTGTAAAGCCTAGAAGACAGAACACTTAAGATGAAGTTCTAATTACTCCGTAGATGCTTTGAAATGGTGAGTACATGGTGAAAACATAAAGCAGATTTACAAGATCCTAAAGTAAGTTTCCTTAATTGATCTTATTTTTTACTTTGCTACCGCCAACATCAAACTTGAAATCGTCAGCGTTCTTTTGTAAGAATGTTTGTCATTTTCTTGTTGACCAAGATGAAACCTCCTAACTTGAAATCATCATCGCTCTTTTGTAAGTATGTTTGTAATTTTCTTGTTGACTTTTAGATGAAACCTCCTAAGGAAATGGTTTGCTTCCTCGTGATAAAGATTGTGTCGTAAAACTATCAATGAAATAATCATGTCAGGTCAAAAAAGTCAGGTTTCAAGTTCTTGTGGTAGAGCAGTACAGTATTGATACATTTCTTCAATCCTTTTGTTGAAGGCTTCGTTTGTGTTCTAAGGCCCAACAAAAAGATATTTAGTTTCCTGTAACATACTGGGGATAAACAGTAATAAGGAGAACATTTTAGGTACTAAGAAATGAAGTTCATTGACCAAGAAGAAATTGATCTACATGTACATGCAGTACGTTGCTTAAGAAAGGAAAGTACAACTGTTGACTCTCAGAACTGGATGCCTGTTAGTGCACTGCACATCGGGAAATTATTGTGACCACACACAGATATTTTAGTTAAGTCTTGAATTCTGGTGGAACAGTAATGAAATAAGAAATATTCAATTTTTATAAATATCGAAAAAAAAAATCTTACGGAAGCTGTCGGTCGGGTTACAGGAAACAACAATATTTTCTTATTGGGCTGATAGGTGTGCTTTCAGATGATGTTACAAATTGGTTACAAATAAAACTGACTATCTCGAACAAGCATCAATGGTTACCATTGGTATGTCAACAACTGCGTTCAATAACTTTGTCATGTTTAAACTGATCTGCCACAAGAAACTTAAATCTGTTCATGTGTCAGTTCAGTCTGTTCAGTTTATTTGAACATCTTGAGAAAACGCTCAATTTGTATTGTGAAACTTCTTTTGAAGGCAAGCTTACAGCAGTTTAAATTGCGTACAGTTAGTTTTTTTTTTACATATTGCTACCCTTGTTTTATTTTAACAAACAAATTAAAAAGCAAGAACATTACTTCGACTTAAAGCTGCTTTTTTTAAACTTGATTATTTTATCCGGTTTTGGCAGTACTATGCCTGATCAGACACAATTTTATCACATATTATTTAAAGCGGTGTTCCAAGGTTAAATTCAGTTTGTGATGCACCCATTTCCAAATAGACAAAGTCCTTACAAAAAGGGGGGAGGGGGTGTAATCTCTAACTTATGTAAAATGGTGTAAAAATTTATTTTATTCTGTTATACTGTTTGAGAGCAAAATTTAAAACATGAAGTCAGCAGACATCAAAAACAAAAAAACAAATAGATCTGTACATTTCAAAAGAGAATTTTGTGCCATTTTGAATATCATCAAAATTCAGGAATGAACTAGACTAACAATTCTCGGTGTACAAATTTTTTGAAATGTGACGTTATCAATATATATATTTTTATCTAGATGAAAATAGCCATGGGGTATCATCATAGTGGTATTTTACACCATTTAATGTGAGGTATCAGAGACTTTTAATCGTACATTTTCGTAAAGGCAATATCTATTGGAAAAAGAGTCAATCACAAAACAGACCTTGAAGCCCCTCTTTAAATAATTTTTTTTTAAAATATGGTCTTTGTTTTATTCATGTTTATTTCCACGAGTGTAGAACGGCTTCTTAATCTACCCATCTCATCTCTCAATATATAGATGTTTGTAATAAATTCTGGCGTTGATAAAGAAACAGGCACGGATTGGTAGCTACGGCAGGGCTGGTCGACAACAACAGGTTTTGTCATGCCGGCTTTACGGCCTTTGCAAGAATGACGGTACAACCAACTTTGTTGAGAGATTTTTTGAGAACCGAATAAACTAAAATTAATGATACGGTTTGGTTTTGGTTTGTATTCAAGTACTGAGTGTCCAGTTTTGTTTTAATGATTTGTTTTCATCATGATTAATGTCAAACTTTACCACTTTAAATAATTTCCTTTAACATTTTAGTGTCTATCAAGTTTTATTCCTCCGTCAACATTTGAGTACACAATTTTTTGGTTAGTCATTTGGTGATGACTTTGAACTGGATTTCACTACGATGGCACAGTGAATAGAAATAGTGGATTTAAAGTAAAAACATCCACAGTTAAGTCAATAAAACCTGACAAAGGCATGATCAATTTGTATTGCAAATCTCATAACTTTGTGTAGCTTGCTCTTAAATTTTAGAACGATCTTGGCCATCTTGAGACTTTGTGTATACTTTTGCAACTAACTTGAAGCAAAGTGAGAAGTAACATAATTTGTCAAACTCTGTTCTCTCCTGCCGAACAGTGCATAATTTGTTTGTGAATGTTTTGTGGGAGCCATGCTTGTTACTGTCATTGTGCACAAACTATTACCTTACCATGAGTACGTTAATTTGAATTACAGCCATAATTTGTGTTTATGGTGAAATCAAAATAGCTTCACAGCAGGCCTTGACAAAAAAAACAGAGTCTGCCATCGTGCCCCTGACCACTACCTTGGTGCCTCCTGACTTGAAATGTTCCAGTATAAATGGACATTTTCACTAGTTGGGGTCCCCTGTAAAAGGAAATGTGTCTTTCTTGTTCAAGAACTAAGTATCATGGGGCTGAATTCACAAAGCATTATTAGATTCATCTTAAGATAGGTTGTCAATATTGATTTGTATTGTGATATCACACGTTGCTTGGCAATAAAGAGTGATTTGCAGTTAACATCAACAGGTGTGTATGCTTCATTTTCGAAAGGGCAAGGGCACCGAGGCATTTTCTCCTTGGTAAAGGGCACCCTATGAGTAAATTGTAAATTTCCACTGTAGCATTTCAAGGGCACGAAGGCAATGACCAGGGGCCAGACACAATTGCCGTTGTTGCCTCTGTGAAGTATGAGGCCTGCTTTCTTTTATTGAAAGCATTTTCTTGAGGTCAGTACTCTCCTTAAGCTTGAGCGTACCTTATAAAAGGTATCGCTCCAAAAACATGAATTTGTTCATCGACAATTCCTCATGTGTGATCGCCTTGCTTTCCTTCTCACAGAATCCCAACCCAAAGACAATGCAGATCAACCTGACCGGGTTTCTGAATGCTAAGAATGCCATGAGATTCATGTCGGAACTTTGGGACCTTCTGACGAGTGCACAGGACAACATTGCTGGCATCCCAGCTGCCTTCTTGGAGCAGAAGAAAGAAGAGATCAAGAAGAGACAGGTAATCAATGATAATAATTACAGCATTTATGAAGTGCTAAATTTGTATGTTTCTAAGCGCTATAACCAGATTGACAAAACAGATGGGTTAAGGAAGTTATTTAAAAGTGTCCAATGAAGGTTCTGCTTGATTGTGGGTGGGTAGCTCGTTCCTAAGTGTTGGGGCTACATGACCGTAAAAGCACAAATTTTGTATTATTTGTTGAGGAGCGATGTGAGAGTTTGGGAGACCTGCCGAAAACCTATTGCAGTAGTCCAGATGAGTAGAAACAAAAGCATGTACAATGCGCTCAGTGGCTGTCTGATCTAGAAACTCCTAACTTCTAGGAAGTTCAGGATCTAGAACAAGAGGGTACCAAGGCCCAGAATCCAGTTTTCATGAATTTATGTATGTCAAAGGTCATGGATCCTAAACCAAGGTTCTTTTTCTTTACCCCTCGAAAAACCAGCTGGAGCAGGAACGCATTCAAACAGGACTCAAGCAGCTGCAAGAAAAAGAGGAGCAATACAAGAAGGAGTCGTCAAGGAGTCGCCATGACAGCGATAAGGACGACAACGGAGACAGGGATCGGAAGGACCGGAGGAGCAGAGACAAGAAAGACGATGGGATGAATGGAGGCGGAGACAGGGAAAGATCTGGTTCCATGACTCCGGATAAAAAGTAAGTGAATGCTATCAGGGGTTATCCTTAACTTTTTTAAGTAACTAGTCGGCAGGTCCTGTTTGCTTTTCGTGCCACTAGAATATGTGAGAATATGATCTTTTTTATGAATTGTAAAATCTTGATAATGTGAGAAGGAAAAACATCCTTTCCATAATCCCGACATCTTTTCTTGGATCACAGGATTCATGCTCGTCCTGGGAAGTGGGACTGGGAGCCTCACAAGTCACCGGAGAAGAAGGAAGGTCGTGGGTCAAGATCGCGTTCGAGTTCCCGCAGTGGATCTGAATCCCCAAAGACCAAACCCAAGACGGACGACAAGGAGAACGCCTCCCCATCGGGCAAGGATGATGACAAACCTACCATGGACAAGGCGGAGTAAGTTGTTGCTCAATTGTTTGTCTTTTCTTTGGTTCTTACAGTCAACTAGCTAGATGTCAACTGGTATTAACTGGGACTTGCCAAATTGCCTCTTTATGTCATAAAAGAAATACAAAACAAGTGAGATTCTAGACTTCAGAATGTACTCTTTAAGTGTTGTTGCCAGCTTATTTTCAACACCTTCCAAAGCTTGGAATTCCATGTCCTAAATCATGATCATTGTTCACTTTCAGAAAAACCAGTGACAAGGATTCCGATGCTGAAGATGTTAAGAAGGACGAGGATGCAAAGAAGAAGAGCCGTCGCCGACACTCCTCTAGCTCGTCATCGAGCAACAGCTCAAGGAGTCGTAGCCGTTCTAGGTCCAGGGACAGGGATAGACGAAGGAACCGGTCACGTTCCAAGTAAGCCAACCTTTGAGAGCTTTGAACACAATATAGTTACAATCAACAAACCAGTGGGATACTTTTTGATGAACATTTCTGTGAACTCTTGCTAGGTTTTGTCATGGTGTATTTTTTTTACTGTGCAATGTGCAACCGTGCTGTTGGATATTACAAGAATACGTCCCTGAATTAAACTTGTATAGCAGAGTTTACCATACTGTAAGGGTTAAACAAACAAATTAAAAACTACAGCTTTATAACAAATGGCCTTTATGCTCAGGCTTGAGTTGTTTTGTGTGTTATCTTGATCGTCTTAAAGTAATTTTTGTGTTTTTTACATCTTGATAGATCTGCTAAGAGAAAGAAGACCAGACGCCGATCACGCACTCCTCGTAGGTCTCGGTCACGCTCACCAAGACGACGACCCTCCCCAAGGCGTCGTTCTCCTCGCCGTCGATCGAGGTCTCCTTTTAACTCGAGACGCAGAAGGAGTCCGTCACCACGGTACCGTTCAAGATCATCCCCAAGACGAAGATCACGGTCACCGAGACGTCGTTCTCCATCACCGCGGAGAAGGCGGCCATCACCACGGAGGCGTAGTCCCTCTCCAAGAAGGAGGAGTAGATCTCCAAGGAGACGCAGCCCATCTCCGAGGAGGCGCATTGAGAGAAGGCGCTCGCCCAGGAGAAGTCCATCTCCACGCAGGTATTGTACAGATATTTGTTACAAAAATGTATTTGATTGGCAATGGTAGCATCTTGCAACAGCACCTTGTAAAGCTTTACATGGTGCTTTGTAGGAGTAGGTCTCCCACTTCAAACATAGCCCCACATACCCTGCAGGAAAATACTGAAAGTTGAAGCGCTTTGAGTATCACTGAGTGATGGATATGAGCACTATACAATAAATGTAATCGCATTTGTTTTCTTTTTTCTTGTAAATCCTCAGACCTCGTACTCGACCACGGAGAGACTCCAGTAGCTCCAACTCTGATTCCTCGGCCTCCTCTGGTTCCTCACGAGGCCCATCTCCTTCTCCAACCAAGAAGAAAACCAAGACCAAGGAGAAATCTAAAAGTCCTTCCCCCGTCAAGAAGCAGAAGTCTCCAGGGAAGTCTTCTGGTGAGGAGGAGAAAAGTGGAAGCAGCGACGACAGCGCTGGGTCAGAGTCCCCTCCTCCGTCTCACTTCAAATCCAAGGAGAAGAAGAAAGAGAAGAGTGAGGAGACTAAGGATGTAAGAACCTTCTTTAAGTCATTAACCCAATAGACCCCTTGCATAACGCGAAACGCTACACTGACGTGCACATTTTCACGCACATAGAACAGCTATCGTCCAATCATTTGCCTCCTTTGACACCAGAGTGGGTGCTTTTTGAGCGTGTGACGTCACATGCAAGAGGTCTGTAGAGACCATAGCGGCCAGAAAAGGCTTGTAACAAAATGAAAACAGCTGCAAACGGCTGCAAGATTTGACCTACTTCAACTAAAACAAAAAGGTTAGGTCTTCAGGGATGTGATTTATCAGATTTTAACCAGAAATCATTTTTTGTTGTTGCCATATATACATGTATGTTAGCAGGCTTTGCACTATGAAGCTTTCATGCTTGCAAGCTTTTACTCTTTGCACCCGCAAGCTTTGTGCTCATAGTTCAGTTTTTTTTTTGTTCACCAGCCCTGGGTCTTGAATGGACATTTTCCAATGTTTCCCATGTTAACATAGTACCTAAGTTTCTGAAACAACTGAATGTCTGTTTCATACTATTTGTTCAGACACTTAGAAGAAAAAAACTAAACGATGTTAGCCATGTCTGGTTGTATGGTAATAATAATAATAATAATAATAATAATAATAATAATGAAAGCATTTATATAGCGCCCCACAAAGAACGAAGCGCTTTACAATATACAAAGAAACAAACAATGCAAAGACAAAGATACAAACAATAAACAGTACAAGCAAAAACAAAAAATGGCCAGATTAAACAAATAAATGGGTTTTGAGCATATTTTTGAACCGTTCCAGTGTGTTGGCTTCCCGGATGTTACGAGAATTCTATAGATTTAATAGTTTTTATAGGGTTTATCAGCTGTCGCGAACTTCTTTTGTTAAATGTATATGAAAGGCTTCTTTGTTTTTGTGATTTAGAATCATCAAAATCTTAATTATTAAAACGTTTTCCTTTTTTTTTTTTTTTCAAGCAGAAAGATTCTGACGACAGTTCTCCTGAAAAGACCGAGGAATCGAAACCTGTGGTGGTGAAGAAGTCTCGCTTTCCCCAACGCCACTACCGGCGTCATTCATCAACAGGATCCTCTTCATCGGACTCCGACAGTGGAAAGGAGACCACTAAGATGTCGGGACGAAGGAGAAATGCTCGTTCCATTTCTCGATCTCCAAAGAGACGTCGCCGCAGTATCACCCCAAGGAGAAGGAGGTTTGTATATCATTTCTCTAGCCAAAGTGCAAATTCATTTATAGCACTAATAATGATAATCAGTTTTTATATAGCGCTTTATACACCCGACGGGTGTCTTGAAGTGCTTCAAACAGTAGTACCCCTGGTCAATGGGCCATTTAAATCATTCCTGAAGTCATCTAAGCTCCCCTGGGAGTATACAGCCTGTGCTGCCAAATATGTAGCGCATTACGCTATTAATCAATCACAAGAACCACCTCTGCCCTCACAGGTACCTATTTACCCCTGGGTGGAGAGAACCATTTATAATTAAGTGTCTTGCCCAGGGACACAAGTGTAACAACCGAGATTCGAACCCACACTCTGCTGAATAGAAACCACAGAGCTTGAGCTCGGCCACAACACCCTATCTCAGTTTGTCTCATCTGTGCTTTTCCCATTCTGTTTCAGATCACCTTCACCATACAGACCTCCACCACGTCGACGTTTCCGCTCCCCCAGTCCATACAGGCGTCGGAGATCTCCAACACCTCCGAGACGTTATCGCTCACCTCCAAGACGTCGCAGGACACCCTCCCCAAGACGACGCAGGTCTCCTTCGCCAGCTTACCGAAGACGAAGTCCTACCCCCGAGAGAAGACGTAGCCCTGTAAGAAGTAGAAGAACCCCAACCCCCAAGAAGAGGTCCTCAAGACGCCAAAGCTCGAGCCCTGCTGAGAGACGTAGACAATCTGGCGATAGAGGTAGAGAGTCTCGTGAGAAAGATGATACTCAATCCAAGAAAAAGAAGAAGGAAGTTGTGGAGTCCCCACCACGCAGGGCAAAAGAAAAACGTCGCGTCCAATCAGATTCCAGTGATAGTTCATCTGACGAGGATAGCCCATCCCCTGAACAGTCGACCAAAAAGAATAAGAGCCCAGTTGTGGACAGGCAAAAGAGGAGCCGCACACCAGAAATAAGCAAGAGAAGCCTAGAGAAGCGCAACAGAAGTGCAACCCCAGACAAACGTCAACAGAGTCCAGCTCATAGTAAACGCAAGAGAAGAAGTCCAAGCTCAGAAAGACGCAAAAGAAGTTCCTCCCCAGAGAAGCGAAGTCCCACTCCTGAGAAGCGGAGAAGCCTAACCACTGACAAACAAAGAAGCCCTACCCCCGAAAAACGAAGAAAAAGAAGCCCTTCCCCTGAAAAGCGAAGAAGAAGCCCTTCCCCTGAAAAACGAAGAAGAAGTCCAGAGCGTCGCAGAAGAAGCCCCCCTACTCCTGACAAACGTAAAAGCCCTACACCAGAAAGGCGTCGTCGTAGCCCGCGTAGAAGAAGCTTTACCCCAGAGAAGCAACACAAAAAATCCTTCTCTGAAACCAGAAAGCGAGATCACTCCCCAGAAATCGCCTCCCAACAGCGCCCAGGCGGAAAATGGGAAAACAGCCCTGATGTTGAGAAGATAGATCGTAGACGTAGCCACTTATCTCCCGAGAAAAGATCCCCATCCCTGGAGAGGAAGTTATCATCTTCGGACAAACGGAAATCAAGACGCAGTCCCTCTCCATCACCAGTGTCTAAAGTTCGCACACAGTCGGCTAGTCCTAGACCACAGAAAGTTGTAAAGAGATCAAGATCTTCATCTGAGAGTCCCGAGCCGACCCCTGTGAAATCTAAGAAGACCAAGGAGGCTAGCGATTCAGCAAGGGTATGTTGATATAACATTATGTTTCTAAAATGTTTTACATCTGTCAAAAACCCATTATGTGCCTGACTGGTCACAGGATAAACATGCCTAAGCCCATGCATCCTAAATTTGAGCAGCGGGTACTACAACTTAATACATGTAGATGCTTACTGTTTGTTGACAGGACTCGGTTGACATTATTTGGTTATTATTCCGCTGACTTGTTTATTCTACAGGGTTCTGATTCAGATGGTGGCAAGGACGCCAAGAAGAAGGATAAGAAGAAGCACAAGAAACACAAGAAACATAAGAAACACAAGAAGCACAAGAAGCAGAAGAAAGACCAAGACAATCAGGTAACGTACAACCCCGCCAGTTAAAGGCACTGGACACTATTGGTTATTACTCAAAATAGTTATTAGCATAAAACCTTACTTGGTAACGAGTAATGGAGAGCTGTTGATAGTATAAAACGTTGTGAGAAACTGCTCCCTCTGAAGTAATGTAGTTTTCGAGAAGAAAGTAATTTTTCATGAATTTGATTTCGAGACCAGAGTTAGATTTTGAGATCCCGAAATGAAGCATCTGAAAGCACACAACTTCGCTTGACAAGGGCGTTTTTTTCTTCCACAATTATCTCGCAACTTCGACGACCAGTTGAGTTCAAATTTTCACAGGCTTGTTATTTTGTGCATATGTGGAGATACACCAAGTGAGAAGACTGGTCTTTGACAATTACCAAAGGTGTCCAGTGTCTTTAAAGGGTTTGGGTACTTGTTGTAGATCACGTTTTTGGCCATGACATAATCCCTACTCCCCGTCAATGAAGCTGTACGCAAGTATTACAACCAAAGTGTCAAACTAACTAGAGCAGGACTTGAACCTGTGACCCCCTAGATTAACAAGCCGGTGCAGCTACCCAAAGTATCTAGCCCTTAAGTTAACATAGTTAATGGTCTCCCTATTTTACAAACAATTATGTGTTTAAGGCCATTGACCTTTTCGGTGAACAGTATTGTCCAAAGGCCCACACTTAGTGTATCACAACTTCTATATAAAATAACAAACCTATGAAAATTTAAGCTCAGTCGGTCATCGGAGTCGAGAGAAAATAACAGTAAAACCCACCCTTGTATCCGCACGTCTCGCCGTGTCATGACATAAAAAGTGTTTAAAATAAATCTGTAATTCTCAATATCGAGAATTGCAGAATGTTTTACTGTTTTCTCAAAAAGTAAAGCATTTCATGGAATAACATTTCAAGAGAAGTCTTTCACTACTACCTTCAGTAAACCCTGCAAGTTTTGTAAATCTGTGAACTTTTTTTTTTTTTTTTTTCTGTACCGAAAGGGTCCAATGGCTTTAAACCTCATATTATTCAAACCTAACTTCATGTACATATCCGGTTTGGGCAAACTATTCTTGCTCAGAAATCAAGGTTCTATTTTTTCAGGGGCAATACTTTACAAGGGGGGGGGGGTCTTGTGTTTTCTTTCTTTTTGAGGGCACTACATGTGTCTTATGTTTTTATATTGGGCAAAGGGGGATTGACAGTAATTGTTTAGTAAGCACAAAATAAACCTGAAAGGCCATGACATGAATCCCTACTCACTGTGAATGAAGATGTATGTAATATAATTCACCTGTAGAAGTTGCAGCTTCATTAGTTGTCAAGTTTTTGAGAAAAACGTGAAAATCACAAAGCAACTTTTCAGGAGAATTGTGTAAAACCTTTGTAAAACACATGTAATGTACATGCTAAAGTTTTTGGGAAATAGTTTTACTTGTGTCTCAATAACTACAAGACCTCAGCAAGCAATATTTTAAGGGGAAGCTTTCTACCATCATTACTTTAAAACCGTGTAAGCTTAATGTAAATTTGTGGACGTTTGTGTTTTGTGTTTTATAAAAAGTACCCACAAATTTTGCCCAGGAGTCTAGGTATTCCTTGTTTGGCAAAACATCAAATGACCAAGAAATTAATTTGGTTTTTATTGCAGGATTCAGAGAGTGAAGGCGAGAAAATGGAGCGAGAACTCCGCGAGAAAGCTCTCCAATCTTTGAAACGGACCCAGTCTCACGAGGACTCATAAGTAGATCCACGTAATTACCAAGTACTGATTATGCTCGTTGTATAGCTTGACTGGCAGGGCCCAATTTCATTGAGTTGCTAAAGCAGAAAATACTGTGTAAACAAATTCTGCGTATCAAAAATTAACTGGATACCTGCCACAGATTGTACATTTGAGATGGTATTCTACTTGATAACCTTATTCTGTTAAGCATAATTATTTTGTGCTACTGTATTGTGTTTCGCAGCTCTATGATGTTGGGCCCTGGAGGCACCTTGTCCATTTGGAATAACAAGTTATTGGAGTACACTCTGTTCAGGCCGGGAATTTCATCACTGAGAGGGCATGGCCATTTTAATTTTGCAAAGGGCTTTTCCATGGCAACATCTCAAAAGTCTATGGGGAACTTTTAAAGGGGCACCGACGTGGGCCCCTTCTCATTTCATAAGGCTGTTAAGCAGAAAAGAATTCTTAGCAAGTTTCTTTGCTGAGCAAAACACGAGTTGAGAACCAGTGGCAGCAATGTAAACTTGATGATATTTTAGCCGGTAACTTGTTTTGACCAAGAAATATTTTTACTGCCCTGAGCAAGTTTTTGTGCTTACTGACCTTAAAATTTTGGGCCCTGGGCAACAGAGATGCTGGCCTCTGTGAAATTCAGGTCCAACAGTTTATCAGTAACCATGCATAACTAGTCCCCCTTTTCAGTGTTGTCACCACTGAAGTATTCCATATTAAAGCTTAAAAAAGCTCAATTTTTTATTTATACTTTTTTTTGTAATAGTGTGACTGCTGCTCGCCATTGAGCCTGGTATATATTTCTTGTGAATCCTTTATGTGATGCGAATTTGACATCACAACTCTGTTTTTCGCTGCAAATGTATCACTTGAGTTCAGCAGCTGAACTATTAGGAATTGTTGGCTGTGAATTTGCGACTTCAAAATTCGCGTCGCATTTGCAGGAAGTATGAACCGGGCTTTTATTCCAGTAAATATCTTGGTGTAGAAATTAGGGTGTCAATTTAATAGACTAATTACATGATTTATTATTATCAGAAAGAACAAATTATCAGTTTCAATCTACAAAGCTCACTGAATCAGTTCATACATAGGCCTATAGAAATAGAAATATTTTCTTCAAAAGTTTTGAAAATTAATGTGGAAGGCCCTCAAAATCACCACTGCTTATTTTGATTGCTGCAACCAAAACAATTTTTACAAAAATGTGAACTGTTAAGGCCACTCTAATTGGATTAATTTTTTGTGGGTTGTATCGGGAGCTTATTGAAACTAAAGGTTGTTAGTGAATTAATTATTCTTTGAATAACATGATTCACCAAACATGTCAAGTTGCTTTCTCTTGTTTTGCTATAAAGTAACAAGCATTGGGATGGTTACCATTTTTAAGGGTTTTAAGCGTTAATCGTAAGTTTTGCCACTAGTCGGTAAAAAAACAAACAGTAGAAGCTATTAAACGACATGGTAACATGTTTACACAGAATTGCTTTTTTAACTGCAGGATACAGTTTTGGTAATTGTCAACGACCAGTATCACTTGGTGTATCCCAACATATGCGTAAAATAACAAACCCCATAAAACATGTGGACTGACCATTTATTTGTTGTGCACACTGACTGGTAATGATGAGTAGCATTATGAAAATGTGCGAGTAGCAACTGAAACATTTTGTGCGGCATTTTGCTGCAAGAGAAATCATTCATTGCTGTGCAAATTTTGTCTCAATTGATCATTGAATTTGCTAGGAAATAATGAAAGAGAACTCCCCTTGTTGCATAGAATTGTGTTAGATGGGCTACTTACCTGAAGCCTTTCTCATTTCAAATTTTGTTGGGGTGAAAGTATTTCCTTTCTTTTAAATTTATAACTTCAATGATGTGGTTTCTTAGAATGTTGTAAACACATCAACATCTCTCCAGTACTCTCTCCTACTAAGTAAATTTTTACAGTCGTAAATTTTTGGAGCAATTACCAAACTGACACCCTGCCTTCAAGGGTTTATTTTCCAGTTTGCACAAGTTGAACTGTGGGTGCGGTACCTCTTTGTCGCAAATGCAAGTGTAAATAGTGAGAGGCAAGACAAAACTCTTCCATTTTTTTTAGTATGTTGTATGATTGATTTAATTACTTAAATAGCGGTCCAGGAGCTTCTAAAACATGTTGTTTGGGTTCTTGCTAAAATGCAATGTGAAAAAGGAACTAAAAATGTACATGTATGTGATTATGTATACAATATTGCTTTGCTTGATTACTTGATGTACATGTACGGAAGGTCCATACAGTGTTTATTTTAAAATCTTTTATCTCTGTTTTAAAAATTAGTTTGGGTGTGATAAGATGTGCACCATAATCAAATGTAATGTGCGGTTTGCATCGTTACAACGTTAATAGAAAAAAGGTGAACCAATTCTTTTTTCAACCAATGACACTGCTCCTTTATAGACTAGTTGGTAACATTTAGCTTATGTGTACGTGGCATGTTTTTCACAGACATCTTTAAAGTATAGCCATTTTCTGTACGATTGACTTACAATGTATATTGCAGTGGCTACCACATATGCAGCTACCATTTGGCGAGTCAACTTGCATGTCAAGATATAGTGTACAAATGGGGCCTAAATGGGTGACGACATTGATGATTCTGTATTCCGACTACCCTATGTTCCAAACCCAATGTGATTTTTTGCAGGGATTAGGTTGAGGGTTATTAGTAGTACACTTATAGGTGAAATGCAATCTTACTGCAGCAATCGTGTGTGCAGTCAATAGTTTCAGTTTTCAAAATAGATCTTCAGACTTCAAATAGTATGTGCGTACATGTAAATCTACCTTGAAATTATAGATTTTGTTTATCAAGTATCAAATAATCAAGGATTTTACATTTATGTTTGGCAATCGGCAGATTTAGTTTCAATGAAATTCTGGTTAAGTTGAGATGAACTGCCGTAACAAGTGATTTTTGTTACTGTCTACTCATATTTCAACAAGATCGCTGGGACTCTGGCCAAATAACCCTTTTACAACAGGCAGCAACATTAATAAATGAAATGAATGAGATATGAAAGCACAATCTCTTTTAAACTGCTCTTTATACCGAGGGTTATGGTCCAGTTCATGGAGAACCAAGCACACATTGACCACAGCTTAAAATTAGGTTTCTTTTTGATAAATTAGTGTACAAATTAGTTTCTTTTAGTTTTTAAAACTTATACATGTACTAGGAGACTTGGTATTAAAATTTCCCTAATTAAATTACGTTTCAAAAGTGCGCCTTCCTTTAGTTTTGTTGTATGTACTCCATCGTGACTTCCAAATCATCAAATTTTACATAAATTATCTCCACAAATTTAGTAATCTATGATTTTTAGCATCATGTTAAAATGGGTCGCTTCTTGTCGATAATGTGACAAACCCCCCTCCCCTCCCCCCAAAAAATCAAACCCTTTAGAAAGCTCGGACAAGTCAGCGCAGTTGGTTATTCTGTCCAATGGTGCCACATTTATGCCCGTTGTGAGGCAGAGGGTCCCCCCTCTAATGTCCCAATACATTTCACACTAATTCCCAGCTTAACTAAAGCGAGTCGAAACTATGCTCGAAATTGCCGAGGGAATATGGATGGGGGAAGCACAAATTTGAGGGAGGGGGCTGGGGAGGCGTACTCACTCAGCAGTGTAGCCAGCGGGTATTTTCACCAGGATGGGGGAAGTGCCTTCCAGTGGAGGCGGCCTCCCCCTTTTTTTTAAGGGTACTACATGAAGTGTACATGCATCTGTATTTTTTTTTGGGGGGGGGGGGGACCACCTGGGGCACTAGAAAACTGTTGGTTTTTGGAGGGAGGAGTGGGTACACTCCCTAGGCTCCACATGGCTTCACTGCTAGTTATTAGCCTGTTAATTCTAGTGCATGTTGGCATTGGGAGTTGTAGAAAGGTATTCAGAAAAGATAGGGTATACACAATGTATAATATAGTTTTAGTGGTTTGTCAGTTTGGTCATTTAAACTGGCTCATATTTGGTGTATAAATTCCACCAACAGCAACAAAAACTTGTAATTCTTTGTTTATCTCTATGGCTCATGTTAATGTTGTAATGCGTATGACCATAAGCACGCCATTAGCACGCAAAGGATTCTGGGCGAAATCCAAGTCCAAACGACATCAGCAATCACTATGGGGCTCTTATTTTCAAGCAATAAAGTACAAACAGATAATATCTAGCATATTTAAATATCTAGTGTATTATCTATCTCAGCTTAAACTTATAGTACTCGCTTCCTTAAATTTGTTTCTGGTTTTGAATTTGTACCCCTATGGCCCTAAAAAAAACCACAAATACAGCAACATGTATTCAAATTGTCAAACTGTTACAGTTAGAGTGTTGATTGGCAAGAAATGGCAGTGTAAATTTTCTTTCATGATCTTATAATTTTTTAAGAAAAGTTGGTTCAATTTTCCCACATTTCTCTGTATCTGGTACTTGAAAAAAAATTATGGTCGACTTTAAAATCATGAACCAAACTGTCAGATGTGTTGACGTATTTAAAACAAAATTAGGTTAATGGAGTTTCAAAGGGATATTTTAATTTTTCCTTTCAAATATCCCAAATTTGTTCCGGACAATTAATCTTATCACGATTTACAATTATCAGATTCTTTACATCTGCATGTATGTACATGTATAACAATAATTGGCATGGTTATGCCCCCCCCCCCCCCCCCCCCCCGTCTTTTTCTAAGTGTTCACACTATAAACAGGGATGGTATTAAAATGAAAAAAAAAATGTGGAAACCAGACAACAATTTCCTGTGTGGATATACATAGAGCTCAAGGCTTGAATGCCTTGTTCTTAGTTTTTGAAAGGGCAAGGGCACCAAGGCATTTACTCCAAGGTAAAGGGCACCCTATGAGGAAATTGTAAATTTCTACTGCATAGCATTTGAAGGGCACCAAAAGGGCAAGGGCACCAAGGCATTTTCTCGTTCGCTAAATAATGGCACACTATGAGGATATTGTAAATATCTACTGGAGCATTTGAAGGGCAAGGGCGCCAAAGCAATTTCTACTTGGCATATGGCACCCTTTCAGGAAATTGTAAATTTCTACTGGAGCATTTCAAGGGCACCAAGACAATGACCAGGGGGCATGGAGGCAATCCCTTTAGTTCCTCCCATAGTATCGGTCCCATCATCGGTGAGAGCCATTGCTGACAAAAAAGTCTGAAACTGAGATCAAAAGTTTTAGTAAGGTATTGAAATGATGGCATCTCCACCTTTTTTAGGCATGTACGTTTTGTTTTTAGAAAAGGCAACGGCACCAAGGCATTTTCTCCTTTGTAAAGGGCACACTATGAGGAAAATATACAATATTTCTACAGGAGCATTCCAAGGGCACCAAGGCAATGACCAGGGGGCATGGAGGCAATCAGCTCCATGAAGTATCAGGCCTGATCAAAGAGTAGGATTTCAGGCTTGTATGCTTCGTTTTTGAAAGGGCAAGAACACCAAGGCATATTTTCTCCTTGGTAAAGGGCACCCTGTGAGAAAATTGTTATTTTATACTGGGGCATTTCAAGGGCACCAAGGCAATAACCAGGGGGCATGAAGGCGATTGCCTGCAAAAAATCAGACATGGTATTCAAGGAGAAAACACACGTAATATGATTTTCATCACCAGACTATGACTTTAAAAAGTCTGAATTCAGTTAAAAGTCTAAAATGTCTCAAATCTGAATGCAAGCAGTATCAATTCTCCATGTGCTTTTCTTTTCTTTGGAAATGCTCATATCTTGCGAGACTTGAGAGTGCCAAGTATCCCAAGTAATGTATTGAAACTCCAGCTTATCACCAAGTAGGGATGCTGATTGAAAACCATTCAACATTTTAGTTACACTTGGAGTCATAAACTGCAAGGAGCTACTGGGAACAGTACTTGGTGCTAAAGAAGTGAACAGGGCAGTATTTAGTTATACCCACAGAAAATATTTTAGGTTTCTTTTCACCAGGCAGACATACAAAGGTGTGGATCCCTGCACAAAGCACTACCTCTGTGGAAGTGTTTTTAACCAGAATAAGCATGCCGTCATTTTTTAGGGCCATGTTTTATAGGCCCAGATTTCACTTTATCAGCAATGATGAATTTCAGTAACTGTTGGTGTCACTTCAACACAAAGACCAAGCCCAACTTCATACCAATCGTAATTTATCAGTCACCCACTCACGTGCACAGAAATAAGGAATGCAACAAAGGCAAACGACTTCAGCTCTTTAGCCACGTCAAATTCTCTAGGAGTGAATCAAGTTTTCCATAATTCATTCTATCAAAGCATTCTTTTTAAGAAACTACTGTTAATTCGAACAGTAGTACTATAGTACTAGCAATGCAAAGCAAGGGAGAAATCGCAACAGTTTTGCAGAAATATGGAACGCAACAAAGAGGAATGACTTCAGCTTTGTGGCCACCAGACTGGTAGCCACGTCAAATTCTCTAGGAGTGAATCAAGTTTTCCTACATCATTGCGACTTTATATCAAAATCATTTTCTTCAAGAAACTACTATTAATTTGAACAGTAGGTCTAGCAATGCACTGCCAGGGAAAAATAGATTAGTCACATCACTTGTGCATAAATATGGAACGCAACAAAGGCAAATGACTTCAGTTCTTTAGCCACGTAAAATTGTCTAGGAATTAAGTTTTCCATAATTCATTTCGACTTTCTATCGACAACAAGCATTCTTTTCAAGAAACTACTGTTATTTCAAGAAACTACTGTTAATTTGAACAGCAGTTCTAGCAATGCATTGCAAGGGTATGATGAAGAAATCGCAAATCGTCAGCGATGGATGTCGAGCAGCTCTTCCAGGTCCAACGACATCTGATCGTCCTTCTCGTCAGCGGTAACCCTGTTAGAGGCTAAGGCTTTCTTTTTGAGGATGCCATCATGAAAGTTTCTCATACAGAAATTCTGTACCATCAGTTAATGCGATGGGTAAAAATTGGCAAAGGCCAAACAAAAAGGTACAGTGACTTTTGCCGTGAAAGTCACAGCTTATTAAGGTCCTGTGGTTGACGAATGTCTTTAAAATTTTGAAGAAGTACGTCGGCATAGCGCATAATTTTGTATGCCAGTACATTCCTTCGGATGTTTCTTCAATGTTTCACCAAAAGTTAAAAAAACACAAATACAAACCATACACAAATAAATGCACTATTGCACTTCTCACATACAAAATAAAAATTAAAAACCAGTCATAATTTATGACTGTAACATAACAATTATAATATAAAAAGTCTGCACGTTTTAGTGATAAACGATTTTCCTCTTCTTTTCATAGGAAAATAGCAGTTTAGGTTTTTAATCTGGTTAACTTTACTTTGGTTGAATAAAGGGTGTGGGACAAGGGAGAAAAGAGAAAAAGAAAGCACATTAGTACAAAGATCATCTACAACTTGTCACACTTCTAAACTTTAGACTTCAGGACAAGTCGTTAAATGTTTGTCGCGGTGACGGTGCAACAGCCGCCATGCATCTACAGTGTATACTTACCGAGTTTCAAGGCACAGTAATACCACGTGTACATTATGTCTATTTAACTGTGTCTGTTTTTGTTATTATGGAGAACTAGTCATGCTGCTTATTCTACTGCTGCAGAGTAGTTTTTTTTAATTTTGACGACTACATGTGCTTAAATTTGAAAAGAACTGTCCTGCTAATAGTTGGCCGTGAAGGTAGGAAATCAACCACGACTACTACTTTTGCTTGGATCTAGGGAATTCTCGTTTAACTTCTCAGCCACGTACTGCTCTTGCAAAACACTGGCTCCCATTAAGTGCCCCTAATGCTGACAACAGTGGCTACACTGAAGCAGCCTAGTGGTTAAGAGACCTTACACCATCGCTGTGACAAAACATTTCAACAACTTGTCTTCAAGTCTACTAAACGTTAACAGAAAGGTACACACAAGGGAGGATAAACTTGGCATGTATCTTGCCAAAATTCTAATATTGAGTTTCAAAAAAGAATTCGCGAAGTATACCCCCCCCCCCCCCCTCTTTTAGAGGCATGCAAATTTATGTACAACTAAAAATGCATTCACATCAAACTGGAGACAAACAATCACTATAATATGTAGCATGCAAGTCTGTTTGCTTTGTTTTTGAAAGACAAGGGCACCAAGGCAATTTCTCCTTGGTAAAGGGCACCCTAGGCTATGAGGTAATTCTTAATTTTTACTGGAGCATTTCAAGGGCATTAAGACAATGACCAGGGGGGCATGGAGGCAATCGCCTTAAATGTCTCCATGAAGTATCAGGCCTGAGCAAACATGGCTTTAATTTGGTCAAGATATTTTTTAAAGAAGGTATGTTCGCAGGTATGAAGGTTTAAAAGAAATGGCCCATGTTTAAGACCGTTTGTTACTACCCTCTAACTTATTGCTACTTGATAGTAATAAGTGGCATGAGTTTTGGGCTATGAATAAAGTAAGACATGCTATAGTTTCCCACAAGAGACGAGTAGAAATATCCAATGGCTCAATGGTAAAAATGGGTGTAAACAGACCAAGGTTACATAAGAAAAATAAAAAGGTGATAATGTGGCTTAGTCTGACACAAATGATCGTCAGAATGAAGATGCGAGGGGTCTGGGAAAAGAACGGGGTATGGCTAAACAGAAAATGTTAATTGCTTTCTCATGCAAGAACAAACAACTTAAGATCTATTTTTAAAACGTTGCTTGAATCAAGTTGGGCTTGAGTTATCATGTCCAGAGAAGATTTTTGTCTCATTTTTATTGGAAAGGCAAGCTGAATGTATGTCCCAAAGTATTTGCCAACAGCTTCACGTTTCTTACAAGCAAGGTAATTCATTGCAAAGAATTTGTATAGTGTCGGATTTGATCATGTGAAGGAAAGGTATTCCACATTAAGCTTGGTCCACAATGGTGGAAAAGGGATCTTTCTGGGAAAACAAAATGCGTTAGATATTCTAGAATACTTACCGCTCACCATAAAACCAAACACATTTCTTATCTAATACTTACCACAGACAAACTCAGAAAAGAAATATAGTAAATGGGGCTTAGTGGCCATTGTTTCCTTTTTTGTACATTGCAGAATTTTCTTTATTGTGTTTAGCTTCACCAACTGGCTGGTGGTTCAAATTCGAAAAGTAATCAAATGACAGAGACAATTTTGCAAATTTTTATTTTCTGCACAAGAAATTCTGAACTAATTAGCCAAGTCCTTTTATTTTGTTTTCCACTTGAAGCTTAGTCTTTTTCAAAAAATGAAAAAAGAATAATGTTCATAATAATAAAAAATAAACATACATGGTTCCGGTACGACATCTAAGAAAAACACATTAACATTTCTAGAAAAAAATTGAGCTGAGCCACATGACAAGAATTTAAGATATAAAAAGAGCACGAGAAATTTAGATCTAAGCTAAAAAACATTTTTTTTTTACTATGATTAAAATCCTTTCACAATTAAATTGTTCAAAGTCGCGGAAAACTATCTTTAAATCGTGCTCCAGACTTTGAAGTTCCAATACATGGCTGTAAACCTTTTTGCGCATTTTCCCCATAACTCATAACTGTGATTTTAAAGGTACAAGTGCGTTTTAATAATTTTGATATATACTCACATTGAACATCACTGTTGACAGAAACGATAACTACACTTATTTTTTTTCTTCTTGACATTTTCACCATGTAAAAATATTTGTTTGACCCTTTTTTTTGTTTCTCTTCTGCTATTAATAATGTCAATTCGACAGAAATGTTTATGAGTTCACTTTTATTCATTAGTTTGAGTTCTCTTTTTCACAGTGGTGACTCAGGTGGCGGCCAGATAGGATGTCAAACCAGTTCGGATATTTACAAGTGTTTTTTTCTTTGATATTCATTTTGGTTGGAAACAGCCGTTGGACTTTATGGTACAGGGGGAAGCCAGTTTTTGAAGTGATTTTTGTTTTATTCACCTTGGCATAGGCTTGGTTGAAAAGGTATTAGAATGGCAACGCCTTCCACAGACAGATCGATGGTCAGGTCGGGTCGGGTCAGGTCAGGTCAAGGATGTCTAGAAGCCTGACCCGTAGTTATCCTGTGACCACGATTGCTCTCCATAACTCTGGTTGTAGTCATACCCTGATGAGAAGTCACCCAGAGGCTGCTGGGCAATGGGTTGGACACCCCAGCCTCCCTGGGTGTTACGTCGCTTGGTATCAGCAGACTGCTGCCCCTCGAATTTCCTCTTGCCTCCGACGTTCCCGCCTCGGTTTCCACCACGACCCCCTCGGGGACCACCACCACGTCCACCACGTTGCTGCTGCTGACCACCACGGTTGCCACCACGCCCCCTGGGTCCACCTCGGCCTCCTGGTCCACCACGTGGACTACCCATGCCACCACGTCCACCTCGTTGTCCGCCACGTCCACGGGGTCCTACACCCTGTCCACGTCCACCATACCCAAAGCCACCGTCGTACCCACGATCAAAGTATCCGTAGTCGTAGGGGTCGTCATAGCCACCAGGGTAACCGCCATAGTAACCATCATCATAACCACCACCATAACCGAAATCCCGATAGCCACGATCTCCACGGTCAAATCCCCGTCCACCACGAGGTCCCCTTGCTCCACGACCTCCACGCATTTGTCCGCCATAGTAATCATCATAGTACCTAGAACCAAACAAAATATGTTTTGAACTGACGGACTGACATCTCTTACAGAGACGGGAGGCCTCACTCTGGAATCCTCAAGACCGATGTACAAAAAAGCTCTTGAACCTTACCTTCCTCCTCCACCTCCTTGGTAGCTCTGCTTCATCTGTCTCTCCTTCTTCTTCTTGTTTTCCTGAGGTGGTTTGGCAAGTGAAGCCTCAATGTCCGTTCCTTGGAATGATTTACCATTCATCTCTTCAATAGCCTGTACGTTAAATCAAACATAAACCATGTAATTGTGCCCATTTTTTTGCAAGTTGACACGATCTGGCGTCTGTACATATGGAGCCAATTAAACAAGGAACACTTCTCATTTGCCAAAAGGTAATTCAAGATGCACCAAGTAGTACAAGCAAAGAATTGTTAGGCTGAACACAAACTTCTTCACAAGCATTCAACATATCTCCTTCACTATCTCACTGACAAATATATCAAATGGTACAACAATCTCAAGAAATAAATTTTGTCCGCGTAATCATTCATGAATATAACTGTTCACAGGCCTGTATGGTTTTTTTTAAAGGGCAAGGGCACCAGAGCATTTTCTCCTTGGTAAAGGGCATCCTATAAGGAAATTAAAAAATTTCTACTTGAGTGTTTCAAGGGCATGAAGGCAATGAACAAGGAGATGGAGGTAATCGCCTCCGTGCAGGCTTCAGTTTCCCCCATGCAGGCTTCCGTTACCCGCAAGCGAGATTAGTAAAAGTTTTCAAGGCATTTCTCTCTTACCTTGACAGCGCTTTCCCTCTCCGTGTAGTGAATGAAGCAGTAGTCTTTCATCTTCTTCACCTTCTCTACTGCACCGTACGCCTCAAAGTGCTCCTTGATGTTCTCCTCAGTGGCCTCTGGGGAGAGGTTACGGATGTAAACAACCTTCACCTGAAATAAACAAACCCACCATGCGATCAGTCTAACGAACACCATTATGATTATTATTTGTTTAACTAAGACAAACAAAGCAAAATTACATAGGAGCTAGTACTACAAGAGAAATAAAGAAGTAATCAAATACATATATTTACAGTATTAAATATACAATATTAAACAAACAGATACGTAAGTAGGCCTAAAACAAAATGTTAAGAAATAACTTAAAATTAAGTGAATAAATAAATTTTTTAAAAACCTTAACATCGCAAACAATAGTCAATAGCTTGATGTTTTGAGCTTTTCTCAAAGGCTAAGTAACACAATACATATAAACAGGCTCTGGTTGGATTAATACATTAGAGAGAACCAAAATATAAACCCTTACAAGTCAAGAACCTATTAAAACATGACACATTTCAATTAGCAGTTAGCATTAACAGCAAATGTGATGACAATTCTGCAACTGTAATAATAAACCGCAAGGGAAACTATTCATCTCCGAATTAGTTTGGAACAGGACAAAATAGAAGATATCTTCAGGCTGATGCTTCATTTTTGAAAGGGCAAGGACACCAAGACATTTTCTCCTTGGTAAAGGGTACCGAGGCATTTTCTCCTTGGTAGCACCAAGGCTAGGACTAACCAAGGCATTTTCTCCTTGGTAAAGGGCACCAAGACATTTTCTCTTATTAGTGAAGAGCACTGAGGCATGTTCTCTTTGTAGAAGGACATCAACTCTATGAGGAAATTATAATTTTCTATTGAAACAAAGTTAATGACCAGGGGAAGCAATGGAGAAAATTCCCTCCGAGTGAAATATAAGCAGGCGTGATATCTGGCCATCAGGAAAAAATTTGAAATATATTATTAAAGGACTTTTCAGGTCATTTAATCACACTTTTTCTTGCACATACCTTAGCCATAGTCTCCTCATCTGGTTCTGAGATGGGATCAGCCCAGTCTACCGTGACCATGGCGCTCCAAACCCTAACTTTGCCGCTCATCAAAGAACGACGGGCAGCATTAGCAGATCGATGGCTGTCGTATTCCAGGAAAGCAAAGCCACGATTCTTAGACTTATCTTCTCCGTGGTAGATGATGACATCGGTAAGACCAGCTGAGGAAAACAAATAAAACGGCACTTGAGAAATTGTCTCTGGTTAAGAAGAAAAACAAATCTTTTGTGATACCTTTCCTCGAAAACAAGCGACTATCTTGATTAACAAAAGATCCATATATTAATTGCCTCCTACAATCTCGGCCATATCTCGACAGGCGCGCAGACCCCTAATTGTGCGGTCTTCTGAACTCCCATTAACATTGAGCAGGGGGACGGGGTATAGATTGTCTATTGTCACGGGGGATGTGGACAGTGAATGTTAATTGTAACGTTGCGAACGGGTGGCCCAAGCAATTTTGGCCGGGATTGTAGTTTGTGCTTTTTAACTGAGTACTTACTAACGTCCGTCGATATATCGAAAATACTCAAAAACTCGATATTTTTTTGACATCGAAATCGCCGATGTCACTTTTATAATCATATCGTAATATCGGATTTTCGATATATCGAAAAATTTCGATGTTTTGAAAAATTCGATGTTCCTAAATGATATCGAAAATACCAAAAGAGTGTCCGATTATTTAAAAGAAATCTGTGTTTGAGTATTGGAAAAGCCGTCGTCGTTATGTAATTTCATAATTTCGAGTTGCTCTATTAAATAAAATACGTTTTACAACCAAGTATGTCTGCTTGTTCTTTGTGTTTTCGCCATCAGCCGCTGGCCCGTCGCAGAAGTTCACAACTCCGCGGCGAGCGCACGGTAAAACCTCACAAGAAACCACCGCTGGTTTGCAAAAATACCCCGCAAAAACTTCCCCGAATCAACAAGACATAACAAAACAAGGAAGAAAACAATCTTACGTTATACAGTAAAATAATCTTTCTATCAATCCAAGGTATCATAATGGCGTCATTTTGGTCAAATAAAGCCTACACGTTGTTGTTTTCGTAAACAAGCTTACACTTCCGAGGAACTATATGCTTCGCAGACCACGCTGTCGGCGGCTATTGCGTGCGTACCAGCGAAGACTTTGCTGTTGTACGGTTTAAGCGTGCACACCAGCGTGTGTGGTTATTGCAATTCGGGGGGAAAACCCGTTTGCCCAAGCATGCACAGACACGTGCAGTCTTTTTTCAAGGCGGTATCGCGTGATGCACTGCGTTATTTCGACAATAGAGGGCTTTCTCGCATTCAATTTTAATGCCTTTACTATAGACTGCCAAGTGCTACGAGCCTTTATTGGAGACTATGTGACTGCATCATGCTGCTTGCGTTGTATATTGTGAGCGCGGAGTGGTAGGTCTGTGTTTTGCGGGACTTTCTCGTGATTTTTTTGGATGATTATCTCAACCATTTTCAACCGTAAAAGTAGTGTAACATACCAGCGGACATTTATTATGTATCTAATAATATTGCCGTGAATTGTCGTTATTTTGAAGGGCATTAGACTCTCAAAAAGTTTAGTAACTAATTCATTTAGTGTTGACAAAGTTTGAAGCGCCGCGCTCCCCTAACACACTTCACTCTCCACAACAGCGGGCCTGTCGCACCAATTTTTTTTTCCACATCGTACCAAAGATCTCAACCCAAAGCCGCCCGCCCGCGCGCCCGTCGGACAACGTGATTGACACTTTTACGTCAGTGCATCGGCAACTGACACCTTAATGTCGGCAAGTCACGCAACTCACAAAGGCTCTGTGTCGTTTTGAGACGGTCAATCATGGCCAATCACGAATCGAGAATTGTGGTGAGCGTTCACCAATATTGGCCAAGCCAGCGGTAGCGGCGATCATACTTTGTTGTAAAACCAGAAATAATCGGGGCGCGGGACTACGCAATTTGAAATTTTTGAACTACAAACAAGGTCGGGGCCCCCAAAAACAGGTTTAAATGTAACCCTATTAAACTGTCAGTCTACGGTATATATATTTCTACTCGCCATGAGTATACCAAGTGCTGTTTTTAGGCTTCATCTTGTGCGCGGGAAACACTCGATATATCGAGTATACTCGATATTAAATTTTCGATATATCGGTAATGGGAAAAAACCGATATCGACGGACGTTAGTACTTACGCGTTGCATTGGCAAACTCTTCTTGGATCTCCTTCTTGGACTTGTTCTTGGGTACTGATCCCACAAACAGGCGGCTCTTTGGGATTGAGATGTTGCAGTTGATCTGCCAGCCTTCTTTGATCTTGTGACCATTCAGCTATAAAGAAAAACATTTTGAGACAATTAAAAACTGTTTCGAATATCTACAAATAAAATTACAATGTTGAGTTAAGAAGATAACGAAATGCAGAAGTATTGATTGTATTTTCCATACCATTCATAAACTCATTACTCTCACTTGCCCATACATGTACACATACAACAGCTTTATCCATGGATAAGTGTCAGAATCATGCATGATCAGTGAAACGTGTACAGTCGGCTCTCGTTATAAAGAGCACTGTAAAGAAGAGGCTCTACTTATGCGGAGTACATTCTGAAGTCCCAAATCTCATTTGTAGTGCCTCTTATAACAACATTCCTGTTATAAACAGACACGCAACTTTCTAATTGAGTATGAAATTTAAAAGCCAAAACAGTCAAACAATCTCTAGTACAACACATAAGTTCCTACAGATTTTACCGACCTGTTTTACGCATTCATTTGCGCCTTCCTTGTCGCAGAACGTAGTGAAGGCATAGCCTCTGTTCAAACCAGACATGGGGTCCATCATGAGCCTCAAGTCGTAGATCCTGCCGCACTTCTCAATGAGGGGGACCAAGACATCCTCAAATGTGTCTTTGGGGATCTTGCCGATGAATACCTGGTGAAGAGGAATTTTGAAGAAAGTTGTTTCAAATATTATTAAGTAATCCTAGTTCATGATTTAATAAATTGAATAAGGTTTCTCAAATGCACCGACAAAGGAAAGCAATCTACAACCAGCAGTATATTTAAAAAAAAACACAAAACAAAAAACATCCTCAATTGTGTCTTTGGGGATCTTGGCAAAGAAAAAGCGGTGGCAAGATACAGAAACGTCCAATAGATTAATTGAATCAACTTTGAAATGGTACAACTACTTGAATGCTTACCTCACATCCAGTGCCAGGGGTTTCCCCTTCCCAGTCTGGGGGTGGTCCTCCATACTTCCTCTGTCCGGTTGTGACATCGAGGGAGTAGCCTGTCTTCTCAAGCATTTCCTATTCAGAATAAAAAGCATAAACTTAATATAAATCAACAGCACGGACTGCAAACCTTCCTAGGTTCAATCATAAAACTTGCTGATCTTCAATAATTAACAGTATTTATATAGGTCAAAAGCCCCTTAAAATGTCAGACTTTACAGATATAAAACATGCAGATAAATAAACAAAACATGAACTTCATGAACCTCTGAAAAACTCATGGGAGTTCTAAGGAAGAATATAAGAGTTGACAATGCAAATAAAAACATTGAAAAAAAGAAGAATTAATTTAAATAATAGAGTAATTAAATAATAGGAATAGGCAAAGGTCGAACCTGGCTATTCAAAAGTACTAAAATTAATCAATAAACAGAAAAACAATGACTAATTATTAAAAATTAAAAAAAGAATGAATGGTATTGTATTTCACATTGATAGAAAATCGGGCCTGAACCAGAATTTAGGGAATGCGACTCGTTCTTTTATTTACCTTTATTTTGGCCTCATCTGGCCCCGAGTTTTCAGCAGCTGCTGCGGCGCCGCCAGCACCGCCAGTCCGCCTGCCCTTCTGTCTGAATGTTTTGATGACGCCACAGATGAATGCACTCTTGTTGTTGACATGTGTGAGGTTGCTTGAGCTGAACTTCTTGAGGACAGCAAGAGAACTATCATCCCCGAGCTCCTTCAGAGCTTCCAGCGCCCTGTCGTCTAGCTTATCATCCTCCAGTAAGCCCTCTGTGAAGACATTAAAAATATTAATAACTTTGATTGGCTGCAATTAAGTTTTCCCGCTTTTTTTCCGGATCCTTCCCTTAATCCCCTTCCCTCCATTTCCTATAAATGGATACGGTATTTGTTTGTACTGAAGGAGGAATTGTTTGAATTGACAGCCAAGTCCATCTACCCTACTTATATTATAAATAATAACTATAATAAAACAACATTCATATAGCGCATTGTTGATCACAGATCCCTCCATGCAATTAACAATTTAAAAAGGCTTTATTTACAAAGATACACTACAGACAAAAATAACATGTCAGTTGTAAACAAAGATTAAAGATGAAAACACACACGAACAAGTTCAATTCTATATAAAACGTTACATTTTTAGAAAAAACTTTAAAAAGCATCGAAGGAAAAGGTGCAGTAAAAACCTAAGGACATCATCATTACAATATCTTGTCTGCTCCATAGACCTTATCGCGATTCTCGCCCAACTGATTTTGCCAAAAGGTACTGTGGAAAGGGAAAGGGGGATTACAAAGCCCCTTTTTCTGATCCCACAATGCCTTTTGGATTGGGGACAAAGGTTTATTTTGGGAGCTGATATTTCTCTTACAAAGAACAAATCTTGACACATTTCTATATAAATTTTTCACATGGCTACTTACGCCCTGATAACTCTGTGATGATTTGGTCAAGCTTCTCAGCAACCTTTTCTGTGAAGCCCATGCCGAGATATTTGTCGAAGTTGTCTGTCCTTACGTATGTTTCTGTCTCCATGGGCTCGTCCCCAGCAGGGGTCTCTCCCTGCACCTCCTCATCCATTTGCTGGTCCTCAGGAAGTTGGTCTCCGTTGGATTCCGCCATGGTTAATCAAATGCTGAAAACAAAAAGTATGAATTGTAAATGCAATGCAAAGGCTTTATTCAAAACCACAGCTCTGGGAAAAGTTTCCGTATGGCGCCACCACTTTTTCATTCGATATGAAATAATATAGTATCTAATTTACCTCAATGAGATATCCCTTTTTGTAAAAATGAGTGAAAAAGTGGTGGCGCCATACGGAAAGTTATCCCAGCTGTTCTTGAAAACATTCTTTTTCCTTACTACATTATCACAGAGCTTCACTCCGATGGACGTGGTTTTATTCACAAGAGCTGCAGTTGTTGTATTGTCAATAAGCCTATTCGCTATTGCAGCTGCGCATGTCCGTTACTGCTGACAACGCAATTTGTTTATCTCCCGTGACCTTTTGACAATAAACTAGGGTATTGTCAAAAGGTCACGGGAGATAAACAAATTGCGTTGTCAGCAGTAATGGACATGCGCAGCTGAAATAGCGAATGGGCTTATTAATGAACAAGATTATGCTGGTCTAAATGAATATTATAAAACTCGCACAAGATTTGAATTTAAGTCTGAAATAGATAAGGCATAGGCCTATTTTTTAGAAAATATACAATTCTTGACAGATATTGATAAGAATGACATTGACAAAGAAGGTAAAGAAAATTCAAATTTACGTACATTTGAAAATAAAAAATTTGAATACAAATTACAAGCTAGGTTGGTTAATAAAGCTAAAAAAGCAGTGTTATTTATTCATATTTAAAATTATTAATTATTATACGATTACATTTGAATTTTGATGTTCATGTAATTTTGTAAATATTTAATTTTAAATTTATTAAAATCATGCTTCTGAAATAGAATACTCATGTCATATAGGGTTTATTGCAATTACCGCCCGACTGATTTTTCTGAATTGCCGAACGGCACGTTGGCCAATTCAGCAAAATCAGTCAGGGGTTATTGCAATAAATCTTATGTAGTACCTTAATCTTAACTTTAAAAAAGAAGAAGATAGGCACTATTCCTTTTCGTAAAATTGCGTGAAAAAAGTGTGGCAGGATTCAAAATAAAAAATTTTCTGGCATGATCGACGAGGGGAGGAAAGTCAGTTCTGACAATTGTCATAAATGATACACCAATAACAATAACATAAACAACATTTGACTCATTGCCAACAAACAAAGCACAACAGCCTGCCTGCCGTACCACACCACACACACGACTACTGTGCCTGTGTCGAGCATTCAGGTTTCTTTGTTCACAAAAGAAAGCACCGGCATTTAAAAAATAAACCATACATTTCCACACAATAATATTCATGGTTAGAAAATCAAGAAACGTAGTTTAAGTACAACGAACTGTTAGTACCTGCGTAGCAGAGAACAATAATCACTATGGAAATACGATATGACGAAAATTCATGATAAGAAATAACAAGTAAAACAAAATGTGTGACGGCCACTGATGACCTATTGACTTACGCGGGTGCTTTCCAGTTTTAAAAATGATTGAACATTTGAACGTTAAAATGCACCAAAATATCACAAAAACCACAACACATTACACATTAAAATATATCAAAGCAAGACCGTAAATAAAAATAGATATATACAGACTGCATACATTTAGTACATTCAACTTACCAGCTGTAAAAATGGATAAAATACTGTGGTTTGTTGGGATTGTCACATGGATTTTTAACCCCTTGATAGAAAAAGACCGACGCGCATGCTTTGCTCATTGAAAATGCATAATGCATCAAATAGATGGCGTCAAAACGACGCTGGTACCCGATAGGCTGTTACGCTGATATCAAGGTACGGGAAGCATAATACCAGTGCTTTTATTGTAATAACAAAGCCCATGTGACGGGTTTCCCGGGAATGTGTATGGGGCGAGTTGATTGAGCTGAAGCTTTTCTAGTCTTGGTCCCAAGACGTCAGTCATCGACGTAGTTGAGAGGGTACTGAGAGGGTACTGAATGCAGCATAAAGCAAGTTGCCATTTTTAGCCCAAACCTCTCAACCTGAAAGAAAGTTATAACTATTTTGTACAACTTGAAATTAATTTTAATTTGTTTTCCCAGTCTCGCTCAATTGTTCACCAACAGAGGGCGCTCAACGTCTTGCTATCTTGTGAACACTGGTGAAACTCCTCTGTGAAATCTGTCCGTCACAGTGTAGTCTTAGTGGAAGGCCTTCTATCTCTTGTTGATTTGTCACATTTTTTCCCAAGAGAGGGCGCTTATCATCCACATCCGCAAATCGTGGAAGTTGTTTGTTATTGTTTGAAGTGCAAAAAAAAGAGGCGATCATCAGATCATCAGATTGAGTAAAACTTTACGTAAAGTGGGTAAACAATGTAAGTTTATTGAGGTTAATGCACTGCTACCTATTCAATTCGGATTTACTTTGTACTGTAATTTGTGTGTAGCCGTCACTTTAGTTTTAACTAGCAATAACTAACATGCAGCATGGATTGGACTTGGAGTTGCTTCCTCCTCCATTTAATTTATCCATGCACAGACAGAGTAGCAAGTCACAAGTCACTCTCATTATTCTCAATCTCTTGCCAACTTAGTTTAATATTAAACATGGTTGGTTAAACTATTCAAAAGTTTGAATGTAGGTTGGGCAGTGTATGGTAATAAATTAATTAATAGCATACACTTATACAGGCAAGCACAAATGGAAGCACCATGACCATGGTCCATGATAAACCGACTCCATAGACCATGGTGCTTCCATTTGTCATGGAAATCCCTGTTGTAGTAGTTTTGTTGGAAAATAATGTATTTCTATTTGTATGATATTGATAAGGGAGATTTACTCCTAGAACTACAGATATGAGGTTCTACGAACTATGAGGTTTGTTCCGCTATCGTCTCCCGTTACGGAGATTTACTCCTAGGACATAGGAGTCTCCTAGGAGTAAATCTCTGTAACGGGAGCCTAGCTAGAACTATGATTTTAATGAGGTTTGTTACGCGACGATAGTGGAGTAACAGAGATTGTTCTTCTGTCATGACTAAACAAAAATGAATCTCTATCACACACACCCATGTGTCATCTTGCATTTTAAAAAACACCTAATCTAACTATTCAGATACAAAATTGTGATAAAAATTTCCCCTTTGTTTCCAAGTTCGGTGGATTTTGCTAGAACTTAAAAATTCCAGGCCTGAATCTTGTTCGTTGGTCATTCATACAGGCCTTGTTGAACTTCGCTCTTGATTGAAAGGACACAGGCAGCAATGTTCCTTTGCGAAAATGTAAATTTGTATTGGATTTGGAACTTAGTAAAAGGGCACCACAGCAATAGCAGAGGGCACCATGGCAATTGCTGTGGGTTATTTCAAGGCATGTACATATTGAGTACTTGAAAATAATTCCTTTTTGTAATTGAATGTTTCTTTCACACTCATTTTTTCAGATGAGTAACCAGTGATACATTCAAGAGACTGCATAAAGTAGGATGACAGCTTCTTGGTTGCTGCAGGGGTGCTTGCTCGTCCTTATCTCTGCAACTCTATGGAGCGCCCTCGCTGACGATAGTCAACCTTCGTCGTGGAGAGGTCACATGATGCCTCTTGGTGCCGCGTCCACCCGGCTCCCCGTCAGAACTCTAGAGACTTTCCCCTCCCCGATCGAATTCTTCAAAAACTACGTTTATCCGTCGGTCCCGGTTGTCTTTAAACATGGAGCCAAGCGTTCAGCGGCGTTTGAGAAATGGAATGATGAATATCTTAAGAGCTTACCCAAGGCTCAGGAGCAGATCACCGTAGAAATACGGAAGGTCGAGAACAGAACAATGCCACCCACAAGTATGACGTTTGCTGAATTCCTTGATAGATATGAAGTTTACGATGAGTACCTCGTAACGGGCGTTCCAGAATTTTTAAAGTAAGACATGAGACTGTTGCCACCCTTCCATTTGATTACTTTTGTGCAGGGCTGATACTTCACAAAGGTAACAAGGGCAATTGCCTTCGTGCCCCCTGGTCATTGCCTTGGTGCCCTTGAAATGCTCCAGTAAAAATGTACACTTTCCTTTTAGGGTGCCCTTTACCAAGGAGAAAATGCCTTGTTGCCCTTTCACAAATGAAGCATACAGACCTGTTTGTGTATGTAAACAATTGCCCCGTACAAGGGTGCACAGAGGCCTGATCCTTGATTCCTACAAGGGCAAGGGCATCATTGAAGCATTTTCTCCTTTGTAAAGGGCACCTCTTCAGTGTTACCACCCTTCCATTGTAATACTTTTGTTTGGGGCAATTTCTTATGTACACAAGAGTGGAGGTGCCCTTTACAAAGGAGAAAACGCCCTGGTGCCCTTAGCCTTTCAAGAACAAAACATCAGGCCTGAGATATTATTAATTTGACTCATTGTTAAATTCGTATTTATTTTGTTTCCCACTCTGTAGGACTGATGTTCTCATTCCACCACCATTAAATTGTGATAACATCACAGCTACTATGGTTGACGCTGTAAGTAAGATATACTAGACAAAGAAAGGTGGTATAGCGTTTATTAGAAATCGCTAACAATTTAAATTGGTTATGTCCAGGCAGGAAGAATAATCCCCAATAGGACAACACATTATGAGAATTGTTACCGCACTAGTGCTTTTCAGATTCAAATTTTGAATATTTTGAGTAAGACATACCTTCTCCTTTCTTCTCAGGTCATTTGGTTTAGCAGTGGTGGTACAAAGTCAGTGTTACACAATGATGACGTGGACAACATTAACTGTTTATTCAGAGGCCAGAAAGAGTTGCTGTTTGCCAACTACACAAAATACAGGCACCAGGTAAGTTTAATACAGGTACACCCCTTTCTTTTGCTATTTCTACTGTTAAACCCAGCCTATGTTATTAATGTATAGGCCCTACATGGGTGTTTGGTTTGGGCTCAACGGGTGTACATGTACCCGTTTGAGACTTACACTTTTAAAAGCTTTGCTTCTTAGTGAGCTCCCTTGCAGTATCATTAAAGTGTATTTATTTCCTCCTGGCTTTTCTGTATTATTTGGAACGTGTATACATTAATTGCCTGTTTTACGACGCTACTGTGGAAACAATAAACCTTAGAATAATATAATAAAATAGTGGCTTCCTATAATATAGCCCCTCATATCTGTCACCCCGGACCCCAGAGAGCTGAGATGGTTTAAGCATGGAGGTAGAATGGTTTAAGGAATGAATTAAATGGCCCAGTGACCAGGGGTAATATAATGTTGGAAGCTCTTCTGAGACGCCCTTTTGGTGTGAAAAGCGCTTTTTTAAAAACTGGTTATTATTAAGCTTGGTGTATTTAGAAGTATCATCATTTAAAGTCTGACATTTTGTTTTGTAGATTGTTTTTGATCATCCAGAGGGCAGTTACTCGGGTGTGGACGTCGAAAAGGTTGACTTCGAAAAATACCCAGAGTTCAAAGATGTAGAATTCTTTGAAGCTAAAATGGAGGCCGGTGATTGTATTTACATCCCATACAAATGGTGTGTATTAATTTCAATTTTTGCTTTGTGTTAAATTGTTGCTTTGTTGGGCAGATTGTACAGGAATTATAAAGGATACACAATACAACACAAAAAGGCTTTTGTATATCACACTATTTCATTAAAGGAACACGTTGCCTTTGATCGGTCGAGTTGGTCTTTGAAAAGCGTTTGTAGCCATTTGTTATAAAATGCACATGATTAGAAAGATATTTTAAAAGTAGAATATAACGATCCACACAAGTATTACTCGAAATTGCGTGGTTTTCCTTTTATCTCGTCGACAAACGTGGTCGGCCATTCCCAGTAAAAATTTTGACTCCTACAAATGGCCGACCATGTTAGTCCGCAAAGTAAAAGGAAAACCATGCAATTTTGAGGCAAATGTGTGTGGATCATTGTATTCTACTTTTAAAACATCTTTCTAACCGTGCATTTACTAACAATAGGTTACAAACGCTTTTCAAAGACCAACTCGACCGATCCAAGGCAACGTGTTCCTTTAAGATCACAGCAAACATTGATGTTTAATTTTAGTGTGAAAGCTTACTGTGAAGTTCCTAAAATATTCATATTTTGTTTATATTAACCCCTACTCGAGTAGGGGAGTATATACTCTTCTATTGTAAGGGTTCCAGGTTCTTTAACATGCACTACCAATCCAAGTACACGGGACCTACAGCTCAATGTCCCATCTGAAGGAAAGAGCAGTTATGGTTTAAAGTATTTGCTCACCAAGGACGCAACTGCCACACGCCTTAGGCTCTAACCCACACTCTTAATGCAATGGACCACTTACAAAATGAAACCCTTTTCCAAATCACATCAAGGATGCTCAGAATCTTCATATTTCATGTTATATTTTGTCAACAAGTGTAGTGTAATTAATCTAATGTAACTGTCTTAAAGGAACACGTTGCCTTGGATCGGTCGAGTTGGTCTTTGAAAAACGTTTGTAACCGTTTTTATAAAATGCATATGGGTAGAAAGATGTTGTAAAAGTAGAATACAATGATCCACACAAACATGCCTCGAAATTGCGTGGTTTTCCTTTTACCTCGTCGACTAACACGTCGGCCATTTATGGGGGTCAAAATTTTGACTCCCATAAATGGCCGACGGTGATAGTTCGCACAGTAGAAGGAAAACCACGCAATTTCGAGGCAAACTTGTGTGGATCATTGTATGCTACTTTTAAAACATCTTTTCAACCATATGCATTATATAAAAAACGGTTAAAAACGCTTTTGTTTTGACCAACTCGTCCGATCCAAGGCAACGTGTTCCTTTAAGCACAGGTTTTGAGGCATTGCATGGTGAGGTATCAGTATATATTTCATTTGCAGTAAACACCATGTTTGTATCTACTTGCTAGGTGGATTAAGTTATTTTGAGAGCTTGTCTCGCTTTATGTATTCTACTACTGCGGAGTAGATTTTTTTTAATTCAGGAGACTTCTTATAAAGCAAGACAAACTCTCAAAAGGACACGTAATCTACCCAGCAAGTAGATGTACACATTGTGTTACCCCAAATCAATATATAATGTCTTAATTTTATAAGCGCCTTTGAAAAAATTTGGTTGCTTTTGGCGCTGAATGTCTTCTGATTGATTTCCCCTATAACTGCACTAGGTTTCATCAGGTGAACTCTCACCACAGCAATATCGCTGTTAATGTTTGGTGGAATCACTTGGCCAACATCATCCCAACACCAGAGACTTGCGGCAGCCCAAACCCGAGTCTCTCTCTCGCTGACGTCAGCTTCTCCGCTCAGCAGGAAGACAAAACCGAGGCCCACAAAGATTTCAAAGAGGAGCTGCAATTTTTTGAGGACCCTATGTGAGTTGATGTTACACAAAGATTTTTGCCTTAAGTTAAGTGTCATATCCATAGACGTTAGGACGCATTGAACCCATCCTAAGTTAGGACGAGTTACTCGAGATAGGATTCATCCTATGTGAGTTACACAAACTGACAAAGATTATTGGCTTTGCAAAGGGATTGCTGCGATTTCACCACTCTTCCAAACTTAGGATTAATCTTAGGACTTAGGCCAGTTAAGTGTCATATCTCCATAGGTGTTGAGACTCATTGAACCCATCCTAAGTTAGGACAAGTTACTCGTCCTAACTCGAGATAGGATTAATCCTAGCGTTTCGTGCAATCGGCTGCTGGGCCGATTGTGTAATTACTCAAAATAAATATTAGCATAAAACTTTCAGTGGTAACGAGCAATGAAGAGCTGCTGAAAACATTGTGAGAATTGGCTCCCACTGAAGTAATTTAGTTTTTTGAGAAAGAGGTAATTTCTCACTCAAATATTCAAACACTTCAGACCTGAAGCCTTTTTAGGCTTACAAATTTGCAAGGGGTATTTTTTCTTTCATTATTCTTGTGCAACTAATTCGATGATCAATTGAGTTCAAGTTTTCACAGATTTGTTAATTTATGCATATGTTGAGAAACTGATAAAATTTATAAAGAGCATCTAAAAAACAAAGTAGCAGTCCAAGTCGATGTTCTACCTTCCACCCAGGTAGTAGTTAAAAATGCAGGACGGTTCTTTTTAGAACTGAGAAGTCTCCTGAATTCTGAAAATCTACTCCCTGGTTGTAGGTTCTAAAGCAAGACAGTTCTTTAAAGAAAAAATCTACCTGGCAAGTCGACACGCACATGTTCTGGCAAACCAAGTAAAAATTAAGAGTAACTATAAACATGAGTAGTAAACTTGCGGGTACAACCATGAGTAAAATCTCTTTTGAAGAAGTGGTGGTTTTGAAAAGAGCCGGTTAGGTCTCGACGTTTCGAACAGTATACTCTGCTCGTCTTAAGGAGAGCGAGCAGAGTATACTGTTCGAAATGTTGAGACCAAACCGGCTCTTTTCAGAGCCACCACTCCTTCAAAAGAGATTTTACTCATGGTTGTACCCGCAAGTTTACTATTCATATATATATTTATAGCTACCCTTATTCTCCACACCATGCAAAACTTCAAACACCATTTACAAATAAATATTGATTATTCTTGTCTTTGCAATAACACTTTGTTTTATTTGTACAATTTGTTACCTTACAGAGAAAGTTTAAAAGTTTTTTTCACCAATGGGGAGGCAGAGTCTTACACAGAAGAACAGTTCTTTGAACTACTTTCAACGGTAACAAAAGTAGCTCACTATCGTTTTTAAAACACCCACACTCCTTTTGGTGTTCACTTGTGAATATGTGGCGTAACATGGCCTAGCGGTTAAGAGCACCAGCCTTATAACTTCTGGTGGTTCTGATCAGCAGATTGTGGGCTTGAGTCCCAGTTGTGACACCTGTGTCCTTAATTAAGCAAGACACTTTAAAGGCAGTGTACACTATTCGTACTTACTCAAAATAATTATTGGCATAAAACCTTTCTTGGTGACGAGTAATGGGGAGAGGTTCATGGTATAAAACATTGTGAGAAACGGCTCCCTCTGAAGTGCCATAGTTTTCAAGAAAGAAGTAATTTTCCACGAATTTGATTTCGAGACCTCAGATTTACATGTAGAACTTGAGGTCTCGAAATCAACTATCTAAACGCACACAACTTTGTGTGACAAGGGTTATTTTTCTTTCATTACTATCTCGCAACTTCGATGACTGATTGAGCTCAAATTTTCACAGGTTGGTTATTTTAATCATATGTTGAGATACACCAACTGTGAAGGCTAGTCTTTGACAATAATGTCCACTGCCTTTAAACCATTCCTTCAGATGGGATGCAAATCCTTTGGCCCCTGTGTGTTGTGTAACGCACGTAAAAGAAACCATACACTTATATCAAAAAGAGAACGTGTTCGCCCCTGTGTTCCTGGTTTGATTGGCTGCATACTGCCCCACAGCACACTGTAAACCATTACTCTGTTCTATGGAGTATAGGTCTAATAATTCAAACGGAGTCCCACATACCTTGCAGGAAAATACTTTATTAAAGCGCGTTTGTTAAAGCGCCTTGAGCGTCACTGAGTGACGGATATGCGCACTATATAACAAGCCACTCTTATTGTTATTATGAATTTGATGCACTTTTTTTATTTTACTGCTCAAGTATCCTCAACACTACAAACAGTTCTGTTCCCATTCTACAAATTTTGTTTTTGATTCAAAACTTATCACGCAAGCCTACTGTGTTTAGCATGAGCCAATGGTACCAGCCAGAACAATCTAACTTTAATTGTGCTAAGCCATTTCTGTGCTTACAGGCTTATTGTGTCTTTGTCACAGCAGTTTTTATAGGCAACCAACTGCACTAAATGAAAAAGGGACAATTTGGTGGCAAGAGAATTTTTTTTAAAGTGTGGCTTACTAAAAAAAAAACTCAAAACAGATTCACAGTTCAATTTTTACATAATTTTCTTTCCTGTAAAACTGACAAGGCCCTTTTTGTTTCATTGGATGATGAATGTTTTTGTTAATATATGCATATATTCATTTTGTCATGAGCAGAAGATGTTCACACTGCAAGGCGGAGCCTGGACGAGAGAAGCTTTAGATATTGGCCATGAGGTAAACATCACAACAAAATGATTTGTCTTTTGTTTACACTGGGGAGGTACACGTTTGGTGGTTACTCAAAACAAATATTAACTTAAAAACTGACTTGGTAAACGAGCATTGGAGAGTTGTTGATAGTATAAAACATTGTGGGAAACAACTCCCTCTGAAGTAACAGAGTTTTTTAGAAAGAGGTAATTTCTCACTAAAATAATAAAAGACTTCTAGCTAGAATTCTTTTATTCCTATCTGAAAGCACACAAGGGTATTTTTTCTTTCATCATTTTCTCGCAACTTCGATGACCGATTGAGCCCAAATTTTCACAGGCTTGTTTTTTATGCTTATGATGGAATAGACCAAGTGAGAAGACTGGTCTTTGACAATTCCCAAATGTGTACCTTCCTTTTAAACAAATTTGCAAGCTGTTTAAAGGAACAGGTTGCCTTGGATCGGTCGAGTTGGTCTTTGAAAAGCGTTTGAAGCCGTTTGTTATGAAATGCAAATGGTTAGACAGATAATTCAAAAGTAGAATATAAATGATCCACACAAACAGGCCTCAAAATTGCACGGTTTTCCTTTTTTGTCGCGAAAAACGATGGTAATGAAAATTAATGGCAATAAAAACTTACGTGGTAGACATGTAAGAAGTAAAGCTGCTTTTGACATTTCAGACAGAAATATTTCAAGGGATGTTTTCTCTTATCATCATCATTAGACCGTGTAAGTTTTATGTAAATCTGTCATCTTCACCATTTTTTTCTTCTTACCAATTCTGTAACGTTCCTTTAATGTAGATGTTTGAACTGGTTGACAATGATAATGATGGACTCCTTACACAAGAAGATGTAGAAATATTAATGCAACAGCAGGTAAGGGTCTGAGTCTGTTCTATCCTCCTATTTATGACTCCAATGGAATTTAACCAAAGTTATGATTGATTTTGCAATCTTTTTGTTGGTTTTCTTAAATCTGCTTCAGCAGTTCTGGGCCGAAGTCATAGAATTGCTTTAAAGGCATGGATATGTATGGTTAGTACTTAAAGTCATTGGACACTATTGGTAATTGTCAAAGACTAGCCTTCACAGTTGGTGTATCTCAACATATGCATAAAATAACAAACCTGTGAAAATTTGAGCTCAATCGGTCATCGAACTTGCGAGATAATAATGAAAGAAAAAACACCCTTGTGACACGAAGTTGTGTGCGTTTAGATGGTTGATTTCGAGACCTCAAGTTCTAAATCTGAGGTCTCAAAATCAAATTTGTGGAAAATTACTTCTTTCTCGAAAACTATGGCACTTCAGAGGGAGCCGTTTCTCACAATGTTTTATACCATCAACCTCTACCCATTACTCGTCACCATGAAAGGCTTTATGCTAATAATTATTTTGAGTAATTACCAATAGTGTCCACTGCCTTTAAAGGCAGTGGACACTATTGGTAATTGTCAAATTGTCAAAATTAAGCAGAGGACCAGTCAAATTCAATTAATGTGATATAGAAAGGTTTGCAGTAACACCATGTAATGACTATCTCTAATGAGTTGTTCTGAAAAGAACCGTTGGTTTTCAACTCGACGTTTCGATCAGTGTGCTCTGATCGTCTTCTGGAGAAAGCTGTGAATGCGATCAGTGGTAACCTTAGCAAAAATGTTTTTTTTAGCTATATGTGCTATATGAATGGTTAACAACATTCTTCTGTAAATGACACATGTTTTGTCAATTGTCTTTGGTTTTTAGGAAGATGGTAGTTTTTATATCGAGATGGGACATAGGTTCATAATGCTGATTGATGTTGTAGATGAAGTCCTAGCAAAACGAAAAGCGGTAAGTTTTAAATAGTAAAATGTTTATTTAATATTCTGGCGATTGCACAGACATTCACTAAGCTTAGAAAATATTTCAAAAGTAGTTATGTATATTCTTTGTGCTCAGTAGTGTATATATAATTGCTTTGCGGTAACACCATGTGTATCTACTTGCCAGTTTAGAGAACTGTCTTGCATCATGTTCTACTGTCGCGGAATAGATTTTTCGGAATTCGAGAAACTTCTCAGTTCTGAAAAGAATTGTCCTGCTTTATAATTAATATATAGGCGGAAGGTAGGAAATCGGCCGGGACTACTACTTCAGCTTTAAGTGGATCGTTAGTAACTTCAATACTGCAGAGCTGTATTTCTATTAACAATAAATAATAATAGTGATTTCTTATACAGCGCTCAGGTCTAATAATAATAAATAATAATTGTGATTTCTTATATTGCGCTCAGGTCTGCGCGCAGTGACGCTCATGGCGCTTCAACATTATTACCCCTGGTCACTGTGCCTTTAATCATTCCTTAAATCATCTCAGCTGCCTGGGGAGTATACAGCCTGTGCCGCCAAATACATGTATGTAGCGCACTAAGCTAACCAACTCTGCCCTCACAGGTACCCATTTACCCCTGGGTGGAGAGAAGCTTATGGTAATAAGTGTCTTGCTTAGGGACTCAAGTGTCACGACCGGGATTTGAACCCACACTCTGCACATCAGAATTGTCAGAGTTTGAGTTCGGTCCTCTTATCCGCTCGGCCACAACACCCCCATTTGAATGTTGAATTGTTATTTTGTACACAGACCATTCAGCAGAAACTTCTAGAAGCTTCAGAAACTGGAAAGAGTGCGGCAAAATCACCACCATCGGAGGAGCAGGAAAGCTCACCAGATAGCAACCAAGAGGGCGCCATTCATAATGATGAGTTGTAACTCTGTTTTAAGTTAATAATTCATTCATTCATTCATTATTGGTTTATTCTTTAAAGGCAGTGGACACTTTCGGTACAGAAAAAAAAAAAAAGTTCACAGATTTACAAATAATTTTACAGAAGGTAATGGTGAAAGGCTTATCTTGAAATATTATTCCATGAAATGCTTTACTTTTTGAGAAAACATTAAAACAATATCAATTCTCGATAGCGAGAATTACAGATTTATTTTAAACACATGTCATGACACGGCGAAACGTGGGAAACTAGGGTGGTTTTCCCGTTATTTTCTCCTGACTCTGATCATAATTTAGCATGGGATGTAGGACGGGACCAACATAAAAACAAATTATATTCTTTATCCTTTATCGGTTTGCTTGATTGAGTAAGTTTTTGGGATCAGTCAAAACTTTGAAATGTTACCACCTCAATAGGTCCATCAACCAGGTGGAGCAAAAAACTGATGTAGGTCATAATTTAGCATGGGACATAGGACAGCAAAAAATATCAGAGCCTTGACATGAAGTCAACTTTGTAACACTTACAAAAATTTCAGTGATATCCACTTTTGCATTGTACTTTGTGTGAAAAGTGAAAACAAAAAACAAATATTAAAACAAAAAACTAATTATTGCAACTCTGTTTCATGCAAGCTAGCAAGCTGTTACTTAGAATGGTACTTTGTAGATGCATGTACATGTAGCTAACATAGAATTATATTTATAACACATATTGAAATAAGTACTAGTCTATTTTTATAAGTATTTTACTAACTTTTCTTTTAGGAAGTCTGGAATTGCAATGCAGATATATTTTTTTAAATGCCGTCTTTCACACAGTTAGCTGTCAGCGTTGCTTGTTACTGTTTTTCAAATGCATGTACTTATGATGGAATGCGCGGTTGATCATTACTATGGAAACGGTGCAATACAACGCTGTTATTATTATTAAAGTATTTTAATAATAATAGTGGCTTCTTTTAAAGCCCTCATACATCACTCAATGACCCTCAAGGCGCTTCAACGTTCAGTTTATCACCTGTAGGTATGTGGGGCTACTTTTGAATTATGGCCCCTTTCACACAAGAGCAATTTAGCAAGGGGCCCTTGCTAAATTGTAGCAAGGTTGTAACATTTTTGTACATAGCACCATGGTTTAAAAGTCGCTATGACGCAACATGCTGCCAATCAAACCAGGGGTGGATTTCACAAAGAGTTAAGACTAGTCTTATCTCGAGTTAGGACAAGTTACTCGTCCTAACTTAGGACTAGCCGTACGTTTTTAATATCTCCTAGGAAAAGTCTTAACTCTTCGTGAAATCGACCCCTGAGGAACACCGGGTGAACCTGTTCTCTTTTCCGATAAGTGCATTGGGTTCTACGTTATACACAACACACGGGACCAACGGCTTTATGTCCCATTTGAAAGACCAAGCAATCATGGTAAATGTCTTACTTAACGAGGGGGGGGGGGGCTACCTTTCTCCTAGTTTCACCCCTTATAGTAACAACTTCAAACTTCATGAACTGTCAACTTTAACCTCGAGCAAGGATCTTTGTTGTCACAGAACAATGTGCTCCTATCAAACACATAACAAATTGAAAAACAAACTTGCTGAAATAAGACAAGAGGAAGATAAATAAATACAATTTTCACGGTGGTATAATTTTTAATTTACATGTTGTTGTTTTTACTTGCAAACAGACAAACTCAAATTTCACACTGACTGACCCTTCTGTTTTCATACCAAAGAAAGAAAGAAGATCAGCAAAATAAAATCCGGAAATTTAATTTAGGAATACTTCAAAGACCTAGATTTATTTATCCCTTTTCGAGTTGATAACGGGTGCGGAATTCTGTCCTTAAAATTTGTCAATTTCAATTAAACCCATTTCACAAGGGGCATCAAAAAAGTACTAGGCCTGACTGAAAGTCTGAAAGCCATTATACACTTTCGGAACAGAAAAAAAATAAAAGTTCACCGGATTTACAAATAACTTACAGGGCTTAACAGAAGGTAATGGTGAAAGACTTCTCTTGAAATATTATTCCATGAAATCCTTTACTTTTTGAGAAAACATTAAAACAATTATCAATTCTCGATGTCGAGAATTACGGATTTACTGTAAACACATGTCATGACACGGCGAATTGTGCGGAAACCAGGGTTGGTTTTCCCGTTATTTTCTCCCAACTCCGATGACCGATTGAGCCTAAATTTTCACAGGTTTGTTATTTTATATATAAGTTGTGATACGTACGAAGTGTGGGCCTTTTGAAAATACTGTTTACCGAAAGTCTCCAATGGCTTTAAAACAAATGCCCAACTTTGCCATGATTTAAAACATAAAAAGTAATTTCAAAGTCATAACTGAAATACATACTATGAAAAATTACTCAATTTTTATTGGAAGTAAAGTTGATTTATACTGTTAAAAACAAGCACTTACTAGGTATCAATCATGCTTAACATTAATTTATACACTTATTTTCAATGATTATTTACAGCAATCTTTATTATACAACCATACAAAAATATTGTTAAAATGCAATTGCAAGTTAGAAAATGGGCTTAACTTGGTAGAAAAATCATGTTTATAAATGGTAGATCAGGGATTTCTAATTGGTGTAAAATTAAAAAAAGGTTGTATAAGTATGAAATACTTAAACTGATTATTTTCTTATGCAGTGTTAAAAATTGGTATAAAATTGCAGTTAAACTGTTATGTATGTGCTTGTGTGAAGAACTCTCAAGCGAATTAAAAAAAAACTGTAAAAAGAGATGATAAAAAAAGTGATTTAACAAAAAACGTGTCATTATTTTATACTTAGTGGTGAACTTATTCTTACCGTCATTAATGACCAGATAAGATCAGAGACAAAATAGCAATAAATAAACTTGATGTGAGAGGAAGATATGCGACCGGCCACCACAAAATAAGTTTAAACCATCTCGTCAGAGCCAGTGACATGAAATTGTCGTCAGTGAAAAAAACTTTGTATATCTTTTAATGGCAGTTGTGTCTCGAACTAGTACAAAATTGTCATAAAGGTATCTTGCTTAAACTAGCCCAGGCGTACACAAAATACAAGTACAGGCCTAAATCATGATACAATGTTTTTGCACTGATCGACGAAAAACTTTCATGAAATTTACATAAATAAAAACATACCTGTACATGTCTAATGTACATGTACTATTACATCATCAGCTTTAGTGCTAATTGACCCCAAGATTGTGTGGGGCGTCGGCACTGCTTTTCAAAAAAATTCTGTACTTACAGACCATAGACCTTTTCGCAAATATCCATTGCGAAAGTGCCAACTGTTAAATGAGGTGCATGCTGGTCTAGCTAGCGGTCAAACTTGATTGCAAGCTAGACCAGCATGCACCTCATACTATGCTGCAAAATATGCTACAGATCTCCCCTTAAAAATGTCTCCCTTAAAATTATTTTGTGATGGCCGGTTGATGCTCTGAAGTATTTAAATTCTGCTACGTTAAACCATTAACCGAGACCCTGGTATGTATCTCGACTCGCTCCAAATGTTCGACTCTCCGCAATTTCCGAGGCGTCGTTGGCATTGGTCGCACCGGTGGTATTTATCGCACTGTTCGTGGACGAGAACGCCAGGGCTCTGCGCTCGTAGCTTGAGTTCCTCCTCCCGGCTGCGTTTTAGGCTGGCTGCATTGCTCCAGGTCTCCTCCAGGGATTTTCGATTCTTAACGGCGTTGTCATAGCGAGCCGCACGGTCAGCGATGAGCCTGAGGGGGGAGATGGGAAAATGAAAGGGTTATAAATTTGCTTTTAAGTTGGTTTTTGTTTCCAAATATCAATCGGGGATGTGATTTCTCCGCTTTTATCCAGAAATCTGTTTTTTTTATCCCCAGCAAAAAAAAATAAAAAAATAATAATAATCAAATTCATAAAAACATGAAGATAAAAACCATATAGAACACCTAAGATTGCAGAGTAGGGCTTTTAAAACTAAAGATAAATGTATGTAATAAGCATACCTGGCCCCAATTTCATAGAGCTGCTAAGCACCAAAATTTGCTTAGCATGAAATTTTTGCCTTGATAAAAACAGGACAACCAACCAAATTTCCAACCAAGTTTTTCAGGATAAGCAAACAACAGCTGAATACCAGTTGGTAATCCTGTTTTTACCAGGAAAGAAATTCCATGCTAAGCAAATTTCGGTGCTTAGCAGCTCTATGAAATTGGGCCCTGGTCTTGTATGATAAATTCTGGGCTCAGTTTCATAGAGCTGCTAAGCACAAGAAGTAGCTATGCGTAACAAAATTATGCTCACCAGAACTATGTTACCAGTCAAACTTTCATGTCAAGTTCTGGTTGGTATCCGGCTGCTCATTTCTACTTAGCAGAGAATTGTTAAGCAATATTTTGTGCTTAAGCGGCTCTATGAAATTGGGCGCTGATCTTATATGATTAGTTCATGTTCTAAACTCACTCTCTGCGTGTTTTGTCCAGAGTGTCCATCTCTTCTCTCTGAGTGCGTAGATGACTCAAGAGTTTCGATCTTCGTGAATGTTCAACTGCTCCTAGCTGCTCCTTGTACACTTCGATTGCGCGTCGGCGCTTGTCAGCGAGCTGCTCGTTGGTTGCGTCATTCTTACCGAAAATCGGCTCTTTGGAATCGGGCACGGCTGCTGGGAGTGGGAGGGGCTTAAAACGAACCTAAAAAAAAAAAAAAAAAAAGTTAGGATGAAATTTGCAGGAACGCTAGGTGGCAGCAGACTTAACAGGTAAATTGCCATTGTTTACGTTGTTCTGAGCATGCGCACATTACCAAAACCAATGGATTTACCCGGTAAGTCTTCTGCCACTCAGTGTCCCAAAAAGTTCCCCACTGTTTTGAATCTGAGAGTATTCAATCTATGGAAAGTTAGTGACTAAAGGTGGTAACTTTTCATAAAAACAAGCGAGTATAAAGGTAATTATTAACAAATTGTAGATCCCTTAGCGAAATAGTTTCAACTAAAACCTTTTGCTATTTGTCGTTAGTCCTGAAGAAGTTGCTATCTTATAGTCCCTTGCACTAGAGAAATTGATTATGTTGTTTAATGGAGGCCAAATGCCTTCATTGAAATAAACTGAAAGCCTAACTAGTTATCCCAACCAAATTAATATTCATCTAACAACCTTCTCGCTATCAGAGCTTCTGAACTCTACCTTTTTATCTTGCAAGATTTTGTATGACAATCAGGGAGATATTTAGAATTATATTCAACATATAGGGAAAAAGTGTTCATAATCAGAGAGATTTTCAAACTTGTTCATCTGAACACGGAAAGATTGGTTTATTTTCAGGGAACTCTCTGCGAAATCAGTTCTAGAGTTGGCAGCTCTGCTGTATAATTCTGAAGTCTACAACTAAACAAAGCCTAAAACTAAAGCAAAGCCTACTGCGCCTAGACTAGAAACTACTCTATACCGTTCTCTGATCCGGTAGCTTTAGCCTAAGAGGTTCCGTCTTGGAGAACGGAAGAATGATCTTGGGTACTGGGAGACTCAGCGGACCTAAGAGATGAGGACTAATGAAGCCTCCCTGACTAGGGGAACCCCTGGACCCTTCTATGTAACTGAGCTGATCTAGAGCGGCCAGCTCGGCAGCCTTAGCTAGCCTGTCTCGTATATGGATCTAGGAAGAGGAGATGGAAGACGAAGAGTGCAGAGAGAAAGAGGTGGGGATGGATGAGGTTAAAGGTTAGCAGATGAGGTCAAAGGCTAGCAGGTATGATATATTTGGTTTTTGGACAACAACTAGGAACACTTTGTTGAGTAGAAGGGCTGACCTTCATGTACACACATGGTAGAATTTAACAGACATTTCAGGCTATTGACTCACAACTTGTCTGATTTTTTACTAAGTTTGGAGAAATCGGAAATCAGTTATTTTCATACTGGTGAAAAAAGGAGAATAGTAAAAAGTTAGTACAATAATTGAAGTCAAAGACAGTCAAAAAAGGCCACTCTGACAAAATGCAAAGCCAAAGAAAGTACAGCAAACTAAAAGCAACAACAATAACAAAATTAACAATTAATCTAAATAAGGAGTACATGTACGTTGAATTAAAAAAAAACTGAAATGAAGGTGAAATAATAACAGAAATGACAAGAAAGCGTTTTGAAGAAGGCAAACATGAATATTAAATAGATAAGGAACAAGGCCTGAATGCATATAAGAAAGGAAACTTAGCTGTGTAGTAAAAGTGGAATAAGGAAATAAAGAAACAACAGCATATCTAGATGACTCAAGTTCGTGGTGAGGTTTGGGTTTTTTTTTTTTTTTTTTTTTTTTTTTGGGGGGGGGGGGTAGCTTACCTGAGCTGATAGAGCTCGTTGATACATGTCTGTCTGATTTGCTTTATCTCTCAAGTATTGCTCTCTCTGTGCTGCAAGTCTGAGGGTTAAGAAAACAGGCAATGAAATTATTAACAAACAGATGGAAATTTGCAGCGGAGATAAATAATAATTTTGGTTTTACCCGTACACCAATGTGTTAGAACTGGTAACTCGGTACTTTGCCATGCTCTGTGAAATTTATATTGTTTTCCTAAATTACTTACAATGAAAAAACCCTTGTAAGGTCTTATTTGTGAATCAATCAATCAATCAATCAAAAGTCATTTATTTTAGCGCCAAACACAAAAGTTTGCTCCAAGGCGCTAAGGCACAGTTAAGCCTGCTGGAACAGGTGAGGAAAAGTTTTAAAATATGTTAGTGAGCTGGCATTTCTTATTTGTATGGGCTTTTTTGAGCCATATATATACGGAAGATAAAATACAGGTCATTTACAGTTGCTGTGATTGGTTTCCCACTATTTTCTTGCTTAGCAAAGGAAGTTGCTGAGCAGAATTTTCTGCCAAACAGCTTTATGAAATTGGACCCTGGACACTCGCTACTTGTCCAGTTTCAAACCCTGGTTCAGTTTGACAATCCTAAAGCCTGGTCCATTCTTATTTCCTGCGAATGCAACGAACAATTTACAACAGCCAAGTTGTGACCAACTCCTGCAAAATATTAGCTGCAAAAACAGATGTGACGTCAAAATTCGCTTAGCATTTGCAGGAAAAAAGATGTGGTGCCAGTCAAAAGAATGAAAATCCACTCACTCTTCAGCCAGCTGGACTTGCTCAAGTCTCTCCAAGAATTCCTGATCATGTTTCCTGTTGACTCTGGTGGCCATTTTGGCCTCAACTTGATCTGCCAAGTCATCTGCGTACATCTCCTGTTGGATGTGGCGCGGTGGGGTGAGGCAGCGTCGCTGGAAAACATAGGATCTCTGCAAAGAGGACAAAAATAATCAAACAAAGGATTAACCAGATGTAATTAACAGACATATAATAACAATAATAATAATTAAGACATTTGTAAAGTGCCTTAATGCAAAAGCCTCTTAACATATTGGGCCCACAAAATATACAATGAGTGAAAGACACATTTCAAGTAAGCAGGATACATACAAGCAGCTTCAAACCAATGAGTTTTGAACAGAGACTTTAAACATGGTAAATAACTAGCCTGGCGAAATGCACAGGAGGAGACTTTATAAAAGAATGGAGAAGTGTAAGAAAAGGATCTTTGACCATATAAAATGGAAGAAGCTCTTGTAGAATTGTGGTAAGCAATGACTATTAAGATGATCATTAAGTCCAAGTAGGGGAATAATGGTGAACAAGTTCAGATAAATAAGCAGGAGATTGACATGTTTGAGCTTTGAAAGTTAGCAAAAGAAGTTTATAAATTGTACAAAACTTACTAGTACTTAATAGTACTGGTGTAATATGGTTTGAACAAAAGCAAGCAAGAAACGAGGCAAGCAGCAGTGTTCTGCACGCGCTGAATTTGAGCTTGTCACTTGGCGTGTCTTGGTCAAGTTCAAATAATTATGCTGATATGAAACCCATTTTCAGATGAATCTTTGGAGATGCAGCAGAGAGCATATTATTGTCTACTTACATGGAATTCAGTCGGTCGTTCTTTCTTTTTGTTCTTGATTGCCTCGCTGACGCCAAGATTAAAAGCGGCTATCTTTTGGGAGTGGTGTCTATTTGAAAAATTCTCGGCCTGTCAACAAGAAAGAGATAAAAAATACAGACATAAAATATTAAATAATTAAAACAAAGCCACATCCCATAGCGGATATGCGCGCTATATAACAGTTTTTGACTCACACGCAGGCCACAGGAGGCATTTGCCTTTTTTGCCCCTGGTCTTGGTGCCCTTTCAAAAGTTTCCCATGACTTTAAGATTTTCCAGTGGAAGTGTCCTTTTCAAAATGAATCAGCCTTGCCCTTTTAAAGATAAGTTTCCAGGCCTGATATAAGAAGGCATTATTATTATTATTATTATTATTATTATTATTATTATTATTATTATTATTATTAAAATAAAATGTTAACAATTTCTTTTTTATCCGCACCTGTTCGGTGATGATAGCTTCTGTATCTTTCAAGTGTTGATACTGCTGTAGAAGTCGATCTTGTTCTTGATCTTTCCTCTTCCTCTCTGCCTCAAACGAGACGGGGACGTTCCGAACGGTACGCTGGTGACATAAGTAACACAGCTCTTGACCCGCGCTGTGCCCGCATCCCGTCCCTGGAGGCGTGTATTCCCTCCTCTGTGCCTCAGCAGCAAAGGTCGTCTGTTTCTCGATCAATCTGGGCGATCGGGGCGGTGGGAGAGCCCCACTGGGCGACTGCGGCTTGCTGTTGGGTGGTGACGGGGTGACACTGCTGCCTTTGATCCCACGAGGGGGGCTGGCCGGTACCAAGTCGTCTATCAGACTGATACCGGTTGCTTTGGCAGTCGGGGCTACCTGGCGAGACGAGCTGCGTGACGGCGGGGCTTGTCTCTTGACGATTGGTTCAGGTGCTGTCAGAATAAAAGGAAATATAAACTAGATTAGATAGATTGGACAATATGGAAAATCAATTTCCACAGGCAAATGGGTCAAAAACTAAAGATACAGTAGGCTAAGGTATAAAACACAGTAAAAAGACTAGCATTAGTATACAAAAAATACAATATGTAGACTACAGGCAAGTGCATTCATTGTACTTCCAAATACTACATAAAATAACTTTTTAGGATATAAAATCTCCAATTCATAGACCATAAGAGTTTAATTATAAACATTCATTTGTTTTTCCATCAAGACCTACATTCCCTGCTAACCCGTGAAATTCCTCACTCAATCTCCTCAACTCTGGAATTCACTCCCCAATAAATTTTAAAAGAAAGCTCCTCTCTAGAACAGAAAAGTCTACTTTAAAGACATATCTTTTTGTGAAATAACTTTTATTTTTCATTGTATGCAATTTGTAGTTCGTTCTGTATTTTTCTGGAACTTCCAGTCCTGGTTTTTATTTCCGTAAGCACCAATTCTTTGCTTTTGGTAAGCAGAGCCATACAAATTTGCCTTGTCAAAAGATTTTTAATCGTACCTTCTTCTTGATCGTCCTCAGCATCCATATTCTCTTCCTCTTGCACCTCTAAATCCTGAAGTACGGCCTCACGATCTTCATCAATTGTTGGCATCATTCTCTTAGATGCTGGCTCTTCATTCTCCAGGAGAAGTCCATCTTTGCCAGACCCTTGAGAAATTCTTCAAAGTAGAAGAATTTAAATTAAAATTTTACTATTGTTCAAATCAAAAACACAGCGTTACAGATAAACATTTTAAGTTTCCTGAATTCTTCATGACAAACATCTAAAATTGATACTCTTACTTTTTTAGTCGACTTATTTTTTTTGTAACTGACAATATTTTTATTTCAAATTTTGTTATTAACATTACCTAAATTTAGCATTTAAATTTGAAAAAAAAACAGGGGTCCGTTAATCTCATCTTCCTTAATTATCTTTCAAAAATTAGTTCTTCATTTCCAAAGCTTCAGTTTTAATAGTAGGCCTAGTATTGAGTTCTTTGTAAAATATGAAAATTAAACTTTATAAAGATTCTGTCAGCCTTGCAGACTATCTTTACAAATAAAGTAAGTTAAAAAAATAAAAAAATTAAATGCAACAAATTTGCAATCTAAGCATTTTCATGATAGTTACCTTGGCAACACAAGCGTGTTTCCCGTCAATGGCCGGTATGTGGATGCCCTTGACAACACAGAATCTGCTGTGTCTGGTCGCTATGGGTACAAACAACAACAAACAACTCCAGTTACATGTGTGTTTATGTTTTGCTGCTTGTTTTACAACAGATCTATTGTTTGCAAAGTTGTAAAAAAAATAGAAACAAGATTGCGATCTGCGACAAGGCCAATCAGGATTAGTTTTCTTAGACAATAACAAATAAAAAGATCTGTAATCTGAAACATGAGTGGGGATGTTGAAGTTAAGCCTTGTGTTCAATTTCATAGAGCTGCTTAAGCACTTTAGCTATTAATCAAAACAAACTTATGCTAAACAAAGTTTCCCAAAGGATCAAATCCCCAAAATAAACCACGCAAACCCAAAAACTCACATTTTTCAAAGCCTCAGCGAGGGTCCCTGACCCATCCATCATGTTCAAGAAGTCTTTGTAGAATTTCATCTTGACCTTGCTATCGCGTATGGCTAGTCGTCCAATCCCGGTGAAGCTGAATTCAACATTGCGTTTTGATTGGACGGAGCGGGACAGGGATAACAGTACTTCTTTGACGCATCTTTCCACGGTGTCGCGATCGAATGGACTCTCAGCCGACAGCACAGAGAAGTTGAGTTGTATAATTGGTATTTGTCCTTGAAAAAAATTAATATCGAAAATTATTATTATAATTGTTATTGGTTTATTCATTTGAATTAAAAAACTACCGAAAGGTTGACACCATTAAAATAAAAAATAAAATTACAATCAAAATGTGATTTTTAATTTAAAAGTTGTTAAATTTGCATCGGGGATAGGAATATTATTTATGTTTTTACCAGTACCGAGTACACAGTGCTAAGCTTGGGCGATATCACGATATTATCGAATATCGCGATATTAATTTGGAAACGATTTCGATATCGGATGGATTTGGTTTTAATCGAAATATCGATATATTGCGATTATCGCGATTATCGCGATATATCGCGATATCGATTAAATATCGCGATTTATTTGCTAGTTGAGACATCTTGCACCCCATAGGTTTGGAGTAAAACCAAAAGAATAGGTCATTAGAACACCTCTCTTATGTCATGACTGTCTCTTCTACAACTTTCACTTTGAGATTGAAGACTGATGATGTCAAATTTAATTAATCACGATTATATCGAATATCGCGATATATTGTCGGCGATATATCGTGAATAAAATAAATCGATATCGCCCAAGCTTACACAGTGCTTGCAAACATCTGTACTAATAATAAAGATGTTTGCTAAGCACTGTATATATACTCGGTACTTTCCAGAGTCCTGTGAAAAAAAATTAAAGGTCTTATATCACTCAGATGGGATTTGAACCCACAGCCACAAAACACAAATAATGTGTTTTTATGAAATGACAGGTATGTTCAGGCCTGATATTACAGGCAGCACCCAGGTCGAAATTCCAGTTGAACCTAGTTAAACTGGGTTTAACTGGAACTAGTTGAAACCAGTTGATAAACTAGTTAAATACAGTTAAAACCAGTTGGTTTAATATGGAAAATGGACAGAGACCAACTGGTTTATAATTTCAACCTAGTTGAACACAGTTAAACCTGGTCCAAACCAGCTGGTTAATATGGAAAATGAACGAGTTTGATCACTATCCAGTTGAACCAGTTGACCCCAGTTAACTAGGTTCAACTGGAATTTTGACCTGGGCAGTGGAGGGTATGGCTTCTGTTGCCCTGGTCTTGGCCTTTTCAAAAATGAGAAAAAATGGCTTTGCTAAGATTCATCTTAAGATGGGTTGAAACTACATGTAATTAGTACCAAATTGATTTATAAGTTGTGACATCACACTTTGCTAAGCAATTAAGATCGTTCCACATTTAAGATTTATCTTAGCTCTTTGTGAAATCGGACCCAGCTAGGCCCAGTTTCATAAAGCTGTTAAGCAGAAAACACTGCTAAGCAAGAAATGAGTGGGGCACCACTTGCAACAATGTAAAGATTTGTCTGTGCTTAGCAAGTTTTTATGCTTCAAATTTGTTATGAAATTAAGCCCAGGGTGGATTTCACAAAGAGTTCAGACTAGTCTAATCTTGAGCTAGGACGAGTCCTATCTTATTAGGACTAGTCTTAAGTTTTTAATATCTCCTAGGACTAGTCCACAAACTCTTTGTGAAATCAACCCCAGGTCTGTCCATCTTAGGTAAGCTTCGATCCTTTGAACTTTTGAAAATTGTACAATATTTTGAACCAACCTGATGTGAAGTGTTTTGCATAGTTGAGTCTGTGTGTTTGTGCAAACTTCTCAGACAGGACGAAGACTGGTCGCTGAATCAAGATGAATTTGTTGTTTCCGATATCAAGTTTCTTCTGGGTGAAGGTGAAGACGCCAAGACCTGGTATATTCACTCCCTTTTATTATAAAAAATAATAATAAAACTGTTTATAATTCAATTTTTTTAATTAATAACCATGGTTATGTTTTTTTACAAGAAGAAGTATTTCATTTAGGTAAATTAGATACTATTTTGTTTCACAACGAATGAAAAAGTGGTGTCAGGATACAGAAACTTTTCAAACCAAATAGAAATAATTAAGTTTAAAAAGAAAAACCTGGTGATAAAGAAAAAAAGGACTTAAAATGAAAACAGCTGTCTTTTGTAAAGTTTAACATGTTTTTAGTTTTACAGAGAACTTTTTTTTATAATTTCGAAACGATTGGAGAGTCTCTGATGAATTCCTCTATTATTAATTTACAAAGCTGGACTATGACTTTGTTTGATAGAATGTCAAGAACTTCCCATCTTTAGATTTAGGCTTAGCAACAAATCCCTTTGGTAAATACATAAGAAAACACTTTTTACCTTTTGTAAGCTCATGTGGCGTTCAACAAATGCGGCAACATTTTCCCAAACACTGACAACATCTGAAAACAAAACAAGTTAGTTTAACTTTAAATGAATCAATGTTTTAACTGCATGAAACTGATTTAAATTGGTGAATACGCTTTAGAAGAAAAACTAAATCATAAAAAAAAAAAACTGTTTGTCATTACTCACTGGAATTAAAGAAATTAAAACCTAATAAAGAATCTCTGTAGTCTTACCAGATTTTGTGAAATTTCTCTTTATTTTATTAATAATATTATTATATATATCTATAAACAGGCATTGTTTATTTTCCAAATACAACAAATCTTATCCGAGTCATAAATGATTAATCCTTGAACCTCATCATGATTCTTGTGTATTGATAATGAAAAACAAGTCAACATAAGAAAAACATGAAATAAAAAAGTTAAATAACACTTCCACTACAGACTAAAATTTAAAAACAATAATTAAATCTAAACAAATAATTGACGTCACATGATGATCAATATTTCTCTTTTTGATAATTTAATTATGATAATAATAAACATTCATACATTGTAATTTTTGTTATGACTGATAAGTAGGGTTTAGACAATTATTTCATCAAGTCATATCAAGTTATGCGTCCATTATAAAGTTCATGAAAAGATGCAAACAAGAAACTTTAGTTTTACTTTTACAAAGAACTGAATGAGAAAGCTTCACTTTTGATTGACTTACCATCGTCTGTAACATTTGGGATCGTCGAAAACCGATGTTTTCTCGCATCTGAAACAAGTTCTTGCATCACTTCCGTCATCTTGATGTAATGGTGTTATTCCTGGCCAAGCAGGAACTCGGTCGACGAACAAGCTTTAGGGAAATTGTCCTGTTTTTTCTTGATTTTTTTAATGACTTCTTTTAAGTTTTACTGTTTCAACTTCTCACCCTGCATTGCCCAGTGTGATCAAGCTTCACATACATGATGTACATGACGTACATAAACACACCGCGCGACTGTCTCCTGTATACAATGGTTACCATGGTTCATGACCTTTGTACTTCGACAACGGAGCATAACATAACAGCCTCAGACCTAGCGAGAGGGCGCACTTCCCTAAATACTTTCTTGTTTTGATTTTGCGCTCGGTTGACAGCTAGCAGACAGCAAGAAAAAATGTTGCTGTAATTTATTTAAAAGAAAGCAATACTACCCTTATAAACTGGTCGCTGGATCACAATGGTAAGTATCCAAACCACTCCATAACCTTTGGCCGGCCCCGCAGGCCCAGCTATTGGAATTGGATGCAAACATTATAATAACATAAGAACCGATTTTTTAAAACCTGTTTATTCACATTCCACTCAATGACTCATCAAACACATATATTATTAGTGACAAAAGCTTTATTTTGAAAAAATACCACTTCCAGGTGACTTTAATGATTCTTCAACGCTCTATCTAATCTTATAATAAGTTATAATAAATATCTCTTTACTAGCTAGAGCCAAACGAGAAGGAAGAAGACAATGAAGAAACTCCAGTTTTAGATGTGTGAGGAAAACCCTAGCCTAGACTCTGGTTTTCTTCCCACATCTACATTTTAGACTAAAACTGAAAAGGCTAGAGAACTATTCCAGGGAAAACCCACACAGCAAATGAAGCCAAGGAAGAGCCCGAGGAGAGATTGGCCGATTGGAAACGCAATCTATTTTAAATCAGTGCTGGGCAGCACAATGTATTTTGCTTGTGCTTGACAAGAATTGTGAATCCTATAGCTAGGCAGTGGCCGCCCAGCACCGCCACCGTGGCTACAGCCCCTTTTAGGGCACTTCTGATTGACTTTTTGTTACTTTATCTTCATTCACCAGGGAAATGCAGATTCCGTTCTCTCACCAGAGAAGATTGCAGAGCTTGAGAAATCCACACATTGTACGTAAGATAAAAAAAAGTGATTTTGACATTTTGTAATCATGGTCACTCGGTTTGTTACACTCACTGCAGTTCTAATGTTAGTTGCGATAACGTAACCCTCCTGCTGACGGCGTAGTCGGCAGGAGGGTTAAGTTATCACAACTATTCTAATGTGTGTGAGTGTGATTTTCAATGATCAAGGTTGACATCCATCAAGTGAACTGTTAACTTTTCTTTGTTTATTGTTATTTGGATTCTCTAATGGAATGGAAATAAAGGTCTTGAAATGAAGTGAATGATACGCTTGACCCAATTTAATGGTACTGCTTACCTACATGTAGTAATTCTTTACTTACAGACTCACAAACTTTCGGTAAGCAGTGCCAATGTTATTATAAAGAGATTTAAGAGCTCATCCAAGAATAAAGTTCTCAAACTTTTTCTTTATTCTGACTATGATATAAAAGGCCTGCCGTCGGTTTCACAAAGAGTTAGGACTCATCTTATCTCAAATTAGGACAAGTAACTCGTCCTAACTTAGGATTAAGTGCTACAGTGCAGGGTTGGGACTCGTCCTAAGTCCTAAGATTAGTTTTAATTTAGGAAGAGTTTAGTGAAATCGACGGCTGGAATTATGGAGGCCACAGAGATGGCCTTTGTTGTCCCTGCCTGGTCTTGGTCTTGGTACCCCTTCAAAAGTTGTCCAAAGACTTAAAGGTTTTCAATGGAAGAGTCCTTTGCTTATTATATTAATGGCCTCGCTCTGTCAAAGATGAAATTCAAGCCCTGGTATAATTCTCTAATATTTAGAAAGCCTACCCTCGGGGGGGTTACAATTTTAATCCAATACCGTAACCTTAACATACAACATTTTTAATTTTTCATTCTGCTATTATTAACTTATGACGAACAACATCTTTTGTTAAATGTTGTTGATCTTTTGCTTGGTGGTCTAGTTGTTAAGACACTACTCAAGAACTGCAAAGGTGATGGGTTCAAATCCCAGTCATAATGTCTGTGATTTTTTCCCACAGAACTCAGGAAAATACTGGGTATAAAATGCTATTAACACACATCAGTGTAAGGGTAAAACCAAATTAATACAAGATCCTTTGTTTGTCCACCTATTAAATTCAAAAATTGTCAGATAACGCCAAGGAAATCAAGCACATTGTATCGCACTACGCACAGTTTGACCAGTCCACAAATGGGGAGGATGGGATTCCACTGGAGAAACTTTCTGAGATTCCAGAACTTTGCGGCTGCCCGTTCTACGAGAGGATCGCATACGCTTACATAGATCGGCCAACGATGAGACTCAAGGCAGAAGCATTTCTCAAGATGTTTTCTCTCCTCAGCTCTCGAGCGTCGGTGGAGGAGAAAAGCAAGGGTGAGTGTTGAGTAACTGTTCCCACTGAGCTTGCAATGAGCCATTTGCGAGTTAGGTTTACATAATGTCTGGTACAATGACTTGCTTAGTCACTTCCGCGTTCCGCTTTCATTTGAATTCCTCAGACTATAGAAACAGTTGCTATGCTAAATGGTTCGGGCAAGCCTTTGTATAGCAACCTCCAGATGAGCAAACCCTGGTACCATTGTGCCGTACACATCCATTCAGAATTGTGTATGGGTGTTCACCATCTCTTCTGCAACTATGCAAAAGCCTGCCCCGAATCATGTGACATAGAAACTGTCTCTGCCAAAGTCTGGGATATTCTTAATTAAGAGCCAAAGTTGCAAAGAAATATGATTATGTCTGCTGCCGCCAGCGTCTCAAAAGTCTCCTATTGCAACTTGTGACTTGGCATCGGAACAATGACAAATAAACATCTGTATGCTTTATTCTCTCGGTTACCAGCTCTCTTCAACTCCCTAGACTGCAGTCATGATGGTACCCTGGGCTTTGATGAGCTGTTCCGATTTTACAAATCTGTCCTGAGCCCGACGTTTGATGACGATTACATCATCGATCTAGTCGTCCGCATTCTTCAACGATCAGAACTCCAGGAGCAGCACAGGGTATCATATCAAGATTTCCAGAAGGTACATTTGACTATGATTGTCACCTCGTACATATTCATGAGTTATTTGTATATCAAATTTGCATCAAATTTGCATATCATTTTAGTTGGTTTCTCGTACCAGTCCTATATATTTATATTATGGTTTGTTGTTTCACCCTGTCAGAACAAATGTAGTCCTCTTCTAGTGTCGCACAATACAATCGTGGCCACTGGGTTTTGGCACTAGAACAAGGTTGGGTACATTTACAATAGATAAAAAGGAAATTAATTATGCAATACATGTAAAGAAGAAAAATGAATATTCATACTGAAACTTCAAATACCCAATTTTCTATGACACACCCCATGATCTACATTGATTTGTGATTTGCTTCCCCCCCCCTCCCCTCCACCCCAACAGCTGATTTCATCGGAAGAGATAAAAGAGAAGATGACTGTTGACCTGCAACTTGATGTCTGATGAATTATGCATGTCAGGAGGAGGACCATCTGATAAATCATGCGATTCGGACGGACCATCTGATGAATTATGCATACAAAAGGACCATCTGATGAACTATGCATGAAAATAGGACTATTTGATGAATTATGCATGTCATCTGATGAATTATTCATGTCAAAAGGACCATCTGATGAATTATATGCATATCGGAGGAACAATCTCTGATGAATTGTGCATGAAAGAGGACCATCTAGCGGTCTATGCTTGTCGGACAGACCATCTGATGAATTATGCATGATTGTCATATGGACTGTCTGCATACTTGAAAATCTGAGGACTTCTAGGGAGTCATTCCGTCTGATGGATCATGCAGACCTCATATTTGTATCTTGTTAATTATTTACACTATATTACAACTGATAGATTATACATGATTATTCATGATTTAAATTTGGAAACTTTTGTACATTGTAGAACACATAAAATGAATGATTCATAAAGACATGAATTATTCATGTATAATTCAATGGGCTTTCCTCAAACCTCGGCTTGGGCTCCGACTTAGGTTCTAGGCTCCATCTGCTGATGTTTCGAACCACCACACTGCGTGCAATCCAACAATGCAAGTTTAAAATAAGGCCAAGCTGTGTTTCCACCGCGCATGAGCACGCAGTGCCTAGCTGGAGCCAAAGCTGAGGTTTGAGAATAGCCCATGATTCAACTTGGGAAACTTTTGTACATGTACATGTCATATACATTGTAGATTGGCGAGTTATTCATAAATGATTTATGATTAAACTTTTGAAACAGGTGTTCATTGTAGAATGATATGAATAATACATGTAGACATGAATTATTCATGAATGATTCATGGTGCACTGAAAACTGATACCAATCAAAATGCCTTTAGCTATTCAAAGAAAATTAATTCAAATATATATAAACTTTTTGGAAAAGTTACCTTTACTGAGACTTGTGCAATATTTTTGCTATGAAAATGAGGAAGTGTAAATAATGTACACAAGTGAATAACAAAAACTGTTAAAGACACTGGACACTTTTAGTAATTGTCAAAGACCAGTCATTCTCACTTGGTGTATCTCAACATATGCACAAAAAAAGAAATCTGTTAGAATTTGAACTCAATTGGTTGTCGAAGTTGCAAGATAATAATGGAAGAAATTACACCCTTGTCAAACGAAGTTGTAAGGTTTCAGATGCTTGATTTCGGGACCTCAAAATCAAGGTCTCGAAATCAAATTCAAATAAGTGGAAAACTACGATACTTCACAGGGAGCTGTTTGTTTTATACTATCAATAGTTCTCCATTGCTTGTTAGTAAGTTTTTATGCCAACAATTATTTGAAGTAATAACCAATAGTGTCCAGTGCATTTAAAGCTAGGGCTCTATAAGGTTATGTTCATTTTTGTGATGCACTCATTTTCCAATAGATAGAGTCCTCATAAATTACATTACAAGTGACAAACCTAATTTCACAAGGACTTACGACGGGTATCTATCAGGAAAAATAAGTGCATCACAAACCGAATTTGTCTAAGGAGCCCCTCTTTAGTCAAGATATACACACTTATTTTCTTTTTTTATACTACATGTATAATGTTTTGCATATAATATATCTTCTTAGACTACCCTTGATTATGTAAATATTATTAACAAGGGATTGTCATTCTGTGGTTAAGCAATGTTGTCGTCTAATAAACTGCCCTAATTTGGCAAAATTGTACCATACATGTACAACCGTATGTACCGTATGACTGCAATCTGTTTTGTTTTGGATCTTGAGTTACACAAAGAAGTCATACAGCTACTGCATCATTGGTTGACGTTTTGTCCTAACCTCAAATTGGCGCTCAGCATTAGTAAAACCTCTGAAGGCTAAGACTGTCAGAACCCCTGCTTTAGTGGATAGGGGAGGGGGAATTTCCTCAGACATAAGCCCATCCTCTTTATCAAGATGGCCCTCCAGGGCTAGGCTCCGCCCACGTATCAAGAGGAAATGATGGCAGGAATGTGGAAGTCATTTGGGGCAGGAAATTTGAGTTTGAGCTTTGCTTGCTTAGTCATGTACGTGTATGGTGCATAGAGGGTTGCATGTGAAAGCTAGTGGGGTTGGTGGTTTAAGTACAAGTACATTAAATATATGGGGGTAAAACAAACTTTTGAGGATATTGGGGAATCATAAGTTGACCACAAAGAGCAACCATGTCAATTTTTGGCAGACCAACTTGTCTATATTTTCTATAGATAGTTCATGGTTGACGCCATCTTGGCAACCCGACTTGGGTTTTGGCTGTGATCTGAATGTGTTCACCATATCTCAAAATGGCCTTTAGATTGCAATTGAAACACAAAAACCAGACTAAAATTTAAAAAGGATGTGGCCAACCATTGAATAAATAGTTAATGAAAAATGTACTATTGTGCACTTCTTGCTGTTTACTTCTATTGCCTTGTGCATAATATGAGCCAGAGAAGGCAAAACACATGAAATACACTCGACGTGAGTGCAGAACTCCATGCTTCTGTATGCGCTGATTCTTTGCTTATGGAAAGCAGAACCATGAAATTAGGCCTGTATTACATGTAAAGTGGAAAGAATATCGTGCCTTGTATGGTAGCACCTTCAAAGGTGATACAGCATAATATCCCATCTGATGGACGAAGCAATTATGATCAAGTATCTTGCTCAAAGATAGACTTGTGGACAAGACGTTAAATGTCTATCGCTGTGATAGTGTTCAGACACTCCGCGACACTGGCGATATTCTCGTGTGACTGCTGGCCCCACGCAAGACTACTGCTCTCGCCCAGTGCAGTCTCAATTTACATAGTCCGCAACCAGCAGCTTCGCGCGTGAGCAGTGATCTTGCGAAAAGCAGTATTCAAACACGAAAACCTGAATCATTATTAGCCACCACCACAACTCGGCAATGTCACCGCAACATTATTAACGACTTGTCCGCAAGTCTAGCTCAAAGACCAGGTTACCATAAAAATAATAAAACCCATTTTACTTGGTATAACATTTTGAATCGTCTTTATTTGTAACAGTCTTTAGTAATACATGAATTATATACAAAGTAAGGAGTGATTTCAAAATGACCAGGGACAAAATTAAACTACCAGACACTGAACTCTCACGACATTTACCTATTAATAGCACCAAAAATAAGGAAACACAAAGTCATTTCAAAATGGCCCACCATCATAACTGCAAAGAGGGCTTCCAGACCACAAAACCCCACTTCCATACTTAGCAGCATATGAGTCTAAACAGATCTGGCAGAAGACCAGTCACAACAAAATACACTTTGCTTTACATTTTGTTTGGTGACCTGTTTCTGTCCAGCAAAACTTGCTGAGCAGATTTGTATACTTAGCAGCTGTATGATATAACGCCAAGTTGTGTACAGTTCAATTGAGGACCTGTGGTGCCCTATTCATTCACATTATAATGGCCAAGATAAGAAGATTACTACATCCAAGTTGATTAAAGGCTGATTGAATCTGAAATTTGTACCATCACTGACGTTTACTAGAGTAATGTCATTACAATGTTACAATGTAACTAGACTTTAACAGTACTCCTGATAAACATCTCCCATCTAAGTACAATCGATTTTGAGGAAACTAACAATAGACGGATCCACGTCAGGAAAGTGTCTATCAAACAGGGTAGAACGTCTGCCCTCAAAAAACATGATGCAGCACTTCAAATTAGCCATTCACGAGTCGGATTTTTATACTGTCTGGAACAATGACTTGCTTAGTCACAAGTTACCACTTTCAGTTTGAACTCCTCAGAGACAATTGCTATGTTTTCCGGCAGGCTTTTGTACAAAAACCCGCAGATGGGCAAACCCTGGTACCATTGTGCCATGCACTTACTTATTCACAATTATGAATGTAAACTTGTACACGGTAATTTGACTGCATAAAACACTTTGACATTATTATGTGAATTAGTTGTTCTACATTGTACCTTCCCAACATAAGAGCTCCCTGCACCAACATGGAATGACTTTGTGCTACAACATTCAAAATCATAATTAAAACGTAACCAATCAATCACTGTTCAGTTCTTCTACCTAGGACGGCACGAATCTAGCTAATCACATGGAGTGAGAAATCGTTTAAAAACAACAAAAGAAAGGTAAAATAATAATCTGGAGTAAAACGACGGAAACTAAAAATTAAAGTTATCGACAGAAAAGAAAGAAATTGCTGTACAATATATACAATGTTTAAACATGTTAACTTAGATTTAAGATAACTGAAAGTGAGAGAATAATATCTATAATCACTGATTTGTCTCCCGACCCTCCCTTAACAACATTTTTATTTGGGAAAATTTATCGAGAACGGCTAAGGTGTGATTTTGTATTTTCATGGTCGTGTCAATCAAATGAGGTTGAATTTTACTATTAGCCGAAAATTTCAAAATGGCCGCTGAAATTTGTACCAACTTTTAAAAGCTTAAAAGTTGTAATCATATTGTATAAACCTTTGGAAAATAAAGATCTATGTCAATTCAGTCACATTTAATCATTACAACATATGATAAATATGCAAAAATAGCGGGCATATAGTTTTCATTTCTTCTTGATTTTTTTTCAAGTTTGGTTTTGTTCTTGATGTTGTTGTTGCTTTTTAATTTCTCTGACATAAATGGAATAAAACTCCCAATTCAAACATTTTCTCTAACATAAAAAAGAAGATTAATTATAACATTTTGGTGTAACATAAGTGAGGTTCAAATAAATATGACTAATAGATGATTAAAATATCATGGGTTTTTAGCAAATTAACCGTGAATTTACTATTATACAAACAACAACAAAAATAACTTTGCTCCAATAATGTCAAACGTTATTATTAGATAATCCAATGAGTGTTCTTCCTTAAAAAAATAATAAAAAATAATCCCCAAAACAAACAAAGACGAAGGCGAAAATATGGGGGGGAAAAGCGCCTGGTGTGTCACGCAGACAGTAGAAATAGAATGCATCTCAAAAATATTAGCAAAATTTTAGTCCATTTTAGGCTGTCATTTTCTTGGGCTCCAGCTTCGTCAACCTGGGCCAAAATTCTTCGAGCTGCTTAAAAGCACACAAAGTAGCTAAGGACAACATAAGTACGCTTACCAGAATATTAGGTTACCAGCTAAAATACCATGGCACATGTACAATGATGTGTGTGGTACCCTGCATGGTTTTGCTTAGCAGAATATTGCTAAGAAAAATTCTGTTTTAAGCAGCTCTATGAAATTACGCTCCCTTTGACGCCTCGAAAAGAAAGCACACATTTTCTTAACAATTCAAGGAGCCCAAAAGACCAAGACTTTGACCTTTGACCCCTGTCACCAATGACCCCTGTCACCAATGACCCCTGTCACCAATGACCCCCGTCACCAATGACCCCCGTCACCAATGACCCCCGTCACCAATGACCCCCGTCACCAATGACCCCCGACACCAATGACCCCCGTCACCAATGACCCCCCGTCACCAATGACCCCCGTCACCAATGACCCCCGTCACCAATGACCCCCGTCACCAATGACCCCCGTCACCAATGACCCCCGTCACCAATGACCCCCGTCACCAATGACCCCCGTCACCAATGACCCCCGTCACCATGACCCCCGTCACCAATGACCCCTGGTCACCAATGACCCCTGGTCACCAATGACCCCTGCCATCAATGACCCCTGCATCATAAATGACCATCACTCTAAATGATACAGCAGATAACCCTACAAATATACTAGTAAAGGATTTTTATATTAAGCTTGTCGGTACACATCTATTAGCTTTTAAACTCCTTGAGGTAATGGCATGTTTTAGTGCATTGTAGTACCAGCAACTCTACGCAGAGGATTTTTTTTACATTTTTAGAAATTTTGGTTTTGTTGCTCATCCCTTGATAATCAAGGGAAATAGAAAGGAAATATAAATCTTACATAAATAACAAGTTTTAGATCTTAAACAGTCGACGTTTACATCCAGTTGACCCAAAGTTTTGGTTGACGCTATTATGTAATTTAGAGAAGTAATCAATTTGTTTTTTTCATTATATATTTACATATGAACGCAACTGCCTCCATCTGTAATAAGAACAGACTTGTAATGTTTTTATCCATTTATTTAATTATTTTTTTTATGAGGAAGAGAATGCTGGGATGATTTTGAAGGGATGCGGTAACCTAAGGGTACGATGGATGTACATGTAGTCTTCGGCTCCACAGCTGAGGCAGGTGTTGATACCTTGTGCGGAGGCTACACGCTGCTTCAAATTCACGAGCTTAAGAAACGTCTGTGGGTGGAATCAAATCATGGAATTAGACAATAACAATCATAAGTAATATTAAATAATATTTACAAAGCGCTGGACACACACAGTATCTCTGAATAAACACAAATTACAAAAACTTTGCTTAGCATAAAAGCAAATGAGTTTTTAATATTGTATCACACAACTATACCTGTATAAAAAAAAAACACCCGATCATCAGACCTGGGCCCAATTTCAAAGCGCTGCTTAACTGTAAGAAAATTTGCGTGCTTAATGTAGCAGAAAAAATTGCTTAAGCCTTAGCGTATTTCACAGGTTAGCAGACAAATTGGGCGCCCATATTGCGTGTTTACCGTGGATTTGCATTGTGACTTCATTTATTTTCGTGCGGTAAGCACCGGAAGGTTAGCATGCCTTTTCGTTTGCTTACGGTTAGCAGCGCTATGAAATAGAAATTGCACAGTAAGCAAAAAATCGGCCGCTAAGCAGCTCTATGCCATTGGGCCTAGTTCATGAGCCTACTGGGTCGATGCTTTTATCAGTGGCCTTGGGTCTGTGGTCCAGCCAATATTTCTGACCACCAACAGGATGTACATTGTACTTCCCAAAAGGTGTCATCCTGTAGTGTCAATGACCATCTTTTGTCTTATATCTCTGTTAATTGACACTTTATAGGCCTTCTTTATTTCAGGTACACTGTAACAAAAGTCAGGTTACTAGCCAAAGTACTAGCCATAATTGCTGTAATGTCAATAGCAATATTGGATTTACTCAAATGATGCTATTTTGTTTCCCACTTCAACATACCGTTATCAGTGTGGCGAGGCTCTTTGGATCATGAGCAATGGTTGAATTTTAATTTAATCTACAATGTAATCAAAATGTTTTTGTGCTCTTTTTAATGTTTTTCTGTCATAAATTTGTTGCCTGTGTGTTTGTAATTTTGATATGTCATTCTTTTTTTTGTAATATAGGCCTATGTAATATTTTTAATGACTATTTTTGTGAACTGTACATTTCGGCTTTAAGCTGCTGTATTGCAGTGTTTTAATTAACCATTAATAATAAAGTACCGTGTCACAATGTACTACATCATCTGTGACCAGATAGAGCATGCATGTCATCAATATTGCTTTAGCACCACAAACATGTACATAAGAACATTATATTCGGCTCGAGCAGTTCTATGAAATTAGGTCCTGCGCCGAATTTTGTAAAGCTGTTTTAAAAGCAGAGAATTACGCTTAACACATTTCTTGGCTATACGCAATAAATTGAACGGGGTACCAGTCGCAGCAATGTTAACCAAACCTCAAGTGTTATCCTGGGTGGTAACTTATTTTTGCTAAGCAAAAGTTTATTTGTGCTAAGCAAGTTTTGGGGCTTACAGGCTTTATGAAATTGGGTCCTGGTTGACCAAAAAGGTCTCAACCTTTGGACTATGTTGTTTTCATCAAGACAAGCTCAGCAACTGAGGTGAAGAACCTTTAATGGGATGCTTTAGTCATAACGACAAATGGTATAATATCCCTTGCGACATGAAACAAACACAGCTCAACCACTCCTTTAAGAGCGGATGCTGCAAGTAGCGCAGACAGCCTGAAACATTTAGAAGGCTGTGAATAGAGAGTGGTAGTACACCTCCAGGGAGTGTGGGACGGATTGTATAATTTGCGTTATGGGGAGCCGTGGGATCATAGGAAGGTAGTCGAGGATGCTTAGTCATTTTCTAAAACCACCCCAAAATTCATTAATCCCATTTTGATGAGAGGTTGGTGAGCAAAAAATTAGCTAGTTTAAGACCCCCCCCCAAAAAAAAAAAAAAAATTATAATAATAATAAATAAATAAACTTACAGCTTGCCGTTGAGTCTTTGAAACGTCGATGAATCTGGTCTTGGTTGAACTTAACAAAGGCATCATATTGTTCTGAAATGATAGTGATAAACAAATTCAAAAAGTTAGATACATTTTACACTCACTCTGCTGCTTTGCAGGCCTAGAACATCGCTCTTGAAGGGCCACAACAATTCTCCTCTGGTAAGGGGTACTTCTACGAGGAAAATGTAAATTTGTATTGAAACCTTGCAAAGGTTTACACAGTGGGTTAAATTCGAGGCCTGATTTGTCATTTATAGACTGTGTACAGTTTTGCACAGACTTGAGCGACTGAATTCTTGTGATGTGTTGAAGTACATGTTAACGGGGTTCTCCCCAGGATTTTTCAAAACTGTTTTTGAAGTTTGGCCACGAAGGACATTAAATTGAAACAAGGTATACAGAATGTGTTCTGATTCTGGTTTTATATGCCCTACATCAATGTGTACTCTGGAGCATTGTTAACGGTTTTTGTCTTGATGGTTTTTTCGGTGAAATAACAATGTACATGTACATAATACATCTATAGGCTCAATTCACACGTATTAGCCAGATACGCTAGCCAAGTGCATTTACATGTAAAGGGAGAACACTGCCTGTATGCAACTTCTTCACTGCATTGAAATTGGTTAAATTTATTGTCCAATAGACTTGACCGAGGCCATTAAATTAAACATGCATACAATTTCATGGTATGTGTTTCTCACTGTCATGACGGCTCATCATGAAATTTAGTGGTTTAGAAGTGGTCGGACTGGCTAGTTTAAACACTTAGACAGTGTGCAAGTTATTCTGTAAAAACCACTGCCTGCATAAGTGGAGACCATTAAATTTATGGTCTCAATTTCAACAAAACACAGCAAGTGACAGAAGAAAAAAAAACCTTTTTGGGGGCCTAAATAAAATAAAATAAAAAGTGGCTCAAAGACACTTAAGGCCCGGTCACACTGGCCTCGATAACGAGAATGAAAACGAGACGACAACAAAGCACTCCCTCAATTGGTGAAATAAGCGTGCGCGTATTCTGTGCGGAGCAATTCAACCAACAGATTGCGTTCTCTTTGCGTCGTTATCATTGTCGTTTCGTTATTGCTGCAGTGTGACTGGCCATTAACTATCCCCTCCATCTTGCACCATGGTGTGGACTATGGACCCTAGAATACACTGTAAATGTAGCATAAAGAAAGGTTGATCTTGCACTGCCTGGCAATAGTTTGGCTTTAAAAAATTAAAAAAATACCCCCAAAAACGGAACTCCCATCCCCCCCCCCCCCAATCCAACTCAACGTAACCATGACTGGCACGTCAATCCCGTATTGATTTAGAATGAATCTTCTCGGCCTGCGTGTCTGCAAGTCCATCCTGTGCTCTTTGCTGTAGAGATGACAGGATTTCCTTCTACGCAGTTTCACTGATTGAAAAGCCAGACTAGAGGGGAGGGGGGGGGGGGGGGGTGGTGGAGGCCTGATACTTCACGGAGGCAACAAAAAATTGCCTCCAGTGCCCCATGTCGGATGCCTTGGTGCCCTTGAAATGCTCCAGTACAAATTAACAATTTACTCATATAGGGTGCTCTTTACTGAGAAGAAAATGCCTTTGTGCCCTTGCCCTTTCAAAAACGAAGCATACAGGAACAGGCCTGCATTAGCCATAAATAGTAATTTTTTTGTCAAAGACCAATATTCTTAGATGGTGTATCCCATTAATTGATTAAATATGCATATCAGCCATTCCATGGTATTTGCGCTTCATAGTAAAAAAATTAAAATGGTTATCAGTGAAGTTTTTACATTTATTTTGAAACAAGAACACCTAGTGCTTCTATTTCTAAAAAGACTTTATAAAAATATTCTTTATTGTTTTTGTGACAGCCTTGGGAGTAAAGGGTAAAAAGTGTACACTGAAGTCTGAAAAATCCTTGAAATTCAGGTTTTGAAAAAAAAATCATGAAACAATAGGTGTTCAGATTTAATCATTATGTATAAACAACAAAGAGTCATTAGTAAGGACAGCCAAAATTAAATATACCTTTTTGAACTATTGACTTTTGAAAAATGGGAGTTAATTTTTACCCTCGTTTTACTGTCACGCGAGTCACAAAAAAAATGATTATAGTATTTTTTCTGTTATAGACCCTCAACATTTTTTTTCTGCTCTCTCATAATAGTGGTCTTTTCAAAGGGTCTTTCAAGAATTCATTAGGTTTTTTTTACCTAGGCATTCTACTTTTAAAAAAAAACACCCTCGAGTTTGTCACGCGAGTCACGGCAAATGCACTTAATGCACATGGTTGGCAAAAGCTACTAAAGTATTCTAGGGATGATGTCTACATGGAATGTTAAAAAAGCACCCCAGCCCACTGGAACATACTACTATGCCTCTGAATTTATAAATTTATGTTAGAAAAAGGAATTATTACAGTGTACAATTACGACTTGGCACACTGTCAGCAGATCATGTTGAACTACATGTACCATGTGTACACTGCATACTGCACTGTACAATGTATTCACATCTGCATAATTTAAATAATACAAGGAATGATAAACTTAAAACAAGAACGAACAAAAATATTTGATGAAACTGGGTATTTTAAGACAGTATTCTTAAGTTAGATTTGGAGAGGGGCATCAATAAAGAAATTACTTAACAGATGTACATGTACTCAGCCTAACACAGTCTAATGCCATTAGAACTTGACACCAAAATTGGTTGTTTCTTATCAACCTACTCTGCCAAGCGTAGTGAGAAAAAAGTCCTTCCCCCAATCAAAAAACAATATGATAATTTCTAGTAAGGGCTCTCTCTATGAGTTTGAGTGGTTCTGAAAAGAACTGGTGGTTTCACAACTCTACTTTTCGACCAGACAGTGTTGTTGAACCACCAATTCTTTTCAGAACCGTCCCAACATTACCATGTTTAAGTCAAATCCTCTTCAGATTCTTAATTTTCCTTTAAATGTTGCTTCAGGTGTTTCTTCCTTTGATGAAAAGATTCAATTTCAAGTTCTAAGTGTTCTGAATGAAATAAATTGTTCTTGTTATGCAGTATCCTGTTTAGCTATTGTATATTTTCTCACTTGTCACGCGAGTCACAAACTTCTGTCACGCGAGTCACGTTGCATTTAACAAATTTTCAATTTTTTAAAAACTTTTTATTTTGTACTTTTCATTGTAAAGTATTGTGCTTCTCTTGTACTTAAAAAAAAAGTGATCCGGGACTAAAAAGTTTCTATGAGTTCTCACGAATGGGCAACGGCATACAGGGATACAAGACCTTTCATTTTTTGGCAGTCACGCGAGTCACATTTTTGGAACACCTATAAAAACATGATACCTACACAATTTGTGTTCGTTTTTTATTTTTTATTATAGGGCTCTTTACTAAGTTTATATAAATTGAGTTACATGAGAGCCACGTTTTATATTTTGGAGTATAGATCTTTCAAAAGTTGAAAAACCAGCGAGATTGTCACGCGAGTCACAATGGAATGGCTGATACAATAAAAATTCTGTGAAATTTTGACTCAATTTGAGTGAGAAATTACCTCTTTCTCAAAAACTATATCACTTCAGAATGTTTTGTACTTTCAACAGCTCTCCATTGCTTGTTACCAAGTAAGTTTTTCAGCTAACAATAGTTTTGGGGAAATACCAGTAGTGTCAAGTGCCTTTGTGCAGCTTTGTTAAATTTGGGCAAAGTTAAAAACCTTATAGTACAAAGCAATACAGTATAGCCTGCAATCCCTCAGAGTGTAAACACCCGAACGAAATGTCAGTTATTTTTGCTGACCCATGGCTAGTTGATAATATCCGAAGGAAATTTCACTCAATAGGATCTCAATGACACATGGGAACCAGTCATGCCGTGTTTAAAGATGCACCTATTTATGGTGAACCAGTTCAAACAACTTCTAAAAGTCTGGTGATGCTCACGTACATGTACAATGAGGTTACATGAATACTTCAAGGCCTGATACATGTACTTCACAGAGTAAATAAAGGCGATTACCTCCGTGCCCCCTGGTCATTGCCTCGGTGCCCAAGAAATGCTCCAGTAGAAATTAACAATTTCCTAATAGGGTACACGATAATGTACTTGGTTCTTTTATGTGTATTTAGTGTCAAGAAGGACTCAAACCCACACTCTGCTGATCAATAACACTAGAGACTGACCCTGACATGCCACTAACAAAGAACTTTACAAAGGAAGAAACACCTTACAAGAATGAAGTACACCATGTCGCCTGTATATTATTGTAATACTTTTCGGAGATGTTAATGTTATATTTCGATGTATTTTTGTATAAATGGTAACTTTTTATAATTTTTATATAACATATTTTTAGACACGCAAAGCCAAAACGAATTTCACTGTACAAATATTTGTTTTTTACAAGTGACGACAAAACACTATTCTATTCTATAAAAATAAATTTAAAAATGAAAGGATTCATTTAAACTATGACTTTTTTGTTTTACCGCGGAAGCCCTTTAAAAGGTGTTTAACAACCAACAATTACAATGCACCCAGGGAAATTATCCTGTGGATATCCTAAGGAATGACAAGATCAAATCGAGGAAGGAAAACTCAATTGATTGAACTTGGAGGTGGGTACAACATAGCAGTGGGGTTATTAGGTTAGGTTAGGTTTTATGATCGAAACTAAAACAAGGTCCAAGAGAGGAAGAATTTGTCAAAAACTTGGTCACAGACTGTATTATCTTTCAAGGCAGCAGGCCTGGAATTTTTGAAAGGGTGAGGCCATTTTCATTACAAATGCAAATGGCACTTCCATTGGATAATCTTAAAGTCTACTGGGAACTTTCGAAGGGGCACCAAGGCTAAGACCAGGGGCAATGAAGGCTATGGTCTATGTAGCCTGCGTGTAATTCCAGGCCTGGGGCAGGTCTAAAGTTACATTGATTCAAATGAGTTCAGCAGTCTCAAGTTTCGTCCCCACATTTATTACTCTTTTGAATATTCTATATTGTACCGAGCAAGTTTTTATGCTTACACGCTTTATGAAATTGGGCCCAGGTAATGGTCTAGCAGTCGAAGATAAAGGAAAACGACTCTTAGGACATTACACTGTGATTCAGCCTTGCACTACAGCTTAGCTTCAGGGGGTACTCAGAAACCAGCTTGTTAATATCCCCCCCCCCCCAAACAGGTGTATTCAGTGGAAAGTTAGTGCACCTGAGGTGCTGAATGATCTTGTGGTTTCTCCAATCCTTATGTGGATTAACTTTATGAGTTGTCCCCCTCCCTAGACACGATAGAGGGGGTAACAAGCAGGGGTCGACAGACGACTCAAGTTATCTACATGAAGATGGCTACTTTGCATTACATTTTGTCCATTTATCAAAATACGACTCAAAAGATTGTAAATCTTAACTGAGACATAGAGATCACTTGCACAAGAATCTTTCTTGATTTAAATATAAAATGTGCATGTTTTCATGTTAATGTGCAAATAAATTAAAAACCTGGCAGGGCTTGTCTGTAACTATTTCAGTGACTGGCCAGCACTGCAGGACAAAGTAGTATGGTAAACGCGCAACATGGCCGCCCAATTCTTCTGCTAACCTGTGAAATACGCTTGCACCAGTAGCAAATTTTTCTGCTATAGTAAGTACGGAAATTTGCTTCCCGCTAGGCAGCACTATGAAATTGGGCCCAGCTCTTAAGACCAGCATGCATCTCACTCCACACCCAACGCGGGCGTGCCGAGCATTTGAGATAAGGTCTAAGGAGGACTGCTGGTTGGTGCTTACCTGCTAGTTTACTGGACAAGACTTTGTCGTACTCTTCTCGTATCCGAGCCTCCTGTTCCTTCAGCATCCTCTCACAGATTATAATAACCTGTTTCAGTGTGAACATGGGCTGCTCCCTGCTGCCGTGGATCATGCCCATGGCGCTGCCCCCTGCTGCTGCTGACGTACTGGGTGTCCCGCAGCCCTGGAAATGCTGACCTGATGGGAACGAGGTTTGGTGGATCATGTCGGATACTTGAGAGTCCGAATCGTTAATGTCGCTACCGCCGGCTGATTCTGTGAAGGAGTCCTCGAGATGCCGTCTTCTCTTCATTCTTTTCCATTCTAAACATATGTTGGCTGCGAGTTGTCCTAAAATTTAAACAATAAAAACATTTAATTATATCAATTTTGACTCTAAGTTTGAATTCAGTTAATTAAACTATTTATATTTTTAATATGTTATTTTTTTCAGGGGGGGATAATTCAAAAACATATTCTACACTACTGCCTGATAAAACAAACAAGTTAACATGCGTTACAATTGCAAATCAATATTTAGAAATATATTTTACAATATTTTAATACAGTTTAGGCCTAGTTGAACATTAAGTTACAAAAAAGTGCAACACATGAAAATAATATAAGCATCACCAATAAATTGTGTTAGAATAACAGTTGTACAAACACAAAAAATACATATGTACAACCAGGTATTGGAAGGAAGCAATATGATTAATTACAATTTAAAACAACCATTGCAAAATTATATCACTATCACTCAGCAAAGTATATTTAACGACAGGAAAGAATGCACAGTCCAACTTCCACTTTAAATTTTCACGATTGCAAAAATCTATTCTAAGCTTAAGAATAGTGCCAATGAACTTGGGCCAAACTTTTTTTTTCACCCTGCCATTGTCAATGTCAGCAGAAATTTTTGTTCATAAATACCCCAGACAGTTTCTCTACTCCTATTGGTGGAGAGCGCGTCACGTGGGGGTATTTAAACGGTTGATAATGACCAGTGTTTATAACCGGCTGGCTTTGGCATATCAGGCGCGTAAGATTCATAGCTTTTAGTAACAGCGCGTTATCTACTTCCAAGCGCATTGTGAGTACTTGCAGTACTGAAATGCGCTATATAAGCATTTCTTCTTCTTATTATTAAGCGCGCGCGCGTAATTCTAAACGCGCACGGGTACACACCACCAATCGCACACAACCCACGCGCAACAGACTCTTCACAAAGTTTTTAAAAAAAATATTTCAAACCTCGAATTTTCTACTTTCAAAGTGTCTGTAATTGTATTTTTTTTAACGATTTTAACAAAAGGGCATTTATAAATGGGAATAAAATAGTGACTCGTTCTTAAACGTTTAAAACCTTGCAGGGTCGTTGCCGTGCGCAAGTCGGCTCGGGCCTTTACCACATGGCAATTCGACCTTGCTCGCCTTTAACGGCCGTGTAAGAACTCGTTGCTACCCTTTTATTCCCTTATTTCATTATGATCATTATTGTTCATAACCGCTGTTTACAAACAATGGCACTGTCCACTGACCATCGAGGAAGGACCACTGATGTCCTACCACCAGGGCTAAACTCATGCCCCTGCTAGTGCTAATACTAGCAACATTTAAAATGTATTGGATCAAATACAAAATATGTGATGTCTAACTCTAACATTGTATTAACAACATTAGTATTGAAAGGATTTTTTATATGGAAAACTTGCTTACTTTTTGCCTTTGGGGTTATCACAAAAGGAAAAAAGGTGTGAATCTGCTTTCTTTTAAGAAGAAACAAAACTACTAAAAAAAATAAGTTGGGTGCAATTATAAATTCACATTCAATATTTTTTTGAGTTCATCACCTTAACAAAAATGCATTCATTGTTCAACCGGGGGGGGGGGGGAACCACCAGAGACAGTTGGTTTCTTTCTCCTACGTTCCCGTAAAAAGATCAAAATGCTTGCCTTTTTGTAATCAGATATGTGAAATGGAGTAAACATGTAAGTGTGACTGTGAGAAAATATAATAGTAATACACAATTCCAAACAATAACGTGAAGAATGATGAGAGCTGATTACTTTTTCTGTCTGAACATAGAGTAAGGACGGTCTGAACAGCTGATTATGTCCACAAAGGCAAACGACCTCTCTGCCTGACGAAGAAAATGGCTGTCGACGAAGAATTTTTAAACTTACCTGGAGACATTCTCGGGGCTACTGGAGAAAACGCCGACGGTTGACGACACGACGACGACATTGTCGATGATGTAGGTGTGGATGGGGACAAAAGGGGTGTACATCTTCGTCTTTTCGGTGAAGCACCGGGGCTGTGAAGTGGATCGAAATCTAGAGTCCGTTTCAATGTTGCGCAAGCCATTTTTAAAAACCGGTCGTTTATCTGAACGATTGTAGTCACTTTCGCCGGCTTTTACCAGATTATTCAAAAACGAAATTATCTGGAAGCCGGGAAAGCCTTTTTAGTGGTTTTCCTCTGTTGCTGTGATGTAAAAGCTCAACTGATATGCTGTTTGTGAAAGTAGATGATTCCCGATGAAATTCTTCTCCAGAATTTTGATCTCGTCTTCAAAAATGGGCGACGTCGAACTATCACATACGAACACTACATACACATACTGCGCACACACACACACACACGACGGACGTACGACGTATAGGAGTAATGTACACAGATTCGATTATGTACGTTTTAATCATAGAGCCTCGATTTCAAAACAATAATGAAAACAAAACTTACTGGTTTGTATCAAGAGCGGGCGCTGTTTAAAGAATTCTGTAATGGTCCAACTTTTCTATGTTTACATACACGGTAGGTTATTAATTTCACATCAAAATTAAGAAGGCAAGCATATTAGATTGGGTTTACAGTTTCCGATTCACATCTTTTATTTGTATAAAATTCGGATTCTCTGATGGAGATAATGTTGACACTAGTGAGTGCATTTCAGGTTTGGGGAGCGAAACGATGCATGAGATAAGAAGCTCCAGCAGTGACAGAGTTTGGTTCCACTATGAGGCGTATACTAGGCCTATTATGGAACGGGCCCAATAATTTCACAACATTCCAAAAGTCAGTAAAACGTGCTAAGCACGGAATATAGTATTGCTGAACAGAAACAGGTAACCAGCCAAAATTACTTTAAGTTTACATTGTTGTGGTGCTCCACTCATTTCAAGCAAATTTTCTACAGTGAAATTGGGCTCAGGTGCAAAGCTAAGCGAATGCTTGAACCAGCGTCCATCTGGCCGATGGGGAGGCAGGCAAGATGATTAATTAATAACCAAGTTTCTACATCTTCCCGTTTATCAAACCAAAAGCGTTTCAAGTCAAAATCTCATGAGCTCGTTTGACAATCTCATTGTGGTGAAAATCATCATAATTATTATTTTTTGCTCATCACGGACCCAAATTGCAGAATAGGCTAGATGCTCAGCACACAAAGCCGCCAAGAAGCCCCGAATTATTCTTATACCAGTGTACCCTGCAATGTTGACGCATTAGATGGCTCAAATAATTTCACAAGGAGGTCATAAGATGAGTTTTCAATACACAGGCTAGTGTGTTGGAGAAAGTCCACAACCCTAAACGCCCAGTTTACATCATCTGTGTAATAGAAGAAGCAGGCGTATATTGGGCATAAAGAGGATCCAGCCACAACGAAATATTATTGTACTTTACAGAAAAAGGTTGCCAGCCCAAAACACCATCCCACTATCCCACGTCTTAGTTTTGTTAAACAACCAACTCTATGAAGTTTGGCCATTTACATAATATTAAAGCAAGGTTCGATGATCTCCTCTGCTGGAGATCAATGGAAATGTTATATCCAATTCACACGTTTTGCAAGGTTCTCACAGCCTTCTCATTATGCTGCCATGCTGCAAGATTGGCCTGCATGCTTATCTAGCTTTTGTGCTTATAGCTTTATACAACCTGGGCCCTGTGGCAACATAATGTAAAGTACCATAATTATTTCGTTCTTTTGTGCTTTTGGACCCTGACCAAGTTTTATAAAGACCCTAAGCACACAAACTAAGCACAGAAAGGTGCTGCTCAACTGAAACATGTTACAAGCCAAAATAACGTTAAGTTAAAATCACCTGGAAATATAATTTTTTTTCTTTAAAACATAAGAGTATATGCTTACGAACAATAAAACAATTTTTTTAGTAATTGTTTGTCACGATTTATATGTTTAAAAAATATATAAAGTTGTTTGGGGGCTGACTCCGCCTACCCCTTTTGTGACGTCAATCGAGGCAGACTTTGCCGGCAATGCGTATAGTAAACACACGTGCAAAGTACATGTACGTCCAAGTCGTGAGTTGGTACATTTCAAAAAGTGTTTTTCTGCATTCAGCAGCAATACACCTGGTCGGCATTGCCGGAATTTTTTTTTTTTTTTTTTTGGAAACGTACAAACTCACGATTGGTCCGTACATGTACTTTGCAATTGTGTTTACTCTACGCATTACAGGCAAAGTCTGCCTCGATTGACGTCACGAACAGCGCCCTCTCGGGTCGGGGTCTACTCTTAAATTTGTAAATAACATAAGAACTGATTGTTTAAAACCTTAGTTAACTGTTTATTCACATTCCACTCATCAAAACACATATATTAGTGACAAAAGCTTTATTTTGAAAAAATACCACTTCCAGGTGACTTTAACATTGTTGCAGCCGGTGCCCCACTCCTTTTTATTTATTTATTCGCTGAGGCATATTTTCTGCTTAAAGGCAGTGGACACTATGGTAATTTTTAGCATAAAACCTTTCTTGGTGACGAGTAATGGGGAGAGGTTGATGGTATAAAACATTGTGAGAAACGGCTCCCTCATGGGATTTAGTGAAGTCTAGTGAATTCCCGTTCCAGTCGCTTGGGATCGTAGCTCTTCAAGCCCCAACAAGGCCCAACCCCGTGTCATCCCACCAACCTTGATCCGCTGCTGCATAACTACATTTTGGCGATAGGGGATCACTTGTCTTATTGTGACTGCTGGCGCGTTACATGTGTTTGGGACCTGAATCGAGAAAGGGACTTGAATCAAGTCTACCTTGGTTGCCGCGCCCGCCATGCTGTAAACGCACGCGTTGTAAATCATTTCGAGCTTCCATCGATCCGCGTTTTACGGCGACAGAAGAATGAAGCAATTCATGTCTGCTTCTTCTTTCTACATCGAGTGCATCATCTATTCTTCTTCAAATAAATGTTTGGCCAGGATTTGGTGCATCTTACAGCCTTTTCGTTTGCTACCATCAAGTTGTATGGCTGCTGAACAAAGATGAACCCAGCGAACTTAACTTGCTAACTTACTTCTGTATTGAGGCTTAAAACATCAGGATATGTGCTCCTCCTACCTGGCTAGCTGTTGAATGATAAACTTCAATAATGCCAAAAGTTCACAGTCATCAGAATTCACCGTTTGAATATCGGGACAGGCCGCGAAACCACCGCTCATGGTCCCCGCGAAACTGCTGTAGCAGATCGCCACTGACTAGCTTGGTGAGTGACACGAGAGTATGGAAAGCAATGATCGACACCATGGATGTCCAGTGCGAGAAACTGCAATACCATCGCCGTCAGACGGATCACCGGTTCGGCGTCACGACCGAAGACGATATCCTGACGGGTATGACGGAACAGCTGGACTGTGCAAGTTCTAGAGTGACGAATAGGTGACTAGATTTTGTTTTGATTTTGGGGTTTGTCAAAGAAACTTTTTACTAGAGTGGGACTCGAACCAACGACCCCGGATTAAAAACGTGCCACGTGGCAGGAGATCCTTACCCCCCCCCCCCCCGCCCCCCTCCCCCGAAGAACATGTCCCCATTATAGCTTCCTATAAGTTAGGAAGAGTTCGGTGAAATTGACGGCAGTTGTCTCTAAAGGCATTCTTTATTTGTGGGTTGGTTCCCACACGGTGACTTCATGATGCCGAAAATAAAGCTTGGGCACTGATTTCGCTTCGGCATCCAACTTACGTTTGACCAGTTCCCTTTTACATATAATAACCATTTTGCTCACAATATCACGATGTGCAGATCTATCTGTGAGCAGAGAGAACCTTCCCCGGGCCCATGCCATAACCTCGTACCGTGGAGAGTGGCCGATAACATACCTGAAGAAATGCTGTTTTCCATCGAGGACTACGGTGGCGGTGGCCAAGCCATGCCAGACAGTCCCAGGGGTTCCAACTCGTCCTCCACGACACTTGTCTCGAGCGGCACGCTAGTTGATCTGGAAAAGGACGAGTTTATCGATGAGGATGAGGACGACATGGTAGATGAAGAAGAGTATATGTATGGCGATATCAGGACGGATAGTCTTGGATCTGGTGAGCCGGGGAGGGAATGCATGACAGAAGAGGATGCGCTGGAAAGAAGTTCTTCTTGCACGTGGAGGGAGGCGATATGCTTCAGACAATACCGAAGGTATGGCCCTTTTCGAAGCACGGATTAGGCTCAGGCTAGCTTGGCTCCGCGGTTTGATTTGAAAATGCACGTGCCTTGCGTACGTAGTCAGGGCTTCAGACCAGAGCCTGAAGCCGAACCTAAAGCCGAAGCCGTGGATTTGAAAAGGGCCTATGTACTAACAAATACAGGGTGCAGAAGAAAACCAAATCGCGATCATTTTTAAGCAGGGTTCAGCCTAGACTGGTACCCTGTAATTATCCGCAGGTACTTGCTTTTCAGAACCAGTGATTTTATTGGGTACAATGATTTCATTGGATAAACGTGCAGTGACGTAAGCTTTCTGTGTTTTGATGGTCCGATGTGACGTTTGACAGCTGCATGTGAATGTAGGTGGAAGGTTATTATGGACGGGGATTGACCTATAAGTATAGAGGCCACTCTCTGGCGTTGATAGTCATGAGCCTTTAAGTGTGACGTCAGATGTTTGATAATTGTATCCAAAAATGCTGACTAGAAAAGGCTGTAGTCGAAAAGAGGAGACCAGTAGTAACTCACCCCGCAGTTTTTTGTAGCGAAGTAAGTTAATAACGAGAAATCATAAAAGGCTTGACAGCTCTTTTCAGAATTGAGAAGTCTCCCAAATTCCGAAAATCTACTGCGCGGTAGTCGATTATAAAGCAAGACAAGTTCGCAAAGGACATAAGTAGAACATAAACCATTTTGAAGTATGGCCGACCTACTATATAACACTATTGGGTTTGGGTAAATCTGCTATCCACCAAAACCAAACAATGCAATCACAGCTAGAGTGACCACTTTTCTTTTTTAATGCCATTGCACACTTTCGGTAAACAGTATTGTCCAAGTCCCACACTTCGTATATCACAACTTATATATAAAATAAAAAACCTGTGAAAATTTAGGCTCAATCGGACATTGGAGTCGGGAGAAAATAATGGGAAAATCCACTCTTGTTTCCGCGCGTTTCGCCGTGTCATGCCATGTGTTTAAAATAAATCCGCAATTCTCGCTATCGAGAATTGATATTGTTTTAATGTTTTCTCAAAAAGTAAAGCATTTCATGGAACAATATTTCGAAAGTCTTTCACCATTACCTTCTGTAAACCCTGTAAATTATTTGTAAATCTGTGATTTTTGTTTCTGTACCGAAAGTGTATAATGCCTTTAAAGGCGAATGGTATTACCACAAACCAAATAATAAATTATACAATAATACATCACCTACAAAGGCTCAACTCAAACTCAATCCCGTAATGACTGTTTTGCCACTGTTACACAAACAGGTTGCCCCATCCGAAGATGTCATGGCGGAGAGCACACGAGTCGGTTCGAAGACGGAGGATGTTCGGCGACCGACCACGACGGGGAAGCCTCGGCAGCAGAGGATGGTCGCCACGACTCAATGTTTCGTGGACGAGTATCGAGGAGGAACTTAAGGTAGGGTGACAATAGCCTTATGACAAGGCCTTCGTGGCTTGAAGAGCCGCATCCCAACGACTGGAACGAGAGACCACACACGCGAGCGTCTCCAGTTTCGACTCTCCAAGCCACGAAGGCATTGACAAAAGACTAGGGTGCCGATAATTGGAGGCTTCTTGTCTCATACATTAAAGGGTTTGATACCTTTGGTTTTGGCTACGACCTCGATGAATCTCTACTCACTGTGAAAGAAGATATAATGTAAATTACCTGTAAGAGTTTCAGCTTCAATAGTCGTAAAGGTTTTGAGAAACAAGTGAAAATAACAGAGCGATATTTTTAGGAGAGTCGAGTAAAAACGTTGTACATGCTAAAATAGTTTTCGTCTCAGGAGACGAAAACTATTTTCGTGATATTGTTTTACTCATTGTTTTACTCATTTAAGACAGCACCCCAGCGAGTAATGGTTAAATGGAATGTTTCTACCATCATACTCATAGTCTTCAAACCGTGTAAGCTTTAATGTAAATCTGTGGACACTTATTTTTGGGACCTTTTTAAGGTTACCTCCCTCCTCACTCCTTTCATGGAATGAGAAATTAGGAAAAGTGATCACATTGTGACGTCATGAAGGTCTACTTTTCAAATCACCCGTCTTCATTTCTACTTTTTTTGTTATGTACAGAAACAAGGGATCTTGTCGTCCCCTATTGAGCTGACAACACTAGTCTCTCCTGCACGCCCTCACTTGAACACCAATCGATCCAATGCCATGCAACAAGTCATGTCGAGCGACTCTCACGAAATACTTGAGCTGGGGTTGTCTGGTGAGACCGAAAGTGATACTCGAAGCTACGTGGATGTTCAGCAAGCTACAAATGATCAAGATAAGCATTGTCGTCAGAGAGATGCCCGAGACACCTCAGACTACGTGGACGTTCATCCCAAAGTTACCGGTTATCAAGATAAGCATAGCCGTCAGATAGATGTACATGACACGGGGAGCAATCCTGGAAAGGAGCACCCGGAACCGGACGCTGTGAACGGATGCACGGGCCAACAAGCAGTCGCTGCGAGACACGCCGATGAAGACCGCTTTGCGGAGCTGACAGCGGGTATACCGGACGCGTGGCGAGTTGGTACCGGGAACACAAACCACGGCAATAATACCAACATACAATCCTCCTCTCAGCCGAGACGATTGTCTAACATCGAACACCTAGCCGCTAAGGGTAAAATGGGGTCTCACTCCAAACCTGTAAAAAATGATATGGAGCAGTACCTCACTGCAAAGCCATTTGTTCCCAAAGATACAGCACCAACTACTACAACAACCCGCCGGGTAGCTGTTAAAGATACCGGCGACAAAAAAGGCAAAGACCCAGACATCAAACTAAATGGATCATCAGGGGTCAAAGGTCAAACCTCTGGATGCAAGAAAGAAAAAACTGGTAGCCATGGACTGAAAGATGGCAGAAACGGCCAGGAAACTTTGCAAGTTTCAGGTGTCACATTGCAACCGAAGACAACGAAAAATAAGCGGGCATTTCAAACTGATCAGCGTCCCATCCCCGTCATTGAGCAAGGGGTCGTCCATCATCGCCGATTGTCGCCCCCGGTAACTACAAATCAACCTCCAACAACAGAGGTAGCTGCTCAGGTGACTGAAGAAGCATGTCGTCGCATTGGAACGGATGCAATGAGGAAACTCAGCGAGGTAGTGCCTTCATTGAAACCAAAGTGCGGGCACCAAACCCGAACTGTTGTTATCACTGCAACCTCTGACGATGAGGGAGCCAATAGATGCAACGGTCCTCCACATCCGATACCTGCTCGGCCGCCGGTAGCAGCGGTGGTGCCCACTCGAGGGGAGAAACGGATTAGAGAAGCAGATGACGGCAGGCACAGGTTCACCGTATCGTACGCTGCTAACACGCTACCAGTTAAACCGAATCCAACTCAACAACAGCAGCAACAGTACAACATGCAGCCGGTTCGGGCACTGGCTGAGCAAGTAGGAGTACGCCCTCTGGCGTTAACGTACCGTCAGGTGCAGCACCCACGTCCACCAAGTGTCATTCCCCTGGTCCCTAACCCGATGCAGTACAATGGACCTGCCTGGCTCGCCGGTAACCCTCAGTATCAACACGGGTACCAGCAGCAGCAGCGCATGCCGATGCGTCCACAGCAGCCGTTCGGTCACCAGCGACAACTACAACATTTAATACCACATCACCCAACACAGAGAACCAACACTGGCTTGGAGGATCCTTGCATTGTGTATGCCCAGCCAAGCAACTAGTAAGTTTCGCCCTCAAAATAATGGGGTAAAAAAGAAAAGAAAAAAAAAGGACTCATTTTACGCAAAGATTGTATAGTAGTTTTATTTTGGTATCAGTACCAAACTGTCTTGGGAGAGCACTGAGTTTTTAATCTTTAAAATATCTCAGCTCTGACAAACACTTGAAGGCTTACACTTTTAAAACTCAGTGTGTCTTTCATCTCTTTTTTTATACGCAGTCTACAGAATAACCAAAGTAACTTAATGGATGGACAACGCCCTCAACGACCAGCTGCCGATTCCACCAACCAACTACTAGCCCGCGGACTACCACATCCACAACTACAACATCAACAGGGTCAAGTACAACATCAGCAGGGTCAACTACAACATCAGCCGGGTCAACTACAACATCAGCCGGGTCAACTACAACATCAGCCGGGTCAACTACAACATCAGCCGGGTCAACTACAACATCAGCCGGGTCAACTACAACAGCAGCCGGGTCAACTACAACATCAGCCGGGTCAACTGCAACATCAGCCGGGTCAACTACAACAGCAGCCGGGTCAACTACAACACCAGCTGGTGAACCCATGGCATCCCACGCGGTCTCATTATTTAACACACAGCAACAATTGCAACATCAACAACAATGTCGGGCAACAACAACAGCAACAACAACAACAACAACAACAACAACAACAACAACAACAACAACAACAACAACAACAACAACAACAACAACAACCACAACAGCAACAGCAGCAGCAGCAACAGCAACCGCAACAACAACAGCAACAGCAGCAGCGACGACAACCACAGCAGCAGAAGCAACAACAACAGCCACAGGAACAACAACAACAACAACATCAACAACAACAACAACAACGTCAAACATTTCAGACTCAACAGCGCTTGTTAAACTAACTCAGCTAAAACTTAACTATAATAGTGTTCCATTTTATAACGCGAAAACAATGTTGATAATTCTCTCTAATATTGTGATGTATGTAATGTTTTCTTAAATGTCTTTCGGTTTCCCCTAGAAGTGTTTTATTGTTCAAATCAGTCAGTTGCAGAGGGAGCAACATTCAGAAAGCACCATTATTAGGCGCGCTAGTAGTATTTGCCGAATTCTCCCAAAATAACAAAACAATAACACAAGAGTGGCCGCAGTCTGTGACGCATCGACCCCAGCCTCATCACCGAACGCTTTGACGACAATGTGGTGAGACGCAGTTCAGACTTACTTCCTCGGGGAAAAAGGTTGTGCGTCATCAAACCTGGTACGCTTGCTCCCGAAAACCACGATTTCCCCCCAAACGTCCTAAATAGTAGTTTATCAATTATTTTATTTTCCAATCACCATTAACGCCGAACGCGGCGATTCTTCAGATTATCCACAGCCTTGCCAGAAGTGACCAATTCAAGTCATACGGAGAATAATTTTGTCCGCAATATTGGGTGCGTTCGTTTAGCTTCCCTGGGTCGACCCCGGTCTGCCCCGGTGCGTTCAAATAGCTCTGACGTCATTCCAGGGGCTCACCTGGGTCAGGCCCCAGTGCCCTGCTTGTGGAATGGGTCACTTGGGGGCTGGCCCCAGGTGCATGACGTCAATACGACAGCGGTGAGTGATCGTTCGTTTAGCTCTTGTCAGGGGCTCACCCGAGTGAGCACCGCGGGGTAGACCCAGGGAAGCTAAACGAACGCACCCATTGTTTTAGCACCAAAACGTGCCACCATCGGCTAGATGTAGGGGTAGGCCTATAATTAACACGTATATATAAACACGTATTTCTTTGAAAAACAATGCAGTTTCTAGTTTGTAAGTTCATATTGTACTAATTCTATCAACAAGTGAAACAAATGTTTTAAACCATTTTTACAAAAATTATAACACTACATTTTTTATTTAGAATTACAAGAATTGGATTACAAAATGTGTTTGTTATTTATGAGAGAACTAATGTAAACAACCAGTCATATAAACATGATATTAATTTTATGTGAAAATACAACCCCCATTATTTTCTACTTTAACTCTTTGTATACTAAATTTTAAATTGTATCTATAGTTAATAACAATTTGGGAATGCAAAAAAAAAATTGCCTTTAAAGGCAATGTATGCCTTTGTTTGTTTGAACCGTTCGATTGTTTTTAAGCCTATGTATGGCTATACCTGTAGTTGTATATAATAAAGTTAACCTGTGAACATTTTATTTATAAATCAATTTGCGTATTACTAACGAAAACACGTGTCATGTTTTTATCCATTAACACAATGACATCTTATTAATTTAATCGACTAAACAACAGCAACAGACGTCTTAATCATTACGAAACCTTGACTGAACTTTTGTTTCCAACTACTCGTAAGGAAATGAAAAGAACAGACGGAACTAAAAAAAAAAATCCCTCATGGCCAGAACTTTACTTACTTAAGCCTCAGCTGTTTCACAGTCATTATATAACCTTGAAGTCAAAGTGTTGCCATGGAATCGCCCGCCCTCTACCGGATTCCTCTAATTAGTGCATGGATTACATTAGTTAGTCTTCCTAGCTATAAAGAGATACACTCCGTAAACCTCTCATAGTCCATTACGAGTAATTAGTGACCATGTAAAAAATGCCTAGTTTATACGGACATCTCAAATAATAGTGGCACCATAGTGCTCATATCCGTCACTCAGTGATGCTTAATGTGCTTCAACGTTCAGTATTTTCTCTGCAAGGTTTATATGTGGTGTTTTACAGCAGAGTGTGGGTTAGAATCCCGGTCATGACAATAAAAGTGCCCTTAAAGGAACACGTTGCCTTGGATCGGTCGAGTTGGTCTTTGAAAATCGTTCTGTAACCGTTTGTTGTTAAATGTATACGGTTAGAAAGATATTGTAAAAGTAGAATACAATGATCTACACAATTAATATGCCTCGAAATTGCGTGGTTTTCTTTTTACTTTGTCGACTAACACGGTCGGCCGTTTATGGGAGTCAAAATTTTGACTCCCATAAATGGCCGACCGTGATAGTTCGCGACATAAAAGGAAAACCGTGCAGTTTCGAGTGATACTTGTTTGGATCATTATATTCTACTTTAAAAACATCTTTCTAACCATATGCATTTCATAACAAACGGTTTCAAACGCTTTTAAAAGACCAACTCGTCCGATCCAAGGCAACGTGTTCCTTTAAGCAATGCATACCTAATTGCTTCGTAAAAAGTGTGGAAGGTTGGTGCTTTCTGCTCTGCAACATGCTCCCTGTTTCAGCCACAGGAGTATGGTGGCAATTCGTGTTTCTTATGACAGTTGATTTGGGGTCAATAGCCCAAATCAGTGTAGCTATAATATGAGCCCCCATCTTGAAGTGACCGTCCCGGCCTTGTGGGTTTGGCGATGTCTCCTTGACAAAACATTAGGGAGGTGTGGCTGCACGTTCCGCGAGCAACGTGAACGTGAACGTCAGAGTGAGTCGTTAAAATCTCACGTTTTTAGCATACGTGAAACTATCATATTTATTTCATGTCAGGTATGTACGTGCGCGCAGACGTCATCGTGAGCATGCACTAAGACCAAAGTGGTGACGAGAAACAACATAATTTTTTGACGTTCACGTTCACGTGTTTGCTCGCGGAACGGCAGCCAAACCTCCCTATTTGGGGGTATACGCGTGGCAGCATTGAAGCCACGTTCAAGGAAAGATTGCATGATGATACACTGTCTGTATATCATGGATAACACGGACTTCATAAAGGGATCGGGAACCGACGCGCTGAATCCTCCCGATTCAAAACACTCCCGATTCAAAACACTACTTCTGATTAGTCATGTTGGAATATTGAATGGAAAAAGGGTACATGACTCTGTTTCCACAGGAATGATCGATTCCGTCTTGAGGGAGAGTGCCTTTCCGTGAATTTGAGCGTGTCATACGGCCCCCAAACCCCCCGTCTTTCGCTCTCCAGGAACGGCACGTGGATGATACGAGAAGACCCTGGATAAGACCTTGAACTTCTCTTTGGGTCCATAGGGATGGGTATACCTCGATTGTACGAGTATTGGCAATGGCACAACAGATTGGCTGTGCGTATTATAATTCGAGGAGATTGCTGGTTTGCATCTCAAGGGCAAATAAAAGTACACCTTCGCCATCTTGATCCAATTGCACGGCTGTCTGTATAACACGCACTTAAGAGCGCTCTTGGTGCATGTATATAATAATTTATGCACTTACTGCAAGTAGGGAAAGAGCCTACACTCTGGGTCACGATCTGACCCAGATCAAGGCCCGAGAGGGAGCCGCTTTATAGATGGTCCCGCTTAGAGAGCCGTTTAGACAGTCGACATGACCTATGTATTCCCCCCAAAATGGGTCAGCGATGTACATGGCTTGAAGTTACTACAACATTTCTTACATGCCCAATAATCTGACGTCACACTTCGAGGCTCGTGAATAATAACGCCAGAGATCTGCCTTTAGCCTACGTCAATCCCTGTCCAGCATCACCTTTCACATGCATTCTCTTTACATACGCACTGGATGTTACATGCAGACGACCTAAAGTGCAGCTGCCAAATATCACATTGGACCAATCAAAACACAGATATGGAATAAAGCTTACGTAATTGCCCGTTTGTCCAATGAAATCATTGTACTCAATTAATCAATGGTTTTGTTGAACCAATACAGTGTTCTATCTTTGTATTAAAAGACAGGGGACCAATTTTATCTGTCGCTTAAGCTCTGGCAGGTCCGTAGTTATAGACGCCCATCACACCGAACTCGTTCTCACTACTGAAAAATGTAGCCGATTGGGCTTACAAGTTAAACTGTGCAAACGGAGTGGGCGTTGTAGCAACTTTTTACGGTCTGTTTTAACGAACATGGACGGGTTATCGAGATGGTGCTCCAGAATTTTGAGCCTGCTCAAATTTTTAGAGCGATCACCCCATTCTGCATGAAATAGACGAAGTGGCAACCTACTGAAAAAGGGAAAGACGTACTACGAACGGATTTGCCGTTCTTTGATCGCACGCACTAGGGACGTGCTAGATGTGGTACGGTCGGGCGTCATTTGGATGTATGCCTATAGCCTACATGACTTGTGCAACACAGACCGGCTCCGTTTGTAGCACGTTCATCCCGTATACAGACAGACCCAACTCATTACCAGAATTTAAAGGAACACGTTGCCTTGGATCGGTCGAGTTGGTATTTAAAAAGCGTTTGTAACCGTTTGTTATAAAATGTATACAGTTAGAAAGATGATTTAAATGTAGACTACAGTGATCCACACAAATTTGCCTCGAAATTGCGTGGTTTTCCTTTTACTTTGCGAACTAACACATTCGGCCATTTATGAGAGTCAAAAATTTGACTCCCATAAATGGCCGACCGTGTTAGTCGACGAGGTAAAAGGAAAACCACGCAATTTCGAGTGATACTTGTGTGGATCATTATATTCTACTTTTAAACTATCTTTCTTATCATATGCATTTTATAACAAACGGCTACAAACGATTTTCAAAGACCAACTCGACCGATCCAAGGCAACGTTTCCTTTAAATAGTTGTAGGGTCACACATAGACATTACATCCGGCCAAAACTATACGTTCTACAGCCAGATCAAACCCGTTTTACGAGTTCGGACGTTTTAAGAACTAGTTTGGTGTACACTGTCATCCGTCATCCGTACATTATTCAAGACTTTGTTTCCTTCAATCATAGTAGCTTATGACTTTAGGACGTCGCGACGCGTCGTGAGTCACATCGTCTATTCATTTCATACAGACAAAGTTACTCGTCTAAATTAGAACCATCTTTGTGAAATCGACCCCTGCTTTTTAAAAACCTTTAAAATTTATATATATTTATTTATCGGTTTATTTAATGAAAAAACACATTAAAAATGTATTTTTAACAATAAAAAGGAATCCCAAACTGGTGTACAATTTTCGGAAGCGCAGCCCTGCCTTGTATGTTGGGCTTGAAGCCAAAGTGGTTTACTGTGTAACTACCATTACTACGCATATAAAATGAAAGCCAACACGTTGTGTCCGGTTCACTAATACTTTGTTCCAAATCTAATTTATTTGTCAACGATCAGAAGGTCCCACACTTCACTTCGAAGATTCTGACAGTTCAATTTGTTTAACTAATAATGAGGTCGTCATTACAAGTATGGGTGTAGTCTCTCACTCATGCCACGTCCGTTTTGTGTGTTGTACTCTCGTTATGTATAGGAGTGAAAAATTCACTTTCTTGTCCGAGTGGTGTCAGTTTCGCTCTTTTGAGTGTAAATTTCTGTGTCACTCTTTTTGAGTGAAAATAGAACGAACTTCACTCTAAATTGAGTTGAAAGTGCCCGTCTTTCACTTCAAAAAGAGTTGTCCGCCACATGGCTCTTTGCAAGAGTCATGGCAGACAAAACGAGTGATTTTTCAATATTGTCCAGACATTGGCGTCGTAGCTGCAACCGCCTTGAAATAAGGCTACCCCGGGCTTGGGGCTTACTGTTTGTAGAGACGTATTCATTTCAAATGGAAAGGAAAGGGAAACACGTCACATTGAAACTACATCTATTTTTATATCTCATCCAACAGTTACGTCCTTGTGCCCTCTTTTCTAATTGAATGCCACGCCCATGTTAGTGTAATGTGATTACACGAGGCACATCCCCTCATGGGGTGTGTACAATCTCGATCATTAGCGATGATTACCATCTAAATTAATACCATTGAAGATGGTACACTCTGGTACAATCACGTTTTCACATGTCATTATAGAAACCAAGAAGTTAAATGTCATTTTTGTTTTACCCTTACATCACCGATGTGTGTATTAAGTACTTTCTCGAGTTCTGTGGAATAAAACATAATATATGGACCGATCCGGCCTGTCAATCAAACTGTGCGCGTTCACCCATTTAACCAATCACAGCAATGATTGTGGTCAGACAAACTCGGTCATGCGTGCGCGTATATGTAGCACGCGCGGCAGAATCATGCAGAATGTCATTGGGAGTGCTTGTACACGTGTCTTGCACACGTGCGCGATGGGCGGAGCTTAGTGGAAAGCCGGAACGGTCCATTACTCGGGCGGAGTTCGAACCCACAACTTTTGCCAATCTAGAGCAGAATGTATATATGCATGTGGATTTGTTTTCCTTACCGAACTCGGGGAAGTATTTGGTATACGGTGCTTTACACACATCGGTGTAAGGATAACACCAAATTATATTCTCTATCCCTGATACAAATTTAACATCTGTCAAGAAAGTTCAATATCATATTGTTTCAGAGGCCTGTGATAGGGCCATAATTTCTTTGTTTTTGCAAATAGATCTAACTAGCGGTCCCCACAAATGCACTCTCAAAAACGCCAAGGTCAAAATTGACCCTTATTCCGGGTCCCAGTGGCCTTTACCTAAGCGTAATTTTTTTTTACCCTTGTGGGGTCATTTTTAGGTCACACTGACCCAGAAATTGGTCAGGGCACCATAGGACCGTCGGAATTGGGTCAATTCTGACCTATAGAGGTAAGACCTTATACAGGGATCAGTACAAGTAGGCCTACACGTTCATTCCCGATTAAGACTTTACCATTATGAATAATGTTACCAGCCAAAAAAGTACTCCACATGTATCATAAGTAATGTGTTACTGGTATCCTGCTCTTTTTGTATAATACTAGAAAATTTCTTGACCACAATTTGCTGCATAAAGGCACAGGACACTATGTTAGCATAAAAACTTACTGATAATATAAAACATTGGGAGATACAGCTCCCTCTGAAGTAACGTAGTTTTTGAGAAAGAAGTAATTTCTCACCAAAGTTTATGAATTGAATTCGAGACCTCAGCCGAGGTCTCGAATTCAAGGCATTTGAAATCACTTGTGCGACAATTGGGTGTTTTTTCTTTCCATTACTCTCTCGCAACTTTGACAACCAACTGAGCTCAAATGTTCACAGTTTTGTTATTTTTATGTTTATATTGGGATTCACCAAGTGAGAAGACTGGTCTTTGACAATTACCAAAGGTGTCCAGTGCCTTTAAGCTGCTGTATCAAATTGGCCCCGATGAGCAGATCCATCTTGCTCAGCAGTAAACACTGCTTAGCGTAAAATTGCAGTGTATCGGTTCAACAACAGTATATAGGGCCTATATATGCAGCAGGCAACATGTTTGTGCTAACTTGCTAAGCATGTTTGGTGCTTAACAAAAATAAGTGCATTCAGTTGTTTGGATAACCTTAAAGAGAGACAAACCTGTGGTATTTTAAGTGATGTTTGAAGCTCATGGACGGGCACTGGAAAGAGCCGGTGTGGTATCGACATTTAGAACAGTTTACTCTGCTCGTCGTCAGGTTAATTATGTTTGACAGCATTCATTGGCTTCAGCCAGCACTTTGCATGTTAATTTTACCTATACAAAAAACAAACTTCTTCAATTACATTTGTTTTTATAAACGCGCAAATGTTTTGTTTAGGCCTAAACGACGTTAAAGTAGAATTTTCAAACTAGTATGGATGAAATATCGATTTAGCGATTAAAATATTCGTTGAGCAGCATCATCACCCAGCCACATCGATGACGAACCCGTCCATCGAGGTGCGTCTCAGGAAGGGGGCTTAATCCACAGCCCTTGTTGAGCCTTGATCAGCTACTGTATGCCCCCCATACCCTGGTCGGCCACATTCCGATCCACAACCACCCCTTAATTAGGAGCACGGCGTGTGTACCCACAACACGGACTTTACTGACACATGTTGTAGACCTTGTTGAAGTGACACATCCCCCCGATCTGATGCGGTTTCAGAGAATTCATTCGAGGAGGAGTGTCTACGCCAGATGAGGAATTAAGACCGTTTGTTTCTCAGAGTTCTTTGGTTTGTTATTGTGCAATTGTTGCTCCACGCATTTCGGTGACTCTCACCCTCGTCATTTTCATAAAAACAAGACAACAAAACCACCAGTTGACGTCACGAGGATTGGCCAATTGTCTCAGCAAATTGCGGTGGGAAGTGATGAACTGTTGACGACAGTTTATCATTCTGGCTGAACACTTCGTTGTCGCAGTTTTACATTTGAACAATCAACATGAAGGAGAAATACTCTTAGAGATTTCGACCAGGCATTAATGTTGCCGTTTAATTCTAGCTTGATTTGAAGTCTACATTTTCGTCTCAAAGATCACAGCTAGCTCTGCTGGAGTTAACTTTTATGAGGTGAGGAGAGTTGAATTAACTTTTGATACGCGGATAATATTATTTTATCACGATGTTCCTTCAACAAAGACTATTGGTTGTCGTGCTCCTTGTGGCGGGCGCAGCGGGCATTTCGTTCCGCGTCGATCCGAGCGCACAGACGGTAGTCCAGGGCCAGTCCACCATGCTGCGGTGCCAAGTCGACAACCAAGACGGTATCCCTGTGTACTGGCAGAACGTGGTGACGGGCGAGTACATCAGTCGGGACCGTAGGATCGATCCATATCACCTGATCAGTGACTCCGTTAAGAGACGCTACCGGATTATCGGGGACCACGGTTCCGGCGAGTACAATCTCCTGATCCGGCGCATTTCGATGAAAGATGACAGCAGCTATGCGTGTGTTTATTTCCAAGAGATCGCGTACTACTCCAAAGTGGTTCGTCTCCGGGTATTGAAACCGCCGGATAAGGGGTACCCCGTGTGCCTCCTCGAGCCGAGCCTCCAAATGTCCGTAGGGGATAACATCACACTCGTCTGTGAATCTATGGGTGGCGATCCACCGGCCACACTCACCTGGATCAGGGGCGAGAGCATCATGGATGCCACCTCAATCAGACATGAATACCGTACCGTCTCAGGCTATCAGCACACCCTTACTCCGGCTGACCGGAACATGAGGTTCACCTGTGTGGCCCAGAACCAAGCCCTTGCCCAGCCTCGCTCGTGTTACGTTATCCCTTTACGGAGCAGTATTGAAGTCTTGCTCCGACCCGTCGTGTCGACCATTTATATTGGAGACAGTGTGAGCTTTAACTGTATCAGTGAAAACATACCCAACTTGATTTACCGGTGGTCAGTGAATGGTCAAGCGATAACTGGATCCAGTTCAAAGTATGAGCTCCTCAGATCGGGATCGAGGTTGAGGGTTGTCAACGCCACCCTTGGGGACGATGCGTCTCTTGTCACGTGCAGTGTCGAGCAAGAGTCCCTTAACCTCTCAGCTCACGCTGTCGGTCAACTCTGGGTTCGACAGCTCAAGGACAACCTCATCGAACACACAGCTACGTTGACAACAGTTCCAGTTACCACCACACCCATGGTTACGACCACGCCACCCTACCTTACCACCCAACCAGTTACCACTTCTAAGATGATCACCACTATCGAACCGATTACCACAACTGAATCGGTAACTACTACGCCGGCTCCAACTACTAAACCCGTTACCACAACGGAGCCTGTTACTACAACTGAACCGATAACCACAACAGAACCGATTACCACAACAGAACCGTTAAACCACAACAGAACCGATTACCACAACAGAACCGGTTACCACAACAGAACCGATTACTACAACAGAACCGATTACCACAACAGAACCGATTACCACAACAGAACCGGTTACCACAACAGAACCTATTACTACAACAGAACCGATTACCACAACAGAACCGATTACCACAACAGAAACGATTACCACAACAGAACAGATTACGACAACTGAACCTATTACCACAACTGAACCGATTACCACAACAGAACCTATTACCACGACAGAACCTATTACCACGACTGAACCGATCGCCACAACAGAACCGATTACTACAACCAGACTTCTAACAACCAAGACCACAACGCCTGTGGCCATTACAACCGAATTTATCACCACAACAAAACCAGTCACCACGACCAAACCGCTTACCACAACCGAAGCAGAACCTACCACGGTGAGACAAACACCCCAAGCAACCACCGCTCCCCAACCACCACCAGTTACCGAAGCGAACTCTCTTGGGAATGACCCAACTCAAGTTGACAATAGTCTTACGGACACCGAGCAGATCAACGTTGTCCCTGGGATGCCCGGAGCTAAGAAGCCGAGTGGCGTGGACCAGGACAACAATCTGTCTGGGCTGTTAGAGAGAGCTGTTTCACGCCTCAACCCATCTAAGCCGGAACATCCAAGAAAGATCACTACTCCAGAACCTGAAACTACACCGGCAAAAGCAACCGCGGGAGTCACTACCCCACCCCAGCCCGTCAAGACAGGTCCCATGTCCCAGAGGGGTGATATTCCATATAACGAGTTACCCACAGTGAACGCACGACCTACTACTCCTGCCACGACAACCACGCGTCCACCGAGACGTCGAAAGGGCAGACGTAAGACAGGTCGACCGAAGCTTCAGACCACTATTGCCGCCACGACCACAGTGACAACGACAAAGAGAACGACAATGACAGCGACGATCACCCCACCATCACCACCAACAACAACACTCCCAGAACAGCCCAAGACCGGCATGGACAACCCAACCCCCGCAAGCTTGAATAACGCGGGCAGTAATGGCGGTGTGGCGGCCGGGCTTAGCGTCACGTTCATCCTCTTGATCATCCTCGGTGTTGGGCTTGCCGTGTATTACTTCAAGTTTAGAAAACAACCCGCAAACTGAGAAAATAAAGACTAAAATTAGTTTATAATGTACATTTTTAATAACAAAAATACGCCGTATACACACTGAAAAAAAAAAAACTGGGCCCAAACTTGCTAAGCACAGAAAAGTATTGCTGAAACAAGGTTACCAGTCAAAATTCTATAACGTTTACATTGTGGCAACTGAGACGGGATGTTTGCTTTAGCAAAGAAAATTAATTTGGCAAGCAGTATTTTCTGCTCTCATGAAATTTGGTCCTGATCAGATTGACCCAAGATTCTGGGTCCGAGAAATGGGTCAAGAATGACCCATAATGGATCAAACTGACGCAAAATCCGATTTAAGATCCCAGCTCGTCATCAACCACTTTCCGGGTTATAGCCTGTCGACCAATAACTTAGGTCCCCATTGGACCTGGAAGCCAGGTCAGTTCTGGGTCAGTTCTGACCCAAGTTTTTTTTTAGGTTTTAGATCAAACTGTTTAGTTAATCATTTTTCGGCTCTTAAAAATTCCCATGGAATGTTGTTAAAATTGAGTATCTTTAAGGGCACCGGACACTATTGGTAATTAGCCTACTCAAAATAATTGTTGGCATAAAAATTTCTTGGTAACAAGCAATTGAGAGCTGTTGATAGTATGAAAAATGGTGAGAAACGGTAGTTTTCGAGAAAGAAATAATTTCTCACTAAAATAATTATTTGATTTTTATTCAAGACCTCAGCTGAGGTCTCGCATTTAAGCATCTGAAAGCACACACCATGTGCGACAAGGGTGTTTTTTCTTGTTTCATTAGTCTCTCTTAACTTCGAGGTGTCCAGTGTCTTTAAAGGAATATCTGAATTGATGCGTTGTTGTATTGTCACTCAGTGTAAAACTCACATGTAAATACTCGAGTTTTGTGGTTAATGTACATGTACTTTGTAGACAGGCGATTTGCTTTATCTATAAATGGAACATCGATCGATAGTTCAATGATCAGCAGGTGTTTTGTAATAGTTGTCCTGTCATTGCATTGCTCGGAATCACAACAAAATGAATCAGTGTATGTAAACTCCATTACAGGAATTCACTGTAAACTATATGAGTCACATTTCCTCGAGCATTACTCGAACCATTTTTCTTAATTCCGACATCTTGTAATTGGCGAGGTCAAATTGAGACAACTGTTGCCGTGAATATCTAAAACGCCCTCTTCGAAACCATGACTTCTCAGCTAAAGGATCAGTCGGTGATTTTGAAAATATAAACGCACACTTTCGGTATGGGACTCTAAAGAGGTGAGCCGGAGCCCAGGCGTAAAGGCCGTGGTTTCGAAAACGACTTAAGAACATCGTGAGCATGAAATAACCCCAAAGTGGCGACGTCACCTAGAAACAACACCATTTTCTGACGTTCGCGTTCACTTATTTGCTCGCATAACGCGCTGCTAAACCTCATGTTATGCCTTTCAAGCGTGCACGTTTCATCAACGATGGTGGTCAATGCAAGGGTTCATTTACGTCAAAACATAAAGTATGCTGCAATGGCCGGATTTAAGTTGAGAAAAACGAAAATAACCGAAACTTGTTGCAGTTTCGTTGTAGTCATCGGCAAAACTCTGACAGGGGAAACTGTTTTAGGGCGTCCAGTGGAAATCTCTGTCTGTATAACGGAAATGTGATTTCACATACGATGAAAAGATAAAATTAGTAACAGACGTTCGGGTCGGAAAGAATTTCAGACAAGACCAGTCAATGCAAAAACACAAAAGGGGCCAAAATGCCAAACCGTCAAATTGGGTGAAAGCGAATATTATGCGTAAAGTCCCGATGGGCTTCGGTTTTAAGGAAGGGGTTACAGACATCTTTGTTCTAAAGACCCCGTTTAAATTTCCGGAGTTTTAAAGAGGTTTTTGAAGAGAAAAGTTAGGGCTTCGGTCATCGATCACAGGACCTCCAATCTGCCGAGAGATAAGGTTTAAAAATTCTCAGACGCTGGCATCATGACACACCCTTTCCTTCGCCGTTGGTGAACTTACACTTATTTCTGCGCTGCCGAAATGTTTCAAATAGGTTTAAAGGCACTAGATACCATTGGTAATTACTCAAAATAACTATTAGCATAATACCTTATTTTGGTAACGAGTAATGGAGAGCTGTTGATAGTATAAAACATTGTGAGAAACGGCTCCCTTTGAAATAACGTACTTTTCAAGAAAGAAGTAATTTTCCATGAATTCGAGACCTCAGAATTACATTTTGAGGTATCGAAATCAAGCATCTGAAAGCACACAACTTCGTGTGACAATGGTGTTTTTCTTTCATTATAATCTCGCAACTTCGACGACCAATTAAGCTCAATTTTCACAGGTTTGTTGTTTTATGCATAGACCCTATGTGGAGATACAGCAAGTGAGAAGACTGGTCTTTGCTAAAATTACCAAATAGTGGTATAGATCGACTTTTTGGCTCTGCCTATGAATGGAGATGTGAATGAAGATGTATGTAATTTAGTTAACCTGTAGAGGTTTCATCTTCATAATCGCAAGTTTTAGAGAAAAAAAAGTTAAAACCACAGACTGAGTAATGTTTTCAGGAGAGTTGCAAACTTGTAAATAAGTGTAGATATATGGAGGGCGAACTTTATTAGTTTGTAATATTTATAACTTTGTTTTTTACTTATGAATTTATTTGTTTCAAAAACCTTCTCACCGCTTGCACTGTGCCGATAAATGTTAGTAGTTCTATACATCTAATAAATATTGCACCATTTACTCGAAGATGTCCTTGGTAAAACGGAAATTCTTGCCAAATCAGTCACCATGTGTTGGGCTTTATACACAATACTTAACGATATTACTGCATATCTTACTAAGTTTTTAGTAACTAAAACTGCTTTACACGCCAATGAAACAGTGCTTGCCGATTCAACGCCAATTTTCAGCACTATCTAATGATAAGAAAAGCAAGGGCACAAACAAAAAGTCCCTGCAACCCGGGCCCAATTTCATAGAGCTGCTTAAGCACAAACAGCAACTTAGCAAAACAAATTCATGCTTATACAAGCATAAGGTTACCAGCTAAACTGCCCTGTTACATGTATAATTTTTAACTGGTGTCCTGCTCCTTTCTGCTTAGCTGACAATTATTGAGCAATATTTTGTATGACATTGGGCCCAGAAAGGTGCGGACTCCTCTTCAACCGATAAGAATCCAACTTGTCGCTTACGGCACACATTGGTTAAAATGTAGGCCTGTTGGAACGTCTGCTTTTGGTATTTTATTTTGACAGTTGTCATAATTTTTAAAATTTTCATTAAGACTGTATCAACATATACATTTAAGACTGACGAATACAGAACGAACCTTAATAATAAGAATGTTCTTTCTTGTAAAGGCCTTATAAGGGCTAAAATGTACCTCTTTTGCAAACGTCTTGCATACTATTTTACTACAGCTAATTATAGAGGAATATTTAAATTTCTAATAAAAGATTTATAACGCAAACGAAACGAAATATTTGTTTGAAACATGTCAGTGATTGTGTCTGGTCAGTTAAAAGCATCCCCGTTGTGGTCCTATCATGGGATATATCTTTATCATGGTGCGGCCATCTTGAATTTTCTCCCATTCAGCTCAATGTAACCAAACCGAGGCTGGAATGAGAAACAGTCTGGTTCCTTTTTGTACACGTACTAAACTATGGGGGTGGGGGGGGGGGTAGTAAAAGACAGGGGAGTTTCGCTCTACTGTGCGCTCAGCACATTACACAGTTTTTCCCTTGACATTTCACCCAGAGGGAAAGAGTGGGCGGGATACTTATACAAACCTACAAACCACATCCAAATAGCAAGGCCATAAGCAAGGCTGGATGTCACAGCACCACCCCTCTCTCCTTGTTTAAAGGCAATGTATAAACCTTAGTTTCTTGTACCGTTCGATTGTTTTATTTCTACATAATTAATGTTGCAGTAAACAATAAACAATAACCTGTGAAAATTTCATTAAATAAAACTGTCCGCATTATTGTGATGTCGCCGAAACTCGTCCGGAGCGATTCCATGGGGAGAGGAAGAATAATTCTTTACAGAAATAAACAATCTGAGAAGCGTTACCGCATGTCATTTTGATGATGAAACTATTTTTTATGGATAGATCTGCCGCCTGGGGTAAAATTTGGCGAAAAATAAAAATAAATTAAATTTTGACATTTTTGGCACTTTTTGACCTCAATATGACCTTACACGTTTTGCTTTGCTATACGTTTGTGTACAAGGTCAAAGTTTATTCGTTAATTACATACATTTGGCATATCAACATTAACTTGAAAATACATTTTATGGATAGATCTATCACTTGGGATCAAATTTTGTGAAAATTTCAAAAATCCTAATTTTTTGCCTAATTTGAAATTTTGACCTTAAAATGAGTCGTTAAGACCCCACATGAAGGTGGTATTTGAATAATTTTTTTTTCTCAAAAACTGCCTGGGTATATTTTCCTTTCAAAAAAGTTGTTTGAAACCAATATATGCACCAATGAGGATGGGGAGTGCAAAAACAATTGGTGTACTCAAAATGTACCCTTTTCAAGATAATCACACTTTTACACTTCATTTTGCTATACATTTGTGCACAAGGTCAAAGTTTATACGTTAATTACATAGGCTTGTAGTATCAACATAAAGTTCAAAATACATTTTATGGATAGATCTATCAAATGTGAATAATTTTGACACAAACTTTGAAAATATTGATTTTTGACCTTTTTTGACCTTTTTACCCAAAAATGACCTTAAAATTCAAAATCAAGCTGGGCATCCACCTAATCGTCTTCCCGAGCCCATGATCCATACATCTAGCATGGATGCCAGCCATTAACAAACTATGCCGTTTTTTTTTTTTTTTTTCTAGAGCACTTTTTAAAGTTTGGCTGGTCTACTAATAGTGGCTAGTATACAAATATTGACTGCGTCGAGTGCTATGGTTAAAACTATGACTCCCGAGGTGATCCCCGTAGCGTTCTATTTTCCCGAGGCGAAGCCGAGGGAAAATAAAACGCTCCGGGGATCACCGAGGGAGTCATAGTTTTTAACCATTGCACGAGTAAAAGCAGTCAATATTTGTTTTATAACACCCCAAACATTTCTAAATACTGTACTATTATTATTAAGTTACAAACCTGAAAGCTACAATCCACGGACGACGCGAATACAGATTGCAAACACTTTTACTGAATGTGTTCATGTAGTGTCGTGCAATCCGAAATGGTTACAGACTATTAATTTGTCATACTCGTACACGCAACGGACGTCTGGGTACTGCACGCCATGTGCTAGTCTTCGGACTAGCGCATGGCAAACCGACGGCCGTCGTCTAGCAAAACTAAGACATGTCATGTGACGCGCTCTGAACCAATGAGCAGGCAGAATACTTGCAAGGGGTGTTATAATATACAAATATTGACTGCTTCGAGTGCTATGGTTAAAACTATGACTCCCGAGGTGATCCCCGGAGCGTTCTATTTTCCCGAGGCGAAGCCGAGGGAAAATAGAACGCTCCGGGGATCACCGAGGGAGTCATAGTTTTTATCCATTGCACGAGTAAAAGCAGTCAATATTTGTTTTATGACACCCCAAACATTTCTAAATACTGTACTATTATTATTAAGTTACAGACCTGAATGCTACAATCCACGGACGACGCGAATACAGATTGCAAACACTTTTACTTACTGTGTTGCATGTAGTGTCGTGCAATCCGAAATGGTTACAGACTATTAATTTATCATCCTCGTACACGCAACGGACGTCTGGGTACTGCACGCCGTGTGCTAGTCTGTCGGACTAGCACACGGCGCCGTGTGCTAGTCTTCGGACTAGCGCATGGCAAACCGACGCACTATCACACGGCCGTCGTCTAGCAAAACTAAGACATGTCATGTGACGCGCTCTAAACCAACGAGCAGGCAGAATACTTGCAAGGGGTGTTATAATCTTTGACAGTGACCAATAGTGTACACTGCCTTTAACAGCTTATGACATTGGGAACCTTGAGCCTTTGCCACTCGCGTGCGTGGTCTCCTCTAGACTTGATTCAAGTCCCGTTCCCCTGATGCGAGAGGTAGACTGGATTTGGTGAAGTCTAGTAAATTCCCGTTCCAGTCGCTTGGGCTCGCAGCTCTCCAAGCCCCAACAAGGCCCAACCCCGTGTCATCCCACCCAACCTTGATCCGCTGCTGCATAACTACATTTTGGCGATAGGGGATCACTTGTCTTATTGTGACTGCTGGCGCGTTACATGTGTTTGGGACCTGAATCGAGAAAGGGACTTGAATCAAGTCTACCTTGGTTGCCGCGCCCGCCATGCTGTAAACGCACGCGTTGTAAATCATTTCGAGCTTCCATCGATCCGCGTTTTACGGAGACAGAATGAAGCCATTCATGTCTGCTTCTTCTTTCTATATCGAGTGCATCATCTATTCTTCTTAAAATAAATGTTTGGCCAGGATTTGGTGCATCTTACAGCCTTTTCGTTTGCTACCATCAAGTTGTATGACTGCTGAACAAAGATGAACCCAGCGAACTTAACTTGCTAACTTACTTCTGTATTGAGGCTTAAAACATCAGGATATGTGCTCCTCCTACCTGGCTAGCTGTTGAATGCTAAACTTCAATAATGCCAAAAGTTCACAGTCATCAGAATTCACCGTTTGAATATCGGGACAGGCCGCGAAACCACCGCTCATGGTCCCCGCGAAACTGCTGTAGCAGATCGCCACTGACTAGCTTGGTGAGTGACACGAGAGTATGGAAAGCAATGATCGACACCATGGATGTCCAGTGCGAGAAACTGCAATACCATCGCCGTCAGACGGATCACCGGTTCGGCGTCACGACCGAAGACGATATCCTGACGGGTATGACGGAACAGCTGGACTGCGCAAGCTCTAGAGTGACGAATAGGTGACTAGATTTTGTTTTGACTTTGGGGTTGATCAAAGAAACTTTTTACTAGAGTGGGACTCGAACCAACGACCCCCGGATTAAAAACGTGCCGCGTGGCAGGAGATCCTTACCCCCCCCCCAAAGAACATGTCCCCATTATAGCTTCCTATAAGTTAGGAAGAGTTCGGTGAAATTGACGGCAGCTGTCTCTAAAGGCATTCTTTATTTGTGGGTTGGTTCCCACACAGTGACTTCATGATGCCGAAAATAAAGCTTGAGCACTGATTTCGCTTCGGCATCCAACTTACGTTCGACCAGTTCCCTTTTACATATAATAACCATTTTGCTCACAATATCACGATGTGCAGATCTATCTGTGAGCAGAGAGAACCTTCCCCGGGCCCATGCCATAACCTCGTACCGTGGAGAGTGGCCGATAACATACCTGAAGAAATGCTGTTTTCCATCGAGGACTACGGTGGCGGTGGCCAAGCCATGCCAGACAGTCCCAGGGGTTCCAACTCGTCCTCCACGACACTTGTCTCGAGCGGCACGCTAGTTGATCTGGAAAAGGACGAGTTTATCGATGAGGATGAGGACGACATGGTAGATGAAGAAGAGTATATGTATGGCGATATCAGGACGGATAGTCTTGGATCTGGTGAGCCGGGGAGGGAATGCATGACAGAAGAGGATGCGCTGGAAAGAAGTTCTTCTTGCACGTGGAGGGAGGCGATATGCTTCAGACAATACCGAAGGTATGGCCCTTTTCGAAGCACGGATTAGGCTCAGGCTAGCTTGGCTCCGCGGTTTGATTTGAAAATGCACGTGCCTTGCGTACGTAGTCAGGGCTTCAGACCAGAGCCTGAAGCCGAACCTAAAGCCGAAGCCGTGGATTTGAAAAGGGCCTATGTACTAAAAAATACAGGGTGCAGAAGAAAACCAAATCGCGATCATTTTTAAGCAGGGTTCAGCCTAGACTGGTACCCTGTAATTATCCGCAGGTACTTGCTTTTCAGAACCAGTGATTTTATTGGGTACAATGATTTCATTGGATAAACGTGCAGTGACGTAAGCTTTCTGTGTTTTGATGGTCCGAGGTGACGTTTGACAGCTGCATGTGAATGTAGGTGGAAGGTTATTATGGACGGGGATTGACCTATAAGTATAGAGGCCACTCTCTGGCGCTGATAGTCATGAGCCTTTAAGTGTGACGTCAGATGTTTGATAATTATTGTATCCAAAAATGCTGACTAGAAAAGGCTGTAGTCGAAAAGAGGAGACCAGTAATTAATAACTCACCCCGCAGTTTTTTGTAGCGAAGTAAGTTAATAACGAGAAATCATAAAAGGCTTGACAGCTCTTTTCAGAATTGAGAAGTCTCCCAAATTCCGAAAATCTACTGCGCGGTAGTCGATTATAAAGCAAGACAAGTTCGCAAAGGGACATAAGTAGAACATAGACCATTTTGAGGTATGGCCGACCTACTATATAACAGTATTGGTTTTGGGTAAATCTGATACCCACCCAAACCACACAATGCAATCCGAGAGTGACCACTTTTCTTTTTTAAAGGCGAATGGTATTACCACAAACCAAATAATAAATTATACAATAATACATCACCTACAATGGCTCAACTCAAACTCAATTCCGTAATGACTGTTTTGCCACTGTTACACAAACAGGTTGCCCCATCCGAAGATGTCATGGCGGAGAGCACACGAGTCGGTTCGGAGACGGAGGATGTTCGGCGACCGACCACGACGGGGAAGCCACGGCAGCAGAGGATGGTCGCCACGACTCAATGTTTCGTGGACGAGTATCGAGGAGGAACTTAAGGTAGGGTGACAATAGCCTTATGACAAGGCCTTCGTGGCTTGAAGAGCCGCATCCCAAGCGACTGGAACGAGAGACCACGCACGCGAGCGTCTCCAGTTCCGACTCTCCAAGCCACGAAGGCATTGACAAAAAACTAGGGTGCCGATAATTGGAGGCTTCTTGTCTCATACATTAAAGGGTTTGATACCTTTGGTTTTGGCTATGACCTGGATGAATCTCTACTCACTGTAAAAGAAGATATAATGTAAATTACCTGTAAGAGTTTCAGCTTCAATAGTCGTAAAGGTTTTGAGAAACAAGTGAAAATAACAGAGCGATATTTTTAGGAGAGTACGTTGTACATGCTAAAATAGTTTTCGTCTCAGGAGACGAAAACTATTTTCGTGATATTGTTTTACTCATTGTTTTACTCATTTAAGACAGCACCCCAGCGAGTAATGGTTAAATGGAATGTTTCTACCATCATACCCATAGTCTTCAAACCGTGTAAGCTTTAATGTAAATCTGTGGACATTTTTTTTTTGGACCTTTTTAAGGTTTACCTCCCTCCTCACTCCTTTCATGGAGTGAGAAATTAGGAAATGTGATCACATTGTGACGTCATGAAGGTCTACTTTTCAAATCACCCGCCTTCATTTCCACTTTTTTTTGTTATGTACAGAAACAAGGGATCTTGTCGTCCCCTATTGAGCTGACAACACTAGTCTCTCCTGCACGCCCTCACCTGAACACCAATCGATCCAATGCCATGCAACAAGTCACGTCGAGCGACTCTCACGAAATACTTGAGCTGGGGTTATCTGATGAGACCGAAAGTGATACTCGAAGCTACGTGGATGTTCAGCAAGTTACAGATGATCAAGATAAGCATTGTCGTCAGAGAGATGCCCGAGACACCTCAGACTATGTGGACGTTCATCCCAAAGTTACCGGTTATCGAGATAAGCATAGCCGTCAGATAGATGTACATGACACGGGGAGCAACCCTGGAAAGGAGCACCCGGAACCGGACGCTGTGAACGGACGCACGGGCCCACAAGCAGTCGCTGCGAGACACGCCGATGAAGACCGCTTTGCGGAGCTGACAGCGGGTATACCGGACGCGTGGCGAGTTGGTATCGGGAACACAAACCACGGCAATAATACCAACATACAATCCTCCTCTCAGCCGAGACGATTGTCTAACATCGAACACCTAGCCGCTAAGGGTAAAATGGGGTCTCACTCCAAACCTGTAAAAAATGATATGGAGCAGTACCTCACTGCAAAGCCATTTGTTCCCAAAGATACAGCACCAACCCGCCGGTTAGCTGTTAAAGATACCGGCGACAAAAAAGGCAAAGACCCAGACGTCAAACTAAATGGATCATCGGGGGTCAAAGGTCAAACCTCTGGACCCAAGAAAGAAACAACTGGTAGCCATGGACTGAAAGATGGCAGAAACGGCCAGGAAACTTTGCAAGTTTCAGGTGTCACATTGCAACCGAAGACAACGAAAAATAAGCGGGCATTTCAAACTGATCAGCGTCCCATCCCCGTCATTGAGCAAGGGGTCGTCCATCATCGCCGATTGTCGCCCCCGGTAACTACAAATCAACCTCCAACAACAGAGGTAGCTGCTCAGGTGACTGAAGAAGCATGTCGTCGCATTGGAACGGATGCAATGAGGAAACTCAGCGAGGTAGTGCCTTCCTTGAAACCAAAGTGCGGGCACCAAACCCGAACCGTTGTTATCACTGCAACCTCTGACGATGAGGGGGCCAATAGATGCAACGGTCCTCCTCATCCGATACCTGCTCGGCCGCCGGTAGCAGCGGTGGTGCCCACTCGAGGGGAGAAACGGATTAGAGAAGCAGATGACGGCAGGCACAGGTTCACCGTACCGTACGCTGCTAACACGCTACCAGTTAAACCGAATCCAACTCAACAACAGCAGCAACAGTACAACATGCAGCCGGTTCGGGCACTGGCTGAGCAAGTAGGAGTACGCCCTCTGGCGTTAACGTACCGTCAGGTGCAGCACCCACGTCCACCAAGTGTCATTCCCCTGGTCCCTAACCCGATGCAGTACAATGGACCTGCCTGGCTCGCCGGTAACCCTCAGTATCAACACGGGTACCAGCAGCAGCAGCGCATGCCGATGCGTCCACAGCAGCCGTTCGGTCACCAGCGACAACTACAACATTTAATACCACATCACCCAACACAGAGAACCAACACTGGCTTGGAGGATCCTTGCATTGTGTATGCCCAGCCAAGCAACTAGTAAGTTTCGCCCTCAAAATAATGGGGTAAAAAAGAAAAGAAAAAAAAAGACTCATTTTACGCAAAGATTGTATAGTAATTTTATTTTGGTATCAGTACCAAACTGTCTTGGGAGAGCACTGAGTTTTTAATCTTTAAAATATCTCAGCTCTGACAAACACTTGAAGGCTTACACTTTTAAAACTCAGTGTGTCTTTCATCTCTTTTTTTATACGCAGTCTACAGAATAACCAAAGTAACTTAATGGATGGACAACGCCCTCAACGACCAGCTGCCGATTCCACCAACCAACTACTAGCCCGCGGACTACCACATCCACAACTACAACATCAACAGGGTCAAGTACAACATCAGCAGGGTCAACTACAACATCAGCCGGGTCAACTACAACATCAGCCGGGTCAACTACAACATCAGCCGGGTCAACTACAACATCAGCCGGGTCAACTACAACATCAGCCAGGTCAACTACAACATCAGCCGGGTCAACTACAACACCAGCTGGTGAACCCATGGCATCCCACGCGGTCTCATTATCTAACACACAGCAACAATTGCAACATCAACAACAATGTCGGGCAACAACAACAGCAACAACAACAACATCAGCAGCAGCAGCAGCAGAAGCAGCAGCAGCAGCAGCAGCAGCAGCAACAACAACAACAACAACAACAACAACAACAACAACCACAACAGCAACAGCAGCAGCAGCAACAGCAACCGCAACAACAACAGCAACAGCAGCAGCGACGACAACCACAGCAGCAGAAGCAGCAACAACAGCCACAGGAACAACAACAACAACAACAACGACAACAACAACAACAACAACAACAACAACAACAACAACAGCAGCAGCAACAACAACAACAACAACAACAACAACAACAACAACAACAACAACAACAACGTCAAACATTTCAGACTCAACAGCGCTTGTTAAACTAACTCAGCTAAAACTTAACTATAATAGTGTTCCATTTAACGCGAAAAACAATGTTGATAATTCTCTCTAATATTGTGATGTATGTAATGTTTTCTTAAATGTCTTTCGGTTTCCCCTAGAAGTGTTTTATTGTTCAAATCAGTCAGTTGCAGAGGGGGCAACATAGTTATTCAGAAAGCACCATTATTCGGCGCGCTAGTAGTATTTGCCGAATTCTCCCAAAATAACAAAACAATAACACAAGAGTGGCCGCAGTCTGTGACGCATCGACCCCAGCCTCATCACCGAACGCTTTGACGACAATGTGGTGAGACGCAGTTCAGACTTACTTCCTCGGGGAAAAAGGTTGTGCGTCATCAAACCTGGTACGCTTGCTCCCGAAAACCACGATTTCCCCCCAAACGTCCTAAAAAGTAGTTTATCAATTATTTAATTTTCCAATCACCATTAACGCCGAACGCGGCGATTCTTCAGATTATCCACAGCCTTGCCAGAAGTGACCAATTCAAGTCATACGGAGAATAATTTTGTCCGCAATATTGGGTGCGTTCGTTTAGCTTCCCTGGGTCGACCCCGGTCTGCCCCGGTGCGTTCGAATAGCTCTGACGTCATTCCAGGGGCTCACCTGGGTCAGGCCCCAGTGCCCTGCTTGTGGAGTGGGTCACTTGGGGGCTGGCCCCAAGTGCATGACGTCAATACGACAGCGGTGAGTGATCGTTCGTTTAGCTCTTGTCAGGGGCTCACCCGAGTGAGCACCGCGGGGTAGACCCAGGGAAGCTATTAAACGAACGCACCCATTGTTTTAGCACCAAAACGTGCCACCATCGGCTAGATTTAGGGGTAGGCCTATAATTAACACTTATACATAAACACGTCTGTCTTTGAAAAACAATGCAGTTTCTAGTTTGTAAGTTCATATCGTAAAATTCTATCAACAAGTGAAACAATGTTTCAAAACCATTTTTACAAAAATTATAACACTACATTTTTTATTTAGAATTACAAGAATTGGATTACAAAATGTGTTTGTTATTTATGAGAGAACTAATGTAAACAACTAGTCATATAAACATGATATTAATTTTATGTGAAAATACAACCCCCATTATTTTCTACTATAACTCTTTGTATACTAAATTTTAAATTGTATCTATAGTTAATAACAATTTGGGAATGCCAAAAAAAAATTGCCTTTAAAGGCAATGTATGCCTTTGTTTGTTTGAACCGTTCGATTGTTTTTAAGCCTATGTATGGATATACCTGTAGTTGTATATAATAAAGTTAACCTGTGAACATTTTATTTATAAATCATTTGCGTATTACTAACGAAAACACGTGTCATGTTTTTATCCATTAACACAATGACATCTTATTAATTTAATCGACTAAACAACAGCAACAGACGTCTCAATCATTACGAAACCTTGACTGAACTTTTGTTTCCAACTACTCGTAAGGAAATGAAAAGAACAGACGGAACTAAAAAAAAAAATCCCTCATGGCCAGAACTTTACTTACTTAAGCCTCAGCTGTTTCACAGTCATATATATAACCTTGAAGTCAAAGTGTTGCCATGGAATCGCCCGCCCTCTACCGGATTCCTGTAATTAGTGCATGGATTACATTAGTTAGTCTTCCTAGCTATAAAGAAATACACTCCGTAAACCTCTCATAGTCCATTACGAGTAATTAGTGACCATGTAAAAAATGCCTAGTTTATACGGACATCTCAAATAATAGTGGCACCATAGTGCTCATATCCGTCACTCAGTGATGCTTAATGCGCTTCAACGTTCAGTATTTTCCCTGCAAGGTTTATATGTGGTGTTTTTTACAGCAGAGTGTGGGTTAGAATCCCGGTCGTGACAATAAAAGTGCCCTTAAGCAAGGCATACCTAATTGCTTCGTAAAAAGTTTGGAAGGTTGGTGTTTTTTGCTCTGCAACATGCTCCCTGTTTCAGCCCCAGGAGTATGGTGGCAACGTGTCCCTTATGACAGTTGATTTGGGGTCGATAGCCCAAAATCAGTGTAGCTAGTAGTTGCCCCCACCTTGAAATGACCGTCCCGGCCTTGTGGGTTTGGCGATGTCTCCTTGACAAAACATTAGGGAGGTTTGGCTGCACGTTCCGCGAGCAACGTGAACGTGAACGTCAGAAAATCAGTCGTTAAAATCTCACGTTTTTAGCATACGTGAAACTACCATACTTCATGTCAGGTATGTACGTGCGCGCAGACGTCATCTTGAGCATGCAATAAGACGTCAGTGGAGACGTCACCTAGAAACAACACAGTTTTTGGACGTTCACGTTCACGTGTTTGCTCGCGGAACGTGCAGCTAAACCTCCCTATTTGGAGGTATACGCGTGGCAGCATTGCACGTGTAAGGACAGATTGCATGATGATACACTGTCTGTACGGACTTCATAAAGGGATCGGGGAACCGACGCACTGAATCCTTCCGATTCAAAACACTACTTCTGATTAGTCATGTTGGAATATCGAATGAAAAAAGGGCACATGACTCTGTTTTCACAGGACTCTGTTTTCACAGGAATGATCGATTCCGTCATGAGGGAGAGAGGGAGAGTGCCTTTCCGTGAATTTGAGCGTGTCATACGGCCCCCAAACCCCCCGTCTTTCGCTCTCCAGGAACGGCACGTGGATGATACGAGAATACCCTGGATAAGACCTTGAACTCCTCTCTGGGTCCATGGGGATGGGTATACCTCGATTGTACGAGTATTGGCAATGACACAAGAGATCGGCTGTGCGTATTATAATTTGAGGAGATTGCTGGTTTGCATCTCAAGGGCAAATAAAAGTACACCTTCGCCATCTTGATCCAATTGCATGGTTCTTCGCTCAATCGCTCTTGGTGCATGCATTATGCACTTAATGTAAGCAGGGAAAGAGCCTACACTCTGGGTCACGATCTGACCCAGATCAAGGCCCGAGAGGGAGCCGCTTTATAGATGGTCCCGCTTAGAGAGCCGTTTAGACAGTCGACATGACCTATATATTCCCCCAAAAATGGGTCTGCGATGTACATGGCTTGAAGTTACTACATTTCGTACATGCCCAATAATCTGACGTCACACTTCGAGGCTCGTGAATATTAACGCCCGGGATCTGCCTTTAGCCTACGTCAATCCCTGTCCAGAATCACCTTTCACGTGCATTCTCTTTACATACACACTGGATGTTGCAGGCAGACGACCAAAAGTGCAGCTGCCAAACATCACATTGGACCAATCAAAACACAGATATAGAAAAAAGCTTACGTTATTGCCCGTTTATCCAATGAAATCATTGTACCCAATGAAATCAATGGTTTTGTTAAACCAATACAGTGTTATATCTTTGTATTAAAAGACAGGGGACCAATTTTACCTGTCGGTTAAGCTCTGGTAGGTCCGTAGTTATAGACGCTTACAAGTTAAAATGTGCAAATGGAGTGGGCGTTGTAGCAACTTTTTACGGTCTGTTTACGAACATGGACGGGCTAGGACGGGTTATCGAGATGGTGTTCCAAATTTTTTGAGCGACCACCCCATTCTGCATGAAATAGACGAAGTGGCAACCTAAAAGAGAAAGACGTACTACGAACGGATTTGCCGTTCTTTTATCGCACGCACATTTGGATGTATGCCTAGCCTATGACTTGTGTAACACAGACCGGCTCCGTTTGTAGCACGTTCATCCCGTATACAGACAGACCCAACTCATTACCAGAATTTAATAAGTTGTAGGGTCACACATAGACATTATATCCGGCCAAAACTATATGTTCTACAGCCAGATCAAACCCGTTTTACGAGTTCGGACGTTTTAAGAACTAGTTTGGTGTACACTGTCATCCGTCATCCGTCATCCGTACATTAATTCAAGACTTTGTTTCCTTCAATCATAGTAGCTTATGACTTTGGGACGTCGCGACGCGTCGTGAGTCACATCGTCTATTCATTTCATACAGACAAAGTTACTCGTCTAAATAAGGACCATCTTTGTGAAATCGACCCTGCTTTTGAAAAACCTTTAAATATATATATATTTATCGGTTTATTTAATATAAAAAAACACATTAAAAATGTATTTTTAACAATAAAAAGGAATCCCAAACTGGTGTACAATTTTCGGAAGCGCAGCCCTGCCTTGTATTTTGGGCTTGAAGCCAAAGTGGCTTAATGTGTAACTACCATTACTACGCATATAAAATGAAAGCCAACACGTTGTGTCCGGTTCACTAATACTTTGTTCCAAATCTAATTTATTTGTCAACGATCAGAAGGTCCCTCACTTCGAAGATTCTGACAGTTCAATTTGTTTAACTAGCAATAAGGTCGTCATTATACTCGTACAAGTATGGGTGTAGTCTCTCACTCATGCCACGTCCGTTTTGTGTGTTGTACTCTCGTTATGTATAGAAGTGAAAAATTCACTCTCTTGTCCGAGTGGTGTAAGTTTTGCTCTTTTGAGAGTGAAAGTCAGTTTCTGTGTCACTCTTTTTGAGTGAAACTAGAACGAACTTCACTCTAAATTGAGTTGAAAGTGCCCGTCTTTCGCTTCAAAAAGAGTTGTCCGCTACATGGCTCTTTGCAAGAGTCATGGCAGACAAAACGAATGATTTTTCAATATTGTCCAGACATTGGCGTCGTAGCTGCAACCGCCTTGAAATAAGGCTACTCCGGGCTGGGGGCTTACTGTTTGTAGAGACGGATTCATTACAAATGGAAAGGAAAGGGAAAAACGTAACATTGAAACTACATCTATTTTTATATCTCAGCCAACAGTTACGTCCTTGTGCCCCCTTTTCTAATTGAGTGTCACGCCCATGTTAGTGTAATGTGATTACACGAGGCACATCCCCTCATGGGGTGTGTACAGTCTCGATCATTAGCGATGATTACCATCTAAATGAATACCATTGAAGATGGTACACTATGGTACAATCACGTTTTCACATGTCATTATAGAAACCAAGAAGTTAAATGTCATTTTGTTTTACCCTTACATCACCGATGTGTGTATTAAAGGGACACACCGGCCGACTTGGGCTATTTGGGATACAAAATAGACTAAGATATGACTTCAACGGTCTTCCAGGAACGAAGAAGAACAGTCCTTAAAAAAAATCATCAAATTTAGCCGTTTTTGAGCATTTTAAGACAAAAACGCAGGTCGCGTGATTGTTCTAACCAAAAAGTGGTACAAACAATCACGTGACCTTCCGGGCTAGTTTTACTTTCAGCCGTCTAAAAGTAACTTACTTAACCAAATTTAAATCTTTTTTTTACAAAATTATTTACGAATAATTGACGAAAAAGATCATGTATTCAAATTATCGCTACAAAATGTAAATAATGGTGAAAAATCTAACGTAAGATTTACATTCAAAGAGTCCGTGTAACGGAAGCTTGTTATATGGCCGCTTTGGTTTTTAAAAATCATTTTTCGCTATATACGTGACATTTTGATGATTTTTTTTACAGCAACCATCTATAAAAACATTATTTATGATTCTACACCCCTAAATTGCGTAAACGGTGAGCCGGTGTGTCCCTTTAAGTACTTTCCCGAGTTCTGTGGAATAAAACATATATGGACCGATCCGGCCTGTCAATCAAACTGTGCGCGTTCACACATTTAACCAATCACAGCAATGATTGTGGTCGGACAAACTCGGTCATGCGTGCGCGTATATTAGGCACGCGCGGCAGAATTGTGCAGAATGTCATTGGGAGTGCTCGTACACGTGTCTTGCTCACGTGCGCGGTGGGCGGAGCTTAGTGGAAAGCCGGAACGGTCCATTACTGGGGCGGAGTTCGAACCCACCACTTTTGCCAATCTAGAGCAGAATGTATATATGCATGTGGATTTGTTTTCTTTACTGAACTCGGGGAAGTATTTGGTATACGGTGCTTTACACACATCGGTGTAAGGATAACACCAAATTATATTCTCTATCCCTGATACAAATTTAACATCTGTTAAGAAAGTTCAATATCATATTGTTTCAGAGGCCTGTGATAGGGCCATAATGTCTTTGTTTTTGCTAGACCTAACTAGCGCTCCCCACAAATGCACTCTCAAAAACGCCAAGGTCAAAATTGACCCTTATTCCGGGTCCCAGTGGGCTTTACCTAAGCGTCATTTTTTACCATTGTGGGGTAATTTTTAGGTCGCATTGACCCAGAAATTGGTCATGGCACCATAGGACCGTCGGAATTGGGTCAATTCTGACCTATAGAGGTAAGACCTTATACAGTGATCAGTACAAGTAGGCCTACACGTTCATTCCCGGTTAAGACTTTACCATTATGAATAATGTTACCAGCCAAAAGAGTACTCCACATGTATCATAAGTAATATGTGACTGGTATCCTGCTCATTTTGTATAATACTAGAAAATTTCTTAATCAAAATTTGCTGCTTAAAGGCACAGGACACTATGTTAGCATAAAAACTTTCTGATAATATAAAACATTGGGAGAAACAGCTCCCTCTGAAGTAACGTAGTTTTTGAGAAAGAAGTAATTTCTCACCAAAGTTTATGAATTGAATTCGAGACCTCAGCCGAGGTCTCGAATTCAAGGCATTTGAAAGCACTTGTGCGACAATTGGGTGTTTTTTCTTTCCATTACTCTCTCGCAACTTTGACAACCAACTGAGCTCAAATGTTCACAGTTTTGTTATTTTTATGTTTATATTGGGATACACCAAGTGAGAAGACAGGGGCCAATTTCATAGAGCTGCTTAAGCAAAAAAATTGCTTGAGCACGAAAATAGCTCGCTTATTTTACACATGTTACTGGCCAAAATTTCCTGCCATATACATTGCTTATGACTAGTATTAAGCTACTGTTTACTTAGCATAACAATTAAGTGGAGTCTTGGCCGGTAATCTGATTTTACTAAGCAATGAATTTTTTGCTTAAGCAAATTTTTTTGCTTAAGCAGCTCTATGAAATTGGGCCCTGGTTTTTGACAAGTACCAAATGTGTCCAGTGCCTTTAAGCTGCTGTATCAAATTGGCTCCGATGAGCAGATCCATCTCGCTCAGCAGTAAACACTACTTAGCGTAAAATTGCAGTGTATCAATTCAACAACAGTATATAGGGCCTATGCAGCAGGCAACATGTTTGTGCTAACTTGCTAAGCATGTTTGGTGCTTAACAAAAATAAGTGCATTCAGTTGTTTGGATAACCTTAAAGAGAGACAAACCTGTGGTATTTTAAGTGATGTTTGAAGCTCATGGACGGGCACTGAAAAGAGCCGGTGTGGTATCGACATTTAGAACAGTTTACTCTGCTCGTCGTCAGGTTAATTATGTTTGACAGCATTCATTGGCTTCAGCCAGCGCTTTGCATGTTAATTTAACTTATACAAAAAACAAACTTCTTCAATTACATTTGTTTTTATAAACGCGCAAATGTTTTGTTTAGGCCTAAACGACGTTAAAGTAGAATTTTCAAACTAGTATGGATGAAATATCGATTTAGCGATTAAAATATTCGTTGAGCAGCATCATCACCCAGCCACATCGATGACGAACCCGTCCGTCGAGGTGCGTCTCAGGAAGGGGGCTTAATCCACAGCCCTTGTTGAGCCTTGATCAGCTACTGTATGCCCCCCATATCCTGGTCGGCCACATACCGATCCACAACCACCCCACAACACGGACTTTACTGACACATGTTGTAGACCTTGTTGAAGTGACACATCCCCCCCCCCCCGATCTGATGCGGTTTCAGAGAATTCATTCGAGGAGGAGTGTCTACGCCAGATGAGGAATTAAGACCGTTTGTTTCTCAGAGTTCTTTGGTTTGTTATTGTGCAATTGTTGCTCCACGCATTTCGGTGACTCTCACCCTCGTCATTTTCATAAAAACAAGACAACAAAACCACCAGTTGACGTCACGAGAATTGGCCAATTGTCTCAGCAAATTGCGGTGGGAAGTGATGAACTGTTGACGACAGTTTATCATTCTGGCTGAACACTTCGTTGTCGCAGTTTTACATTTGAACAATCAACATGAAGGAGAAATACTCTTAGAGATTTCGACCAGGCATTAATGTTGCCGTTTAATTCTAGCTTGATTTGAAGTCTACATTTTCGTCTCAAAGATCACAGCTAGCTCTGCTGGAGTTAACTTTTATGAGGTGAGGAGAGTTTAATTAACTTTGGATACGCGGATAATATTATTTTATCACGATGTTCCTTCAACAAAGACTATTGCTTGTCGTACTCCTTGTGGCGGGCGCAGCGGGCATTTCGTTCCGGGTCGATCCGAGCGCACAGACGGTAGTCCAGGGCCAGTCCACCACGCTGCGGTGCCAAGTCGACAACCAAGACGGTATCGCTGTGTTCTGGCAGAACGTGGTGACGGGCGAGTACATCAGTCGGGACCGTAGGATTGATCCATATCGCCGGATCAGTGACTCTGTTAAAAGACGCTACCGGATTATCGGGGACCACGGTTCCGGCGAGTACAATCTCCTGATCCGGCGCATTTCGATGAAAGATGACAGCAGCTATGCGTGTGTTTATTTCCAAGAGATCGCGTACTACTCCAAAGTGGTTCGTCTCCGGGTATTGAAACCGCCGGACAAGGGGTACCCCGTGTGCCTCCTCGGGCCGAGCCTCCAAATGTCCGTAGGGGATAACATCACGCTCGTCTGTGAATCTATGGGTGGCGATCCACCGGCCACACTCACCTGGATCAGGGGCGAGAGCATCATGGATGCCACCTCAATCCGACATGAATACCGTACCGTCTCAGGCTATCAGCACACCCTTACTCCGGCTGACCGGAACATGAGGTTCACCTGTGTAGCCCGGAACCAAGCCCTTGCCCAGCCTCGCTCGTGTTACGTTATCCCTTTACGGAGCAGTATTGAAGTCTTGCTCCGACCCGTCGTGTCGACCATTTATATTGGAGACAGTGTGAGCTTTAACTGTATCAGTGAAAACATACCCAACTTGATTTACCGGTGGTCAGTGAATGGTCAAGCGATAACTGGATCCAGTTCAAAGTATGAGCTCCTCAGATCGGGATCGAGATTGAGGGTTGTCAACGCCACCCTTGGGGACGATGCGTCTCTTGTCACGTGCAGTGTCGAGCAAGAGTCCCTTCAACTCTCAGCTCACGCTGTCGGTCAACTCTGGGTTCGACAGCTCAAGGACAACCTCATCGAACACACAGCTACTCTCACAACAGTTCCAGTTACCACCACACCCTTGGTTACGACCACGCCACCCTCCCTTACCACCCAACCAGTTTCCACTACTAAGATGATCACCACTACCGAACCGATTACCACAACTGAATCAGTAACTACTACGCCGGCTCCAACTACTAAACCCGTTACCACAACGGAGCCTGTTACTACAACTGAACCGATAACCACAACAGAACCGATTACCACAACAGAACCGATTACCACAACAGAACCGATTACCACAACAGAACCGATTACCACAACTGAACCGATTACCACGACAGAACCGATCACCACAACCGAACCGATTACTACAACACAATCGGCAACAACCACCGAACCGGTTACCACAACCAGACTTCTGACAACCAAGACCACAACGCCTGTGGCCATTACAACCGAATTTATCACCACAACAAAACCAGTCACCACGACCAAACCGCTTACCACAGCCAAAGCAGAACCTACCACGGTGAGACAAACACCCCAAGCAACCACCGCTCCCCAACCACCACCAGTTACCGAAGCGAACTCTCTTGGGAATGACCCAACTCAAGTTGACAATAGTCTTACGGACACCGAGCAGATCAACGTTGTCCCTGGGATGCCCGGAGCTAAGAAGCCGAGTGGCGTGGACCAGGACAACAATCTGTCTGGGCTGTTAGAGAGAGCTGTTTCACGCCTCAACCCATCTAAGCCGGAACATCCAAGAAAGATCCCCACTCCAGAACCTGAAACTACACCGGCAAAAGCAACCGCGGGAGTCACTACCCCACCCCAGCCCGTCAAGACAGGTCCCATGTCCCAGAGGGGTGATATTCCATATAACGAGTTACCCACAGTGTACGCACGACCTACTACTCCTGCCACGACAACCATGCGTCCACCGAGACGTCGAAAGGGCAGACGTAAGACAGGTCGACCGAAGCTTCAGACCACTATTGCCGCCACGACCACAGTGACAACGACAAAGAGAACGACAATGACAGCGACAATCACCCCACCATCACCACCAACAACAACACTCCCGGAACAGCCCAGGACCGGCATGGATAACCCAACCCCCGCAAGCTTGAATAACACGGGCAGTAATGGCGGTGTGGCGGCCGGGCTGAGCGTCACGTTCATCCTCTTGATCATCCTAGGTGTTGGACTTGCCGTGTATTACTTCAAGTTTAGAAAACAACCCGCAAACTGAGAAAATAAAGACTAAAATTAGTTTATAATGTACATTTCTAATAACAAAAATACGCCGTATACACACTGAAAAAAATACCTGGGCCCAAACCTTGCTAAGCACAAAAAAAGTATTGCTGAAACAAGGTTACCAATCAAAATTCCATAAAGTTTACGTTGTGGCAACTGAGATGGGATGTTTGCTTTAATTAATTTGGCAAGGAGTATTTTCTGCTCTCATGAAATTTGGCCCTGATCAGATTGACCCAAGATTCTGGGTCCGAGAAATGGGTCAAGAACCACCCATAAAGGATCAAACTGACGCAAAATCCGATTTAAGATCCCAGCTCGTCATCAACCACTTTCCGGGTTATAGCCTGTCGACCAATAACTTAGGCCCCCATGGGACCTGGAAGCCGGGTCAGTTCTGGGTCAGTTCTGACCCAAGTTTTTTTTTTTAGGTTTTAGATCAAACTATTTAGATAATCATTTTTCGGCTCTTAAAAATTCCCATGGAATGTTGTTAAAATTGAGTATCTTTAAGGGCACCGGACACTATTGGTAATTAGCCTACTCAAAATAATTGTTGGCATAAAAATTTCTTGGTAACAAGCCATTGAGAGCTGTTGATAGTATGAAAAATGGTGAGAAACGGTAGTTTTTGAGAAAGAAGTAATTTCTCGCTAAAACAATTATTTTAATTTTATTCAAGATCTCAGCTGAGGTCTCGCATTTTAAGCATCTGAAAGCACACACCTTGTGCGACAAGGGTGTTTTTTCTTCCTTCATTATTCTCTCTTAACTTCGAGGTGTCCAGTGTCTTTAAAGGAATATCTGAATTGATGCGTTGTTGTATTGACACTCAGTGTAAAACTCACATGTAAATACTCGAGTTTTGTGGTTAATGTATACATGTACTTTATAGACAGGCGATTTGCTTTATCTATAAATGGAACATCGATCGATAGTTCAATGATCAGCAGGTGTTTTGTAATAGTTGTCCCGTCATTGCATTGCTCGGAATCACAACAAAATGAATCAGTGTATGTAAACTCCATTACAGGAATTCACTGTAAACTATATGAGTCACATTTCCTCGAGCATTACTCGAACAATTTTTCTTAATTCCGACATCTTGTAATTGGCGAGGTCAAATTGAGACACCTGTTGCCGTGAATATCTAAAACGCCCTCTTCGAAACCATGACTTCCCAGCTAAAGGATCAGTCGGTGATTTTGAAAATATAAACGCACACTTTCGGTATGGGAGCCGGAGCCCAGGCGTAAAGGTCGTGGTTTCGAAAACGACTCAAGAACATCGTGAGCATTAAATAACCCCAAAGTGGCGACGTCACCTAGAAACAACACCATTTTCTGACGTTCGCGTTCACTTATTATTTTGCTCGCATAACGCGCTGCTAAACCTTTTCAAGCGTGCACGTTTCATCAACGTTGGTGGTCAATGCACGGGTTCAAAACATAAAGTATGCTGCAAAACATAAAGTATGCTGCAATGGCCGGATTTAAATTGAGAAAAACGAAAATAACCGAAACTTGTTGCAGTTTCGTTGTAGTCATCGGTAGAACTCTGACGGGGGAAACTGTTTTAGGGCGTCCAGTGGAAATCTCTGTCTGTATAACGGAAATGTGATTTCTTATATACGATGAAAAGATAAAATTAGTAACAGACGTTCGGGTCGGAAAGAATTTCAGACAAGCCCAGTCGATGCAAAAACACAAAAGGGGCCAAAATGCCAAACCGCCAAATTGGGTTAAAGCGAATATGCGTTAGGTCCCGATGGGCTTCGATTTTAAGGAAGGGGTTACAGACATCTTTGTTCTAAAGACCCCGTTTAAATTTCCGGAGTTTTAAAGAGGTTTGTGAAGAGAAAAGTTAGGGCTTCGGTCATCGATCACAGGACCTCCAATCTGCCGAGAGATAAGGTTTAAAAATTCTCAGACGCTGGCATCATGACACACCCTTTCCTTCGCCGTTGGTGAACTTACACTTATTTCTGCGCTGCCGAAATGTTTCAAATAAGTTTAAAGGCATAGATACTATTGGTAATTACTCAAAATAATTATTAGCATAATACCTTATTTTGGTAACGAGTAATGGAGAGCTGTTGACAGTATAAAACATTGTAAGAAACGGCTCCCTCTGAAGTAACGTACTTTTCAAGAAAGAAGTAATTTTCCATGAATTTGATTTAGAGACCTCAGAATTAAATTTTGAGGTCTCGAATCAAGCATCAGCTGCAAGCACACAACTTCGTGTGACAAGGGTGTTTTTTCTTTCATTTTTATCTTGCAACTTCGACGACCAATTGAGCTCAAAGTTTCGTAGGTTTCTTATTTTACGCATAGGCCCTATATGTGGAGTTACACCAAGTGAGAAGACTGGTCTTTTCAAATTACCAAATAGTGTCCAGTGTCTTTAAAGGGTTTTGGAATGCTTTTATAGATCGAGCTTTCGGCCATGACATGTATCCCTACTCACTGTGAATGAAGATGTATGTAATTTAGTTAACCTGTAGAGGTTACAGCTTCATAATCGCAAGTTTTTTAGAGGAAAAAAAAGTGAAAACCACAGACTGAGTAATGTTTTCAGGAGAGTTGCAAACTTGTAAATAAGTGTAGATATTGATTCAAAAACATGGAGGGCGAACTTTATTGGTTTGTAATATTTATAGCTTTCGTTTTTCACTTATGAATTTACTTGTTTTAAAAACGTTCTCACCGCTTGCACTGTGCCGATAAATGTTAGTAGTTCTATACATCTAATAAATATTGCACATTTAATCGAAGATGCCCTCGGTTAAACGGAAATTCTTGCCAAATCAGTCACCATGTGTTTGGCTTTATACACAATATTTAACGATATTACTGCATATCTTACTTAGTTTTTAGTAACTAAAACTGCTTTACACGCCAATAAAACAGTGCTTGCCGATTCAACGCCAATTTCAGCACTATCTAAGATAAGAAAAGCAAGCGCACAAACAAAAGTTCCCTGCAACCCGGGCCCAATTTCACAGAGCTGCTTAAGCACAAACAGCAACATAGCAAAACAAATTCATGCTTATATTACTAGCATAAGGTTACCAGCTAAACTGCCCTGTTACATGTATAATTTTAAACTGGTATCCTGCTCCTTTCTGCTTAGCTGACAATTATTGAGCAATATTTTTTATGACACGGTGCGGACTCCTCTTCAACCGATAAGAATCCAACTTGTCGCTTACGGCACACATCGGTTAAAATGTAGCCCTGTTGGAAAGTCTGCTTTTGGTTTTCTTTTTTTGACAGTTGTCATAACTTTTTTAAATTTTCATTAAGAGTGTTATCAACATATACGTTTAAGACTGACTAATACCGAACGAACCTTAATAATAAGAATGTTCTTTTTTGTAAAGGCCTTATAAGGACTAAAATGTACCTCTTTTGCAAACGTCTTGCATACTGTTTTACTACAGCTAATTATAGAGGAATATTTAAATTTCTAATAAAAGATTTATAACGCAAACGAAACGAGATATTTGTTTGAAACATGTCAGTGATTGTGTCTGGTCAGTTAAAAGCATCCCCGTTGTGGTGCTATCATGGGGTCACGGTGCGGCCATTTTGAATAATCGCCTATTCTCAATGTCACCAAACCGAGGCTGGAATGATAAACAGTCTGGTTCCTTTTTGTACAATGAAATTAGCATTCATTGCTGTTGTTTGATACCAGGATCACGACCAAGATGGCGGCACGATGGTTTATGATCAATAAGGGTTGACCTCCCAAAGTTGACCCCCTCTCATGCCCAATTAGACAACGGACACGATGTCTAATAACCACACCACCCCTTCACCCCATCAGCCTCTTTAGATAACACACACAGACGTCCTCAAAATTAGCAACGTTAATCCCTTCAAGGGGTTACGTTTACACTGGTGTAAACAACTAACAAATTCCTTGAACTGTGACTTAGGTATTATCACGAGAGAACAAAGTAGTAATTAGGTTTTAAGCTTTCTGTGCCATCTTCCCCAAGATGACGAAGGCTGACCAATTAAAAGCATTTCCAAGACACTTCCTTTCAGCACTGGTCCTAAGATATCAACGTCATGTCTCTTTTATTTTAAGTAGTGCTGATGTGTAACTGGTTCTTATAATTACGCAACTGGTTAGTTGTGATGTTGAGTCAAAGGAGTATATTTTGTTGTACATTCCGTGCCATTATTGTTCAATCTAAAATGTTTAGAAAGTGACTCCCATCACCACCCTTTGTTGTACATTCGCATGCCTTCTGTGCCATTAATTACACTCTAGTTTGGGGGTAAATTACAAAGTGGATTTTGCTGATGCAAAGTATTGCTGCATTGTTTGGAGCATGTATTAACTATGGGGGTATTCAAAGTTGTCATTTAAAAGACAGGGGAGTAAAGGGCACATGGTACAAGATCAAGGCGAATTCGAGATTTTGAGCCGGTAGTGTGTATAATAAAAACACAAATTTATGGAGTACAGTGCGAAGTAGTTTACTACGGAAGCTTATTGCCGCCACATGAAAATAAACCTCTGTGTACGTACACAAAGAGTCTAAACGTATCATGTACGTACAAAATAACCCCAAACATATCGTAAACATACACGATAACTGTTTGTGTACCTACATGACACATACAAACATTATAATGCACGTACACAATAAATCACACTTTTATCGTGTACGTACACGATAAGTTTCGATGTATCGTGTATGTACACGATAAGTACCGATGGTACACGATACATACCGATGGATCGTGTACGTACATGACTAGTTTCAATGTATCGTGTACGCACACGATGACAAGGTTTGGCCAAGTGAAACAAGGTTGTGCCAAGTTGTGTAAAGTTGACTTCCAGACATGTAGCAATGTAACGCTACTACCGTGATGCAAGATTACATCCACCTTGTGGGTGGGTCTTGTGATTTTTTAAGTGATAAACTCACGGAAAAGGGAGGGAAGTTAATTAATTCCAATGTTTTTTTTTACACGACAGATACATTTTTGAATAATATCATAAAGAAAGTCTTTGTATGTTGTTGTAAAATATCCGGTCACACATTACGGCTAGCCAATCAGAACAGCCGAGAAATTACTATAGTCTGTATTTACCAATGGAAATCGCTCTACTATCGATATCAGGAGAGCTCAAAATGGCCGACTCGTCTGCAGGCAAAAAAGTGCTGTCGAGCTACGAATAATTTTTGCCAAATCTTGAATTGGCTTCGTGAATAAGAACATCGGTATTAAAAAACAGGCTCAGTACTATTTTACCACGAACTTTTACCACGGGCATAATGAGTGTAAGTACGTTTTATTAAGCACAAACAGTAAAGACTCTTCCAAACAGTCTAGACTTTGGTAAGACACTGCTCTAGAATTACAAGGGTCGTAGATTTGAATCACACCGGAGTAACATTCCTGTGATATTTTTTTTGCACAGGACTCGGGAAAGTACTGAGTATGCATTGCTAAAAAAAAAATCGGTGTATGGGTAAAAGCAAAAAAAAAAAAAAATCGTTGTCACACTCTTGCCAAACTTGTTTCGCTCTATGTGCTCACATTAAATACACAGTTTTCCCTTGACATTTCACCCAGAGGGAAAGAGTGGGCGGGATACTTATACAAACCTACAAACCACATCCAAGTAGCAAGGCCTTAAGCAAGGCTGGATGTCACAGCACCACCCCTCTCTCCTGGTTTAAAGGCAATGTATAAGCCTTAGTTTTTTTTTTGTACCATTCGATTGTTTTATTTCTACATAAATGTTGCAGTATACAATAAACAATTATTGTGATATCGCCGAAACTCCGGCACGAGTCCACGGGGAGAGGAAGAAGACCTTATGCACATGACGTCATTTCAGTAGGGCGCCCTCACCTAGAGGTTAAAAGGAGGTTGTTCATTGGCCAATACTGTGCGCCGCGCGTACAAATCTGTGCGTCTCGATTGTTACGTCACCGTTTTTCCTCTAAGATGGCGGCTGGATGACGTCAATGCAGAAGGTCTATAGGCTTAACAGGAATAAACAATATGAGAAGCGTTACCGCGGCAACGCCTTTTAAGTTGAAATTTTGGGGGACAAGTGATAATATACTTTTTTTTAACGGTAGGCTACTTCGGAGTGAATGTTTCTTAAAATGAAATATACTATCCAAAGATGATGTACTCATAACCAGCACTGCTCATTATTACCAAGTAAGTTTGTATTGCCATTAATTTTCAGAGTCATTACCAAACGTAGGTCTCTATACATACCCTTTATTAAAGGGTCTTTGTAACTTTTGTAGGACAAAAAACACAATGTCCACAGATTTACACTAAACTTACACAGTTTGAAGATAATGATAGTAGAAAGCTTCCCTGAAAATAGTACGAGCTGAGGTGCTGTAGTTTTGGGGAAATGAGTAAAACAATGTCATGAAAATAATTTTCCTCTCATACGAAAATTATTTTAATCATTTACAAACGTATATTCATGACATTGTTTTACTCATTTCTCAGAAACTACAGCACCTCAGTAAGTAATATTTGAAGGGAAGCTTTCCACTATCATTATCTTCAAACTGTGTAAGTTTAATGTAAATCTATGGACATTTTGAAAAGGTGGGGGAAGAGAAGGGATGAATGTGAAGCTATATACAAGAATAATATCCATGTATATAGCTGCAAATTCATCCCTTCTCTACGTGTATTGCATCTTACTATGATTCAATGCACCCAAGGGGGACGGATCAACCTTATCAACCAGAAGCAATCGGGGTTAACCTCCGTTTTCCACTGCTAGGTCTTTCCATCCGATACCCCAAAAGCTCGTGGGGCTACACCGTGGCTGTACTCCCCGTGCAAAACCACTCAAGCCCCGGTCGAATTACGTGCTGTGGTCGGTCATCTTTTGGCCGCGGTGGCAGGGCATGAAGGGGGCTGACTGTGTGGGAAATTGACTCGCTGCGGTGCCGGAAAGCCGTCGGAAACTTCTGTAATTATTGTCAGCGTGGATGAAAATGAAATGATGAAATTGGGAAAGGGGGTTTCTGGGTGTGGCTGATTGAGGGTGTGTGGGTGGGTCGGGGGGGGGGGGAGTGGTACATGATTAGGGGTTTCATGTTCGGTGATGTCTGTTGGGTCGAAGACAGTCCGATATAGTGTAACCAGAGGGGAAAGGGGTCCGTAGATACAGCACCCCCTCCCTCCTTCTGAGAACCCTTTATTTTTCCCCCAAGAGGTCGAGATGCACAATGGCTCAAATTCCCAAACTATGTACTTTATAAAACTTATCACCATACCATAGACTTTGTACATAACATTTCTTGAGGGAACACAACCAGTTTTTGAGAATTTCTTATGAAGACCTTTTGTTCTCCCAGTTTCGTTTAGCCCATGCCTGTCTGATGTATAAGGAAGCGAATATGAGCACACACAACACGTCCCAAAAATGAAAATTTTAGGCTTCACCACTGATATAGTCGAGTCCGACGTCTTTAAGTTGGTGACCTGTGGGGAAAGTGACCTTCATTCAGGGGGATGCTCTCTTTCCGCAAAGACCCCAAACAGTCCGGCACCTCCAGAGGGATTGATCAGTAGGCAGGATGTAATGCATTTAAACCACCCAGCTCTGGGGATGAGAGCGGGAGGAAAGAGGAAAAGACCGAGGGTCAATGAGCTCATTTCCACGGCGCTGACAGAGTGCCTTACACCCCCCTTGCTGCAGGACAGCTGAAGAGTCGATGCTTTTTTTGAGGGTTGATACGCTTCCTTGTGAAACAGACTGTGATGGCACGGATGGGGCTGGAGGGGGTAGGGAGCCATTGTCTCCCGGGGGTTGGATTGGGTGTCGTCTGCTCTCATAACCGTTTCCTTAATTCCCCACACGTCCCTTCAGAAGACGCTAACATCAACATTCTGATTGTCTATTTTGGCCATGATGCACTTTGCTTGTTCCAGCTTCAGACAGAAACAGTCAAGCTCACTGACTGTCCGGCGCAACTAGACTCTGAGTGCAAATTAAATCAAGATCAAACCGTGGCTAGATTTCCTGTCATGGAGAACTGATGCACCCTAACTCCATCCTGCGTGCATGTATCACATGATTCTACCAACAGATAAGGCACATTGTTTGTTATTTATAGACTTTTCTACAGTTAACTTATAAGTGATAAATTTACTAGAATCCTGCAATCATCAATCACAGAGCGTAGATCCTACATAGGCAAAGATACTGAACATTGAATAAGACTTTTATTATAGGCATCTGAAAGCACACAAATTTGTGCAACATGGGTGTTTTTTCTTTCATTATTCTCTTGCAACTTCGATGACCAATTAAGTGCATACGTTGGGATATACACCAAGTGAGAGTGGTCTTTGACAGTTACCATAGATGTCCAGTGTATTTAAGCGAAAGCGTATTTCACAGGATAGCAAGAAAAGTAGGCAACCATCTTGCGGATTCATGTTAAATTCTTCAGGCCTGAAGCCTTTTACTATAGGCATCCGTAGAAGCAACAAATTTGTGCAACAATGGTCATCTAAATTTAACATCTATTACAACAATGGTCAGTATTCTCTTGCAACTTTGATGACAAACAATGGTCATCTAAATTTAACACCTATTACAACAATGGTCATTATTCTCTTGCAACTTTGATGACCAATGAAGCCAAAATGTTCACAGATTTGTCATTTTATGCACACACGTTGGGATACACCAGATGAGAATACTATAGCCTTTAGCAATTACCTGGGATGTCCAACAGTGCCTTTAATGTAGGCCTATACTCCAACACTCCAGCTAAGATTATGTAGACCAAAATGACAGGCCTACATACAACATCCCAAGCGGTACACTCAGATTTCCTTGGATTGCCTGAAATAATTTCCGATGAGGAAAGAAGACAATTAAATAATCCGGGGGTTATATGAGCTGACAATTTTTCTCTCTCCAGGTTCGCGAGAATACCCGTGCAAAACTTCGTTTACACCTCTTGCTAAGCACAAAAAGTAACAAGATACCAGGCAAAATTCCATTAAAGTAATATTGTTGTGACTGGTGTCCCACTCAATTTTTGCTTAGCAAAAGGATTTACCAAGCAGTATTGTCTGCTCAACATCTTTATGAAATTGAACCCCGCCATTTTACATAATTTCACTTTTACTTTTGGCAGCCACGCATGTTTAAGGCGTGGCCGTATCCGAATTGGCAGTGTCCAGGGAACAGCTCAAAGGTTTTGTCCCCCACCTGGAAAATTATCATGGACTGGAGGAGGATGATTCAAAAGAGAGCGCTGTCCATAAGAAGTTTGTACACAATTCGCCATTATGGGGGGACAGAATTTCCTGCCCCACCGGCTATGGCTAGATTTCTTGCCTACAGAATGTTCTGCAATGAATATTCACATATAAACACGTTTGTATATGCTGCCGTCTCTTCCAAGAGTCTTAATTCCTAACCGGATTGCGCGGTGTATAGGCTTATTGTTTCAGTAGAGCGGCTCAATAGAGCGCCGAAAACAGACCATGTTCAAAACGGCGGCAACACTGACACGGCTACATTTGTGCGTCAATCAAACAACCACGTGGTAAGAACTGTCTCTCTTAAAGGGAAGGTACACGTTTGGTAGTTACTCAAAACACATATTATATTAACTTAAAAACTGACTTGGTAACGAGCATTGGAGAGCTGTTGATAGTATAAAACATTGACTCCCTCTGAAGCAACTTAGTTTTTGAGAAAGAGGTAATTTCTCACTAAAATATTAAAAGACTTCTGGCTAGAAGTCTTTTATTCTTATCTGAAAGCACACAAATTCATCCAACAACGGGTGTTTTTTTCTTTCATCATTTCCTCGCAACTTCGATGACCAACTGAGCCCAAATTTTCACAGGTTTGTTATTTTATGCGTATGTTGAGATGCACCGAGTGAGAAGACTGGTCTTTGATAGACAATTACCAAACGTGTACCTTCCCTTTAATGAATATTCATTTATACACATGTATGCGCAATGCACGGGAAAGGGAGGGATTCTTGAGTTCAGTCATTGTCATAAGTTTCGCTGGGGGGGGGGGGGGGGGGGGTGGCGGTCGGTTGCAACAGAGCAGCACGGCGGTAGATTTTGAGTGATAATTTTGGTGGCCATTTCTGTGTAAACGAAACTACATAAGAATTGAGGGGTAATCAGGATACAGTGAAATGGGACTGTGTAAATGAAAAACCTAAAAATACACCAGGCAATTCCAAATTATTTTCTAGGTGTTATCAGTTTTTTAGGAGAAGACCAGAATCAAAGATTTAATTGACAAGTTAGAATAAACTTTTTATACTTTCGTACTTTTATACTTTTCATACTTTCCCATTCTGTCATAAAAAATAATTAAAGGTCTATTTTACGATCAAATATTAATAAATAAAGAGTTGAATTCAAAGTAAGAATAAGGTGATTTTTTAATAAACCTCCCATTATATTATCAAAATATTGACTTTTTTTTTAAATATTAACAAATCCCTCAAAATATAGATTTGAATTAAGATACCTTTAAATACTACAACTTTATCAAAAAAATGTGAAAGTTCAGACGGATGAAAGGTGTATTTCATAAAAGAAATATTCCATTGATATTAATATAATAACAATTTCAATATACAAACGAGATTTCTAGGTTTGTAAAAACTAAATTTAAAACTTCATTAAGAAGTGGAAAGCAGAGGTAAATCCAACACTTTCACTTTCCAATAATTATTGTGTCCTTAAAGGCACTGGACATTATTGGTAATTGCTCAAAATAATTGGTAAAGAGCAGTGGAGAGCTGTTGATAGTAGAAAACATTGTGAGAAACGGCTCCCTCTGAAGTAATTTTTGCGAAAGAAGTAATTTCCCACTAAAATAATTATTTGAATTAATTTTGAGACCTCGGCTCTGGAATCGAAATCACCTGAAAGCACAACTTTGTGTGACAAGGGTGTTTTTTCTTCCCTTATTATCTTGTAACTTCGACGACCAATTGAGTTTAAATTTTCAAAGGTTTGTTAGTTTGTGCATAATTTATGTTGAAAATTACCAAAGGCATCCAGTGTCTTTAGCAGTTAGACTTGAAACCCCTTACCCACAACCTTGTAATTGTAAGTCCTGCAGTCTAACCACGGAACCACTGTGCTTTATGGTTTCACCGAAAAAATGAAATCATAAGATTTTAAGCTTTTCATATCGGGAATAAAAAAATACAATAGTAAATAATATTAAATGGTAATAAAATATTCTAATATTTATAGCCCATATCAAAATAACCATCTCAATGCGCTTCAAATGAGTGCTCTGGGGTTGATTTCAGAAAGAGTTAAAACTTAAGGCTAGTCTTAACTCTTTGTGAAACCCACCCCTATGGGCCAATAACATCCCTTTAATCTTTCTCAGCTCCATTATGGGGACAATACAACCAGGGCAACCAAAGGCTTCTTCATACACAATATCAACCTCTAGCAGCTGCCCGTTATAATTATACCCCTGGGTGAAGAGAAACAATTATAGTTAAGTATCCTCAAGGACACAAGTGTCATGACTAGGATTTACCACACTCTGATGACTTAACCACCAGAACTTGAATTCCGTGCTCTTAACCACTCTTGGCGATGACACCCTACCCGTATATGCAATCACAAGCATTTATACTTTTCATATCTGGGAAAACAATACAATATAATATCTATAAAGGCACATTCTAGGGATTGTTAGAGGTCCTTTTCCTTCTCCACCCCTGTCCCTTTATAAGGGTGTCTCACGGTCATCAATACAATCGCAGCAGCAGCAGCACAAATGACCCCCATTGCTCCAGGGGCTTGGGGTCCGACCTCCAACATCACCCCGCTAAGAAACGGCGAGACTGACCGAGACACAGACGCCACTGACTGACTGATCCCAAGCAGAGCTCCAGTGTTATTCACCCTCCCGCGCCGAATAACAAGATCTGTCATACAAACCCGCAAAACCTGAGTGGTCAAAGACAGAACAGACCCCCAGAATACGATGAGCGAAAGACTAGGCGACGTCGTCAACCCAAACAGGCAAATCACCAAAGAGAAACTCAAATGGCGCACAAGTCTGGTCAGGTCGTCGTAGAATTTGACGATTTTCCCGACGGCCAACCCGCTGAGTGCACCTGTGAGGGCGCTGTAGCTCATCAGCCACCCGTTGATTTTGGGAGTGGTGTGGAACCTCTCCGCCAGGATGAGAGTGAAGTTGTTGTAGTACATCATGACGGAGAACTTGATGAGGAATCGTACAAGGAGAAGATCCCCGCTGGATTTGCACATCTCCCCGAAAGACTGAAAAAAGTTCTTCTCTGCGGGGCCATTGAGAACCTCGCCACTAAATACTGCCTTCGATGTTGTAGAATTCTCATTCTGTTTTGAGTCTTTATGGTGAACTAAGATATAAACAAAAACTGACAGGAAAAAAAAAGGAAAAAGTATAAAGTCTGCAAAATACAAAACAAGGCTTCAATCTGTCACACACAATGAGCTGACAATAGCACCATTGAGAATTATTTCTAATGTACTTGATAGTTTAAAAAAATAAATTACCAATCACTTATGCAAATTCTGAAATGGTTTGGCAAGAATTCATCAACAAGTCGACAAGAGTTAATATTAAGTTGGCCTTGATTTGCTGGACTGACCAGTGATGCTTTGCATCGGGCCACAATTACCAAAACTTTCCCGCAAAAGTCAAATCCGGGCTGATTCGCTTGTCAAATAGACAAGAAAAGAGCTTTAAAGGCAGTGGACACTATTGGTAATTACTCAAAATAATTATTAGCATAAAACCTTACTTGGTAACGAGTAATGGGGAGAGGTTGCTAGTATAAAACATTGTGAGGGTCCTAGGGTCCAAGTATCTCTCTTCAGGCATTGCATTACATTGGTGCGATACCTGGGCCAAATTTCATGGCTCTGTTTACCATAAGCAAAGAATTAGTTACAGAAGCAGGGAATTCTGTGGTTACGGTAAGCGTATTTCACAGGTTAGCGACAAAATTTTGGCTTTTGCGCGTGCATACTCCACGTTACTAGGCGTTCTACGCTTACAAGGCTAGCGCAGAATTTCGCGCTTGCACGTAGGTGGGGAATAGTGATCGTAAGTGCAGAATTCGGCGGTAAGCAGAGTCATGAAATTGGGCCCTGATGTTTAAGTTGTCTCCACTTTTAAAGAATATTTGATATTTCTGAGAAGTACCTGATCTTGCCACATTTGATGAAGCACCGCTGATAATATATTGCATTCGGAAACCACAAACAAATTACCCAAGTGTGGAATATTTCATAAAAATCAGATATGTATTAAAGGTATAGTTATAGCAAGGTTTGGTGGGCAATGAGATGAATAAATTATTTATAAAAATATAAAACTGATTTAACAGTTACTAACAGTACTTTTAGTATTACCTCAAAATATTGCCAAGAAGATGCAAATTCTATGTTTGCTTGAGTTGAAAGACTGCCTTACATCACCCCAAAATGGTTCCCTTAAACCTTTGTGGAACAATCAAATATTGCTGAAGATTGTCCCGTGCTTAGAGTTGGAAAAAAAAAACCACCCACAACTCTACACCTTTCAAACGTTAGTATCCGCTACAACATAGGATTTAAAATTGCATCTAGCTACAAGGCAGACTCGATGATCTAGTGGCAAGAAACTGTATTTTTTTTAAAGTATTTTTTTCTGATGTTTTATGAGATACTACCCAATTCACAAGGCCGGACGGCCACTTTAAGGTGAGGGTTACACTTATTGGCTATGAACCCAAAAAAACTGTCACCAGGGGCACACTACATGTACATGTACTCCTTGGGCTGGAACAGGGTTACCCCTTCAAAGTCCATAAGGATGTAAGCTTGAGTATCATCCACTAGGAGCTTAGCTGGTGGAGCAGAACGCAATACCTTCCCAACTTTTTTCAAAGCAATTATGGTTATAAGAGCCTTGCTCAAGGACACAAGTGTCGTTACTAGGATTTGAACCCACACTACATACATACAACTAAATGTTTATAAAGCGCCTTTACATCAAGATCAAAGCGCTGAAAACCCCAGGCAGAGCTTGCGCCCGGTGAACCAAGACCGCTTGCAAGCCACGATAATACAATTCAAACTGGGCTCAATTTCATAGAGCCGCTCAAGCAGAAAATAATGCTTTACAACTTCCTGCTAAGCAGAAGTGAGCAGGATGCCAGTCACAAACTGTAAGCACAATTTGGTTAGCTTAGAAGTTGGTCAAATAAATAATAACAACAATGAAATAATAACCAAAAATATAATAATCAGTGTTGTAGTCAAGACCTCGTAGACCGAGACATTTGCAGTCCGAGACCGAGACCAAGACTGAGACACCAAAAAAAGGTCTTGAGACGGTCTCAAGACCTACAACACTGATAGTAATTACAGTGTAAAACAAGAGAGTTAATTTACTTGTTTTACATTGCGTAAATTCAGTTAACAGGTGCACATGTGGTCAAAAATACTGAAAATTGCACTGGAACCAACATTTTGCTTCTGAATAAAACTTTTCAAACAATTCAGTAAATTCTGAAACCCATACTCATACTTCCTGCAAATGTGATACAAATTTTGACAAAAATATTCCCTGCGAATTTGTGACACTCAAAAATGTGTGTCAGATTCGCATTCACAGGAAGTATGCACCGGGCTTAACCGCTACAATTAGACATAACAGATTATTAGAATTTAAAGGAACACATTGCCTTGGATCGGCCGAGTTGGTCTTTGAAAAGGGTTTGTAACCGGTTTTTTATAAAATGCATATGGTTGGAAAGATGTTTTATAAGTAGAATACAATGATCCACAGAAATTTGCCTCGAAATTGCGTGGTTTTCCTTTTACTGTGCCACCTAACACGGTCGGCCATTTATGGGAGTCAAGGGAGTCAAAAATTTGACTCCCATAAAAAGGTAAAAGGAAAACCGTGCAATTTCGAGGCATGTTTGTGTGGATCATTGTTTTCGACTTTTACAACATCTTTCTACCCATATGAATTTTATAACAAACGGTTACAAACGCTTTTCAAAGACCAACTCAACAGATCCAAGGCAACGTATTCCTTTAAATCGAGGAAAGAAAGAGAGGTCTAAAGAGAGGCATTGTATTTGGCCATTTGGAAAAAATAGGAAAAGTTTAAGCTTTCATAGTCTTTTCAGGCTATTTGAAACAAATTTTCCTGATTTTCTGAGGGCAAATCAATCGGAAATCCGACTTAAGTAGGAAGAATATCATGCCTGAATAATTGACTTCTTTAGACGTCACAACTTCTTTGCCTCGACTTCTGTCTCTCTCTCATCGGGACGTTTAACGATCATCAAAGCAGTCGCAGTGATGGCTAAGAGTACCCCAGCCCCTGCAGGGGCTTGCGGACTGATCGAAAACATCACCCCGCTAAGAAACGGAGAAATCGATCGCGACACAGACGCCACAGACTGACTGATCCCGAGCAGCGCACCGGAATTTTCCAACTTCCCTCTCCTAATACTGATATCCGTGACGCAAACCCGCGAGATGGAGTTGGTTACCGACAGCAGCGTCAAAAAGAAAACGATCGCGGAGAGACTGGGCGCAAACGTCAACCCTATCATCGTTACGATTAAGAGGTTGTTAGCGTGCAGGAGTAGCTTTGACATGTCTCCGTACAACTCAACGATTTTGCCGACGAACATTCCAGATATGACGCCAATGAGGGCGCCATAACTGATCAGGAATCCCGTGGTTTTTGGCGTGGTGTTAAACCGCTCCTCCATGATCAGAATGAAATTGTTTCGATACAACATGACCGAGAGTCCAATGAGGAGACGTAGGATGAGTAGATCTCCGGCAAATCTTAAGATGTCCTTGAAGGTTTGAAAGAAGTTTTCCTTGATGTCAATGTCGTACTCCTGTGTGAACGCCGCGACAGATTTGGTCCTCTCCAAGGTGGATCTATCACTTGGACGAACCAAGACATACACAAATACTGGGGGTGAAATGAGTATTGGATAGGTTTGATTGAGCATCACTGTTCACAAACATTGGGCTTGAAATGGGTATCGGATGGGTTCGATTGAGCATCAATGTACAAAAATACTGGGTGTGAAATGGGTATTGGAGAGGTTTGATTGAGCATCACTGTACAAAAATACTGGGCGTGAAATGGGTATTGGAGAGGTTTGATTGAGCATCACTGTACACAAATACTGGGCGTGAAATGGGTATTGAAGAGGTTTGATTGAGCATCACTGTACACAAATACTGGGCATGAAATGGGTATTGGAGAGGTTTGATTGAGCATCACTGTTCACAAATACTGGGCGTGAAATGAGTATTGAAGAGGTTTGATTGAGCATCAATGTACAAAAATACTGGGCGTGAAATGAGTATTGAAGAGGTTTGATTGAGAATAACTGTTCACAAGTACTGGGCGTGAAATGGGTATTGGAGAGGTTTGATTGAGCATCACTGTACACAAATACTGGGCATGAAATGGGTATTGGAGAGGTTTGATTGAGCATCAATGGACACAAATACTGGGTGTGAAATGGGTATCAGATGGGTTTGATTGAGTATCAATGTACATGAATACTGGGCGTGAAATGGGTATTGGAGAGGTTTGATTGAGCATCAATGTACACAAATACTGGGTGTGAAATGGGTATTGAAGAGGTTTGATTGAGCATCACTGTACACAAATACTGGGCGTGAAATGGGTATTGGAGAGGTTTGATTGAGCATCAATGGACACAAATACTGGGTGTGAAATGGGTATTGGAGAGGTTTGATTGAGCATCAATGGACACAAATACTGGGTGTGAAATGGGTATCAGATGGGTTTGATTGAGTATCAATGTACATGAATACTGGGCGTGAAATGGGTATTGGAGAGGTTTGATTGAGCATCAATGTACACAAATACTGGGTGTGAAATGGGTATTGAAGAGGTTTGATTGAGCATCACTGTACACAAATACTGAGTGTGAAATGGGTATCAGATGGGTTTGATTGAGTATCAATGTACATGAATACTGGGCGTGAAATGGGTATTGGAGAGGTTTGATTGAGCATCAATGTACACAAATACTGAGTGTGAAATGGGTATCAGATGGGTTTGATTGAGTATCAATGTACATGAATACTGGGCGTGAAATGGGTATTGGTTTAGGTTCGATTGAGCATCAATGGACACAAATACTGAGCGTGAAATGTGTATTGGTTTAGGTTCGATTGAGCATCAATGGACACAAATACTGGGTGTGAAATGGGTATTGGATGGGTTTGATTGAGCATCAATGTACACGAATACTTGAAGGTCATTGCTATGCGTGCCTTTATTGTGCGGTAATCAGACTAATATTTTCCTGATTGCACGGTTTCAGCTTGGGTTCCGGCATAGGATCTAGCTTAGGCTCCATCAGGTATTTAAGTGTAAGTTTTAGCACAGGGCTCCAAACAGACAGACAAAGCCTAGGCTCAAACCCAAGCCATGGTGTTCATTCCATTTGCGCAAATATTGCCGACAATTGTGCACACTTCAAACAGACAGACAGAGCCTACTTAAGCCCAAACCCGAGATTTTAACATTGGACAGAAGTCCAGTTATCCATCTAATATATATTAGATGAAAAGTGAAGGATTTACATTGTCATTTCAGAGCTAAACGATCACAATGTTTAAATATTATGTTTAGAAACTGTCTTCTTTTACGACTGAGAGTTCACCCGTAAGTTTAGTTTGTTTTTCTGATACTTATAAGCTGCCTCTTATTCTGCATTTATATGTTAGTAAGTGAGTATGTTATATTTTGAGCTGGATAAAAGAGTCCAAAACATAGAAGCTATCAATTCTAGATTAGTGAAAAACAGTAAGCCCAGTTCATAATTCATGAGAATGCGAATTTTGATGTCAAAGGGCTGTTTTTGCAGCAAATGTTTCGCAGGAGTTGAACACAGTTCAACCGATGCGAATCATTTATTGCGAATTTGTGACGTCAAAATTCGTATCACATTTCCATTTGCAGGAAGTATGAACCGGGCTCTATCTCACAGCTCAGTTCTCGGCTACTTACATAGATTGAGAAAAAAGATGGCCGACGTGCACATCGCGACGTGATAAAAACCGTCATTGTACTCAGCTAGATGACCTCCGCAGAGAGGACCAATGATAAAGCCTGCATTGGAGATCGCGTTGAATCTGCCAAACACAAGAGGGCGCTCTCTCCTTGGCGTAATCTCAGCGAGGAAAGCCCGGACGGTGGATATGCCGTGTTTGAAAATACCTTTTGGGGAAAAATAATTATAATAATTATAGTATTGGTTCTTATAAAGCGCTTTATTACACCCCTAGGGGGTATATCAAAGCGCTCATTATTATTTCCTGCAAGGTATGTGGAGCTACGTATTGAAGTATGAGACCTATAGCACCATGTAATGGGTTTACAGGTACAGTGGCACAAAATGCTGCCAATCAAACCAGTAACACCAGGGGAAACCCCAGAGTTTGAATCCAGGTGGATTTCACAAAGTTAGTCCTAACTTAGGACTAGTCCTAGGCAATGCTAAGAGATAGGACTGGTCCTAAGTTAGGACCAGTAACTCATCCTAACTTAGGACTGGGTTAGGACCAGTAACTCATCCTAACTTAGGACTGGTCCTATCTCTTAGCTGCCAAGTTAGGACTACCTTTGTCGTCCTAACTTAGGACCAGTCCTATCTCTTAGCATTGCCTAGGACTAGTCCTAAGTTAGGACTACCTTTGTGAAATCCACCCCAGTGCTCTTAACGAAAGATTTTAGAGCGCTTAAGGCGCAAGATGCAGAACTGAAGCTATATCTATTGTTGGAACGTGAAATACGCATGAGCGCCATTTCAGCAAGTGAATGTTTTGTTTCCCATTGATAGGAATGATCAATGTCTGCGGTGGTCTGCACTGATCTACTGTTATCAAAAGAGGTACTTGCCGAAATGGCGTCCAGTGGGATTTCACATTTCAGCATGCATCTTGTGTCTTCGACACTCTATAATCTTTGCTCTTAACCACCAGCCCATGGCATACAAGGCATGACAAGAAACAGTGTGGGTAAAGAATATTTGGTAGAGTAAGATGCAAATAATAAACATACTTGTGAAAATTAATACCTAATGATCAGTCATCAGACAAGGAAACAAGCATCTATTCTTCTCAGAACATTTGGTTCCTGATTTGTGCCATGAGTAGTTACCAAGTCCCAGTGCCTTTAAAACAAAAATCAGTTGCAAATGGTTTCTTGGTGTGACTCATTTGAACCTCCTCAGCTCTCGTTTATAAAAAAAAGAAGTTAAAACCTTACCCAGCGGTATTCTTGCAAATATGAGTATGAGGACGGAAACAGCGAAGATATTAATGGTGTAGCCAACAGCAGACATGAACAGACAAACCAACAGAATCTTCCTCCTTCCAAATATATCGCTTAATCGACCCTGTGAAGATCAAGAGCACAATAACATGATAATAATAGTGGCTTGTTATATAGCTCTCTTATCCGCCACTCAGTGACGCTCAAAGAGCTTCAACATACAGTATTTTTCTGCAAGGTAGTTAAGTTCAGTAGTTAGTGTGCACTGGGAAGATCATATGCCAAACTCCCAGCTCCACGCTGCACTACCAAGGGTCACTGTTAAGATCAGGGAACAAAGGATGAGGCTTGCTGGCCACTGTGTACGCCATCCAGAGCTAGCTGTGAGCCCCCTAGTTCTCTGGGAACCCATTGACGGGATCAGGAATAAGGGCAGGAGAAGAACTTCATTTGTAGACCAGCTGAAGAAAGACGCTACACAACAGGAAATATACGAGCTTAGGACCGGGATGCTGGACCGGGATGCGTGGAAGACGACCATCAGAGTTTCCCGAGAAGGCGTCGGCTGAAGACATCCTCTCGCTCAACTGACTGACTGAGTTCAGTTCAGTTCAGTACAACATTTATTTCCAATTCCTCAATCAATACAATAAATACAATGTTTACAAAGTGATACACAAAAATGCAGGAAATTGGGGGCAACAACCAAGTAAGCACAGCTTGTGTTAGAAAGTGCCCATACAAAGAAAGGATCCAATACAACTACAATAGAATTAATACAGACAGAGCAGAAAAAGCACAAAGCACAAGAGGAATGTGGGACTATGGTTGAATTATGAGACCTACTCCTTTTACATACATGTAGCACCATGTATTATGGTTTACAATGTGCTGTGGCGCAATATGCTGCCAATCAAACCAGAAACACCGGGCGAACCCCTTCTCTTAACGATAAGTGAACTGGGTTCTCTTACGTGCGTTACACAGCACACGGGACCAATGGCTTTATGTCCCTTTCGAAGGAGAAAGCATCATGGTTAAAGTGTCTTGCTTACATGTATGTGTCACGACTGGGACTCGAATCCACACTCTGCTGATTAGAAACACCAGAGTTTGAATCCGGTGCTCTTAACCTCTCGGGCATGACACACCACAAGAGGGATATTTGTAGATGCTTGACTATAAAAATTAGATTTGAAGGTAAGAATTTAAGACGAAAATGGTCAGAAGAAAGAGAGTTCTAAGACAATTAATGTCACGGCAGAAAACATCATAACAATAACAGCAAATTTTATGGCCGCTAAAATTGCATTGGGGATAAAGAGTATTAAATAATTGGTTTTACCCTTACACCGATGTGTGTAAGGCACTGTATACTTTCCAGAGTCCTGTGACAAAAAGCCGCAGGCATAGGGTGGGATTTGAACCCACCCCATTTGCCATTCTAGAGAAGATGCCTTACCAACTCTGTCTCATTCAATCATTGGTTTACAATGCTTCTAGGTGTCATAAGTTTACATTCGTTGTTTCTTTTACTGCTATATTTCTTTAGTACGGTAATATTGTATCTTATCTTCAAGTACGCGCTAATCCTCCAATCAGATTTGCAGAATGGAGTGGTGATAAAAACCTTTATTGCACGGCTTATATCACTACCATGCGTCTTGTGTGTTCTATTTCACACGCCAAGTTTACTTGAAGATAAATACGTTATCACACGCGCGCTCGTGGAAATACGAAAAATATAGCGCGTCTGCGTCCCATATCCAACTCGGCCTCGTTGGATATGGGACGCAGAAGCGCTATATTTTTCCGTATTCCACTCGCGCTTGTGTGATAACTTATATTGTACTGTTTGTTGAAATCTCGGCCGAATAAATAATAATAATAATAATAATAATAATAATAATAATAATAATAATAATAATAATAATAATAATAATAATAATAATAATAATAATAATAATAATAATAATAATAATACCACTGAGATTGCCCGGTAGCGTGAGGTAGTTCGAATCTTACATTTTAGCAGCGGGTACCACAACAATTTATCAGATGTTAAATTTCTTGGGAATGGTTGGTGGTACATTTCCACGCCTTCCATATCTAGGATATGGTTCGAATCACTCCAGGGGCACTACATAGATTGGGTTTTTAGTCCCTACCCGTTTGCGTGGGTTTTCCCTGGAGTAACCAATTCACTTGGTTTTTCCTCCCAAATCTAAAACTGAAATCATAAAAAGTTCGAGTCTGAAACAGTTAGGAAGATCGTTGAAAGATCATTCAGAACGACTCTGGAGCCCTTGGTTTTAGACGTCAATCTTGTCATGAGCCAAGCCAATGTAAATGTTGTGTTAAGTTCGCCTGTCTGAAACCAAAATTTATTTGGGTCGACCTAGATTCGCTCCAATCTATTTGGTTCGGCGCGACTCTGGAGCCCCTGTCTGAAACAGGTGTGAGTTTGCTCTTCTGAGAGTCCTTGGCTTCACAACCACAGCAAATGAACAAAATCATGTCATACTAGTTATCATCCCAGTATGTTAAAGGGAAATTTACAAACTTCTGATCATCATTCCTTAAACTTTCTCAACTCCATTCAGAACACAACCTGTATAAATTAAAGACTTACCACCAGTGGGCCGGAAAATAGTTGAAGAACTCCATATACTGAGCCTGCAATAAAAAACAAAGCCAGTGTTAGGCTGTGCCTGAATCAATGTTTTAGGCAGTAGTTTTGGCCACTTAGATTATAGGTAAAATAACCAAATTTTGATGATGCATAATACTACTAATTATAACAAAATAATAGAGTTTCTAATTTACTTGTCTCTGAAGCAGTGTACTGTCAGACTGTAAGAAACACTATTCCCTCTTGCTTTTAAGCTAGTGTCATGGCTGAGCGGTGAAGAGCACCGAATTCTGGTGTTTCTGATCAGCAGATAGAGTGTGGGTTTGAATCCCCCAGCTGTGACACTTGTGTCCTTAAGCAAGACACTTAACCATTGCTTCGTCCTTCGGATGGGACGTAAAGCCATTGGGCATGTGTGTTGCATAATGCACGTAACTAAAAGAACTCAGAGCACTTATCAAAAAGAGAAGGGGTTCGCCCTGGTGTTCCTGGCTGTGACTGCTTAATGCGCCGTAGCACCTTGTAAACCCTTATAAGGTTCTACACATTTGGGTGTCAGAATTCACAACTTCAATAAACTCATCTTTCTGTCAAAATGTATAATACATTACCAGAGCCTTGAGGACCTTGTTGGTCTGTGTGCTATATAAGACTTTGATATTAATAGTGTCTTATTAAAGTACCTCAAGGTGCTTTACAACATGTGTACAAAGACCCACAAGAAAGCAAAATACTTTTTTGGGAACAAGCCTGGGGAACCAGGGAAAAGACACTAATAACAATTCTGGGTATATGGACAAAGCTAATATGAGAAGAAAGCACATTTTTAAGAATACTGGTCGTTGACAATTACCAAAGGTGTTCAGTGCCTTTAAAGACGCTAGGTCAAATGTTTGGAAGATTTGACCAAAAACTAATATTTAAAATATAACAGTGCACAACATCAGGTCAAAATATGACATCATACAGTGTATAAAGAGAGGTAGTAGGTACACAATAAAGAAACACACCATCATCAAAAGACCACAAAAACATCTGGTCAAAAATGCAATCAATTATATTACAAACACAAACAGTTCAAGATACACGACAAAAGAGAACATTAAAAGGTTACCAGCAAATAAACCATCTGCAGAACATCCTGGCCATTGAAAGTCATAAATTTTAAATTATGAATAATAATATAATACTACTACTACGTCTACTAATAATAATAATAATAACAACAATAATAATAATAATAATAATATTAATAATAATAATGTAAGCATTTATATAGCGCCCCACAAAGATCGGGGCGCATTACAATTGACATGTACAAACAAACAATGCAATGACAAAGATACAAAAAACAGTACAAGCAAAAACAAACAGGCCGGATTAAACAAATAAATGGGTTTTGAGCATATTTTTTAACCGTTCTAGTGTGTTGGTTTCCCGGATGTTACGGGGAAGGGAATTCCAGAGCCGGGGAGCAGCGGCTTGAAAGGCATGATCTCCCACGCGTGATTTAGTTTTACTGATGTGAAGAAGCGTTTTGTCGTATGATGAGCGGGTGGCATAGGCGGATGAGTTCAAAGAAATGAACAAATAAAATGAGAAGGATACCAGTCATGTTTAGGTAAAATTACATGGAGTGGGTTCAATTTCATAGAGCTGCTTAACTGCTGATTTTGTGTTTACTGTAATGTACTACATGTATACGATTTCCATTCCTAAGCCCTGCTTACTGAAGCAAAACCTGTGAAATACGTTTACACCTCGGCAATTTTTTCTGCTGCAGTAAGCATGAAAATTTGCTTACCGTTAAGCAGCGCTATGAAATTGTGCCCTGGGCCCAATATCATAGAGCTGCTTAAGCAAAAAATTTGCTTAAGCACGAAAATAGCTCGCTTATTTTACACATGTTATTGGCCAAAATTGCATGCCATATACATTGCTTGTGACTTGTATTTAGCTGTTGTTTACTTAGCATAACAATTGAGTGGAGTCTTGGCCGGTTATCTGATTTTACTAAGCAATGAATTTTTTGCTTAAGCAAAAATTTTTGCTTAAGCAGTTCTATGAAATTGGGCCCTGGTAGTTCGGCCGGAAACCTTATTCTGGTAAGCATGTTTTTGTCAAGCTTAAATCTACTTTTAGTGCTTAAAGGAACACGTTGCCTTGGATCGGACGAGTTGGTCAAAACAAAAGCGTTTGTAACCGTTTTTTATAAAATGCATATGGTCGGAAAGATGTTATAAAAGTAGAATACAATGATCCACACAAGTTTGCCTCGAAATTGCGTGGTTTTCCTTCTACTGTGCGAACTAACATGGTCGGCCATTTATGGGAGTCAAAATTTTGACCCCCATAAATGGCCGACGTGTTAGTCGACGAGGTAAAAGGAAAACCGTGCAATTTCGAGGCATGTTTGTGTTGATCATTGTATTCTACTTTTACAACATCTTTCTACCCATATGCATTTTATAAAAAACGGTTACAAACGCTTTTCAAAGACCAACTCGACCGATCCAAGGCAACGTGTTCCTTTAAGCAGCTCTATATAATTGGGTCCAGGAGTTACATGTGATTTCAGACAAATGCACTAGAGTTGTGCCGAACCAAATAGATAAGGAGCAACTCTAGGTCAACCCAAATAAGTTTTAGTTTCAGACCGGCAAATTTAACAAGGGGCTCCAGAGTTGTTCCAAACAACTGCAACAGTCGACCTTTCAGCATGTTCAGCTTCTAGCGCGTCCAGTTTCAGAGGTTGAACTGTTCATGTACTTAAAGGGAAGGTACACGTTTGGTAATTACTCAAAACAAATATTAACTTAAAAACTGACTTGGTAACGAGCATTGTAGAGCTGTTGGTAGTATAAAACTTTGTGAGAAATGACTCCCTGTGAAGTAGCATAAATTTTGAGAAAGAGAATATTTCTCAGTAAAATAATCAAAGACTTGTAGCCAGAAGTCTTTTGTTCCAATCTGAAAGCACACTATCATCCAACAAGGGTGTTTTTTCTCTCATCGTTTTCTCGCAACTCCGACGACCAATTGAGCGCAAATTTTCACAGGCTTGTTATTTTATGCTTATGTTGGGATACAACAAGTGAGAAGACAGGTCTTTGACAATTACCAAAGGTGTACTTTCCCTTTAATGCAGAATTTGGTTCGGGGCGACTCTGGAGCGCCTTTCTGAAACGGGTGTTTCAGGTACATGTTATGTAGGTGTAAATACATCAGATAGAAACAAAAACCAACTTACCTACAGCTCCGATCCACATAGGGGATGCTCCGAGTTGTTTGGCATGATGAGGCAGCAGAGGAAGAAGCATACTCACTCCAAATAAATCCTGCAAATCACAAACCGAAAGAAGAACGAATATATTCATTTACTTTCCTATATTTTACTGTTACAGACCCCCCCCCCATCCCAATTGAATTATATCTAATCTTACTACTGCTGCAAGTTGTTCGACTTACATGAAACACACACTGTTGCCTTACAAAAAAAAACTTTAAGAATCTTATAGGAATCTTATAGGAATCAAAGAAGTGACGAAAATCTATAGGAACCCTATATAAATCCTATAGGACTTTTAGCCCGAATGTGATACAACTTTTGACGTCACAATCTTGCAAGAATAATTCGCATCAGTTGAATTGTGCTCAACTCCTGTGAAAAATTTGCTGTGAAAACAGCCCTGTGATGTCAAAATACGCTTTGCATTCGCAAGAAGTATGAACCGGGCTTTATTGTTACATGTACTTGTTGTATAGGAGTTATTTTGTTAATAGTCTGTTGTATAGCTTGTTGTTTTGTTTTGTTTTATTGACAGTTCCTTGATAAGCCCCGCTTTTGTTTTCTTCTTAAAGTTGATGTTATGTGGAAAGAAACATTGCTTTGAATTGAATAGATGGATTGTACTAAGCAACATTGATCGCCATATTTTATTAAATGTGTACGTGTGCAAGGCTATCATTGGCCGAGAGTTGTGCGCAGCGTGTACACCCGTGCACCTTTTCATTGCTTATCATCAAATATGGCGGTCAATGACGCTTAGTGCAATCCATGTATTGAATACTTAACACCTGTTTAAAATAGGAAATGTACAATAGCTATATACATGTACATGGAAAGAAAGTGTAATGAATATTAACAGTAATTTATAGGTAAAATTCTTTTCTGACCCGCCTCAGTTAAATGGCACTTTTCAAGATGAAACAATGTTACAAAAACTTCATCAACTCAAAATTAAAGACAATGGAGGTTCTCATTCAATGTTCATTATGTGTAAAATCTTTAATCTCAAAATTGACCCAAAATTAGTTTTGTATTTTTTATTTATAAAAACCTACATAATAAATTGTACTTCATTTTAATAGCCCTCTCATCGTGCTGCCACCATCTTGGTCATGTTCCCATTATCCAACAACAGTAATGAATGCCAGAACTATTTTTACTTAAAGGAACCAAACTAATTCACCTTCCAGCCTCGGTTTGGTTAACATTGATTTGAATGGGAGAAAATCAAGATGGCCGCATTATGATATAGGTCTATTGTAAAGTGTCTAGTTCTCGAACCCACACTCGGCTGATTAAAACACCAGGGCCAAATTTCACAAAGCTGCTTTTGAAGCAGGAAATATTGCTAAGCAAGTCTTTGCTAAGCAGAAATGAGAGGCAACACAACTGGTACATGTACATGTGACATGGTGGTTATGGTGGTTACCTTTTTCTGGTAAGCATAACTTTTTGTGCATACGCAGCTTCATGAAATTGGGCCCAGAATTTGAGTCCAGTGTGCTCGACCATTCAGCCCCGCCACATCAATCTAACCAAACTGAGGTTGGAATGGTAACAAAATAGTCTGGCCCCAATGTATACAAATTATAATTAGTATTCATGATTACTACAGTACAGTAGAAAACAAGACACGGGTGGCGGCTTGACGATAACAAATAGTAGGCAAATATTTCTTGTTCCTTTTTTAACATCAGCCATTAAAATAAAATTTTGTGTAAAAATGAGCCAAAACAGACAAAACAAGGGTGACAAAACAGAAGATGGAGAGGTGAGCACGTACGCGAACATAGTCTTGGTTCCAAGACCATTGGTGTTGCGCGGTCACATACAACCAACGTTCCGATTATGCACGGCAAAAACTGTCCACGCTTGTAATGAACGAACGCTAGCGGGCGCTCTGTTTCTCTGCTTTAGATCTCACCATGTCCTGTGCTCACCATGGTCTTGGATATTTGCAAATTGAAGGCGTGGCCAGACTATGTAAATTACTTTTAATGTATGCAATATTCATATCACGTGACGAATCGAAGATGACTATTCAAACTAGTTCGAGTCAAAGGTCAATATGATCGGCGGTCTATTTTTAATAATCTTTGCTCAAAGAGTGATTCCGTGGTCATTATAGGCCTATTAAAAGGAAAACAGTGAAATTTTAAGTACAGGTACCTATTCAGATTATGGATACGTGACGATTTGAAATCGTAAATAATGGTCAAAAATCGAACGTAAAATTAGCATTCAGAGAGTCCGTGTATCGGACGCTGTATGGCCCCACGGCGTGGAGCAATCGGAACGTGAAACTGAAATAAGCCTTGTGGAGTATCACGTACCGCCCATGCCGTGTCTCGTGGGGGTTGGAGGTGTTAAATCCCAGGCGCTATGAACTCCCAGCTTGCGGGTGTCGAATCCGTTGTTTCTTATGATCGCAACGTTCCAATATGCTCCATTTTGATTCATGGCCCCCTAATTTCTTTTTGTTATGAGTTTTCAGGTAATTTTGATGATGTCAAAACGTAGGAATATCGCATTTTGTTATATTGACAGTGTTATTGTGTGAGTAGCTTACAAAAATTATGAGAATTTTGTATAAAAGGTTTAAATAAAAATAATGCTAAAACAAAATTCCCTCAAAGCATAATTTTGTCAAACAAAGTATTATTTTTTAATTCTGTGAATGAAGAGTTATTTTTGAGGTAATGATTAAACTGGGCAACTAGTGGAATTTAATGACCCGACTATTCGCCTCAAATAACTGGGAGTTGAATAGCAGTAGTCGCCGCTGGACAAGCAATCAAAATTCCAAATTTCTCATGAGTTATTCCAAAAGATATTGTTACGACTACATTCCAAAAAAATGTTATATGGTTACGTTCCAAGCTACGCAGCTACTCGGCTACGTTTACGTTCCAAGATACGCTTAGGTCTACGGTTCTTCAAGTAACACTATAATATCAAAAGGTATGTTTTCAAGCCCGAGTCAAGTTACGCTTACATTCCAAGATACGCAGCTACGTTTACGTTCCAAGATACGCTTAGGTCTACGTTCCTTCAAGTTACACTATAATATCAAAAAGTACGCTTTCAAGCCCGAGTCAAGCTATATAGTTCAAAGATACGCAGCTGCGTTTATGTTCCAAGATGCTACGCTTCAGTCCAAGATATGCTTACGTTCCAAAAGATGTCAACGTTCCAAGCTACACAGCTACTCAGCTGCGCTACAGATCTGCTTACGTTCCTTCAAGTTACGCTATAATATCAAAAGGTACGCTTTCAATCCCATGTCAAGTTACGCTTACGTTCCAAGATACGCAGCTACGAATTACGTTCCAAGATATGCTTAGGCTCCACCAAAAGATACCGTTACGTTCAAGCTACGTAGCTACTCAGCTACGCTTATACACTCCAAGATACTATTAGGTTACGCTACAATATCAAAAAGTACGCTTTCAATCCCGAGTCAAGCTACGCTTACGTTCCAAGATATGCAGCTACGGTTACAATTCAAAATACGTTCTCCCAAAGACGCTTTTGAATCCCTCAAGATTTCCTTCCCCCAAGATTAAAAAACTTTCACTGTGAATAACACTACAGTGCCCACCAGTTAATATAATACTGTACAAAATTTCTTTACTATCCAAAAATTTACATGGCACTACATTAACTTGGGCACTACAAAATTTCAAATTTAATTAAAAATTGGCTGGCAACCAGTTTCTGCTAAGCAATACTATTTTGTGCTAACTATAAGCAAATTGTTTAGCCAATACAGGCTTCATCAGTGTGGGCCCTGGCACGTCGGGAGCATAACGCCACGATCGCATTTCAAGCTGCATATCATGGCAATGCAGTAGTCTGGATCTGGACATTATACATAAAAATGTTTGTGTTGGTACCACAAACCTTTCTTTATCGTATTTCCACCCTGTGTCAAAGTTTCAAATCCTACTGATCTGGACATTATTATACTCCGATAAAAACATATATACCAAAGATACTATAGTATCTTTGTATATACCCACACACAGAGTAAAGCAAAAGTCATGCAACGGAATTACTGCATGCATTGTACACTACATGCACAACACTGATGAATTATTCATGAGCCAACCGCAACGCAGCCTCTGATTGGCTCCACCGGAAAGTCGGGGGAGATTTGCCGAAAAACAATAAAAAAGTTAAGACCCGTCGTTGCAAATATTCAAGACCATTGTGAGATCTAAATCAGAGAAACAGAGCGCCCGCTAGCGTTCGTTCATTACAAGCGTGGACAGTTTTTGGTCTTGGAACCAAGACTAACGCGAACATGTTGTGGCAGACAAAGTACCGATAATGGTTTTTGAAAATAACAATGTTGGCGATAAAATGGAATGCATAGAATAAATTATTGACTTTTGGGCACATCATGGAGGAGAATGAAAACATTTACAACAGTAATGGGTTTTCATTATTTTCTTGCAACTCAAACTTTCATAGGTTTATTGTTTTGATTTTTGGGGTTGAACAAATAATTGACTAGAGTGGGATTCGAACCAATGACCTCCGGATTAACGTGCCAGCGCTCTACCAACTGAGCTATCTAGCCCTATGTTGGCGGTGTCCCTATTTTGTCAATATTTTTGTTTATTATTTTGCATACAAGTACATGTTGTTCCAGACAAAGTACGGATACTGGACAATCACTATGTTGGTCATAGCTTTAATTCTGTAAAATGGAATGCTTAGAATGAAATGTTGAATTTCAGACAAATCATCAATCTTTTTTCTTCTCCTGTGTAATTTTTCTCCCAGGAGGTATAGCAATCAGTAAACATGTCCCCATCATGGCGCAGAATACACCCGTCAGCCCTGGGGCATTCGGACCATACTCCAACATAATACCGCTGACCAGCGGCGAGAACGATCGAGCCACCGACATGAAAGATTGACTCATCCCCAGCAATGCTCCGGTCTTATCCTTATTTCCGCGGCTGATACTAAGATCCGTGATGCAAACCCGAGAGATTGGATTGACCACCGAGAGTAACCCCGTGAGCACGACGACGACGAAGAGACTCGGCGCGAACGTCAACCCGAACAGAATAAAACACAGCAGGGCGCTGCAGTGCAGCAGCAGCTTAGCAATGCTGCTGTAGAAGCTGATGATTCGACCCACGAGCATTCCCGCCGCAACGGCAACGAAGGCGCCAAAGCTTATCAGCCAGCCGTTGATTTTCGGCGTAGTGTGAAAGCGTTCCTCCATGATCAGGGTGAAGTTACTCCGGTACATCATGATCGCGAAGCCCATGATCAGCTGAAGGAAGAGGAGGTCGCCGCTTGATTTGACGACGTCCTTGAACGACTTGAGGAAACCTGGCTTGGTCTGGATACTGTACTCCTCTTGGGTGAAGGATGAAACTGACTTTGTTTTCTCCAGGGGAGGATTCTTCTGTGGATGGACGAGGATGTAAACAAAAACTGCAAGAACGAGAAAAAAGAGAAAATTCCAGATACAAAATATTTGATTGGTGAAACTCCGGAGTGTCTACACTTGATGGCTTCTACAATGAATCCGGTTCACACTTCAAACTGAAGAAAATGCAAAAAAGGATTTTTGTGGAATACAATACAATACAATACAATACAATACAATGGGTTTTTATATAGCGCCATTTCATTTAGAGCGCTTTAGACAAACAATAGCAATGCAAATAATACAACAAATGAACAATAAAGCAATTGATCTGATCAATTGATCAATGCAGTACACTTCAAACTAAAAATTTGCACAGCCACACAATGCTCAGGATGGAAATAGCAATTTTTTTTAAGGAAAACAAAAACCAAGTCAACAATTATTGTGTCACTGGGATGAGAGAGGTTGGTTCTGAAAATGTTCCATATGATCAATTTATCAGTAAAATAAAACCCTTTTCACACCACTCTATTCCCCAGGGTTGCCCCCGGAGGAATAACAGTCAGTCTGTTCACACTATGATCGCTTTAACCCCCAGTCTGCCCTCTGTCTGCCCCAGCAAATGGACATACACCAGGGAATAGCGACCACTGCTCTGGAGTAGAGTTAAGTAGTAAAACTCTGGGGTGTTCTTGAAATGTGCAACCGGAACCCCGTGGAATAGGGATGCAATGTGAAACTGCACCGGGGAAACCGTGGGGTAAATGAACAGTCCCGGGCCTCCCCGGGGCTGTATTCCACGGGGATAAGAGACACAGTGCGAACAGGGCTTAAATAGTGCATCATGAATAGGTTACACACACTGGTGTGTGGGTTAATCACATATACCACAAAATGATTGGGTAGCACTCACCAAAGTTGACTACAAAGATGGCTGCCGTGCAAGTAGCAACTTTGTAGAAACCGCCCTCGTACTCCGCTAGGTAACCCCCAAATAGAGGACCAACGATGAATCCTGTGCTCGAGATGGCGCCGTATCGTCCAAACACATGAGGGCGCTCTTCCTTGGGTGTGATTTCCGCCAGGTAGGCTTTGACGGTTGCTATGCCATGTTTAAAAATACCTGAAAAGTGAAAGAAAAGTTCGCTCAATCAAAAAAAACAAGTCACAGAATGAGGCTGAAACTAGCTTTAGAAAATTAAGCCTGGATGCTTCGTTTTTGAAAGGGCAAGGGCACCAAGGCATTTTCTCCTTGGTAAACATGGTAAAGGGCACCCTATGAGGAAATTATAAGTTCTTACTGGAGCATTTCAAGGGCACCAAGGCAATGACCAGGGGGCATGGAGGCAAACGCTTTTGTTGCCTCCGTGAAGTATCAGGCCAAAGAAAGTGAATACTGACGACTTGAAGCAGAGTAAGCAATGCGTGCGCATCCATACAGAGAGGGATATTATTTTGACACATTGGTGTTTTTTGAATTTTTTAGACACATATTTTACCACACAACACCCCAGGATTAAGTAAATAGACAAAACTCGTCTTACCCAGAGGAATTCTTGAGAGAATAAGTACGAAGACGGACGAGGCAAAGATGTTGATGGTGTACCCTACAGCGCACATGAAGAGACAAACTAAGAGAACTGGACGTCTACCAAGAACATCACTCAGTCGCCCCTGAAAATAAAACCCAGCCGTCAAAACAATAAAACCAAAAAACCATCCTGCACACAAATTGTCTAAAGCCTGGTTCATACTTCCTGCGATTGCGAAGCAAATATTGACGTCACAACTCTGTTTTCACTGCAATTAATAATACACAAGAGTTCTGCTGCTGTGAATTATTTGTTGCGAATTTGTGAGGTTATTATTTGCTTTGCATTTTCGCATTCACAGGAAGTATGAACCGGGCTTGCCAGCATTTTTCAGTTAGGCGCTGACAAGGAAGAAACATGAAGGAATCAGTTTTCGAGACAGAAATAATTTCCCACTTAAATATTTGAATTCGATTTCGAGACTTCAGAATTAGATTTTGAGGTCCCGAAATCAAGCATCTGAAAGCACACAACTTCGTGTGACAAGGGTGTTCTTACATTATTATCTCACAACTTTGACGACCAATTGATTTCAAATTTTCACAGGTTTTTTTATTTTTTGCATGTTGAGATACACCAAGTGAGAAGACTGGTCTTTGACAATTACCAATAGTGTCCAGTGTCTTTAAGGAAATGGGTGCCTCATCAGGATCAGAACCCAAATTCTGACAACATCAGACTTCGCATTCACTACATCCCCTATTTCTCTCGGACGGTAGAAAAAAACTCTGAAGTTACTCACCACAAACGGTCCAGAAATAAGCTGAAGAATGCCGTAGACAGAACCTGAGAAAGCAGACAGAAATCAAGAAATTAGTCTTAAAATTTATCCAGATATTAAGAAGTCTTTAATCTTAATATATTGTCGAAAGAAGTTGAAGAACTGAAAAGCTAGAATGTTAGACAATCTGGACTAAGATCATGTCACAATTTCATTGCTCTGCTTACCGCCGTATGCTGTGATCATCAATTCTTCGCTTACAAGGTAAGCGCCAAATTTCTGTGCCAGTTCATGTGGTTGTGAAGAAAAGAATGACTAGTAATGAGCAGTACGCACGAGCAAGCAAAAATTCCATGCTAACCCGCGAAATACATGTCGAAATTTGCTGCTTCTGTAAGCGCCGATTCTTTGCTTACGGTATTAGCAGAGCCTTGAAATTGGGCTCTGAACTCCCGTCTACTTTGAGATAATAAATAATGATAATACTTGGTTCTTAATAACACATATAGAAGCTAGATCGAGGTATTTAACAACAATACCATCCCTGTTTACGAGGCATACATGTACTTGGACCATTCCTCAACCATTCACAAGATCATGGGAGTGCCATACAAACTCATGCTGTTTATTGAAGCTTCAGAAGCTACAAGAAAACAGTACTAACAACAAAACTTACAAATAGACCCAATTTCATAGGGCTGCTTAAAAGCAGAGAAAATTGATGATCAATATTCTGCTAAGCAAAAATGAGCAGGATACCTGTCACAAATTGTGCTTGTGACATGGTAGTTTGGCTGGTAAACTTTTTCTTTTTAGTTTAATTTTGTCGTGCTTAGCTACTTTTTGTGCTTGAGCAGCTTTTATGAAATTTGGCCCTAGTCTGAACTTACCAACAGCACCTATCCACATCGGTGATGCACCTAGATCTCTTGCGTGCCGAGACATTAACGGAATCAACATGCTTACTGCAAACAAATCCTACACATAAAGGAAGATAAGAAATTCCTTTTGTTTTAACACTTTCTATAACTATTCTATGTGATGCTATTTCTTGTCGACGATGACCATAATTAAGAACAACAATTTTTAAACTCATGATCTCATTTTTGTTGAAAATTCAAATTAATTGTTATAAATTTCCTATTAATTTTTGTTACTACTAGGCCTACATGTACATGTTCCTCTGACAGGGTAAGACTTTATGTTAGGTAAAGTAATGCATGATCATTTATTTGCATTAATCCATTTGGAGCTCTACTATACTTTATGAAAGTTGTTCAAATGAAAAATTGAAATATCATTGTGAAAACCTTTTTTACAAACAAAATGGTATCAACAAATGACAGGTCAAATTGACTTTGGGAAAGCTATTAGTCTTGGTGCAAGACGTTTCTCGTTTCCCTTTCATGCACACCGCAGCCAAATCACCGACAGCGCCCACACCTCCGGGGCGGTGAGTCGTTGCAGGCGCTGTCGGTGAATTGGCTGCGGTGTGCGTAAAAGGGAAACGAGAAACGTCTTGCACCAAGACTAGAAAGCTATCTGAGAACAACTTGTGTGGATTTTTAATAAAAAATGATTCAAAAGTATGTCATGACATATTATCAATGAGTGTCAGTTTATGAGAACTCAAACAAAAAAGAATTCAAACAAGTTTGATTTGTTAGTGAAATGAAAACCAAACAACACAGGAAATAACTGCTAAACCAAAAAACCATGTTATAATTGATGTTATCTGTTAGCAATGCAATTAAATAAATAAAAATTACAAACATGAAACATAACTAGGTTGTTTTTAACCCTTGAATTAGTAAGTACCTTTATTTAATGTCGGAGATGAAGAATTGATGAGGATTCTACCGTGACACACTATTACTGAAAGTGTAACGTCGTGAACTTTGACCTGTGACCTCCTGTAATTTTTCAATGCTTATAGAGACAGTGCAGCATGCATGGTAGTTCCATGTAGTTCCATTTGCTCAGAAAAGATAACACATTACTCCAATTCTAAATTCCCTTACATTGGTTCCCAGTTCGTTATCGTATTATTTTCAAGTTGCTCTTTACATGTACTTGTTTTTCATTCATTTACAAGAATTCGCCCGGTACATATAATTCTGCTCTAATAACTTAAAGATGCTATGTCAGATTTTTGGCCGATTTTACTCCAAAATTTTGATTTAAAATTCAACAGGTATTTTAATGGGGGTCGAGAAAGTTTCATTTGAGCCATTGCTCGAAAGTCTGCCAATTATTAGTAGCAGTGAAATAAAGTGCTCAAAATTAGTTTTTGTCAGGATCCCGACAATAAATCACGTGACCAATTCTTGTGTGTTTTATAAGAAACATTTTAAATTTTTGTCATGGTTTCTGACCATTAAAAATAAAAGATAAACTGTTTTTTGTTAGAGCGGGTGATACTCTTTGAAATACCATTCACTCAAAAAAGTCGGTTTTTTAATGTTTGGGGCCAAAAAATTGACATAGCATCTTTAAAGCCTGCTAGGAGCCGTAGATCTTCAGATTTGTCCTTACTTGTTGTCTCTCTCACTCAAGACACCTGGGGGTCGATTATTCTCTAATTTGCAGTACAGCTAAAATAACTACACACTTTGATTTGTTCACAAGGCAGATTTTATATGCACAGACAAACAACTTAACACAGCATACTTTCAGCTCTAAATCAACATGTAGGGTAATATCCCAAAACAACAATGCGTGTCAAAATCAAGCATTATAAGTTATGCATTTCCAGATCAATGACAAAAACATGCTTAATATAAGAAACCAATAAAAAACTTATCATAGGGTTACCAGCAGTTTGCATGTATCATTAAAATTTATTTATCGGTCGCTCTAGCCTCCTGACAAGGTCCTTGCCTCGTCCTTACCTCTCGGCCACCCCCGAACAAAGATATTGACAAAATAGGGACACCGCCAATATAGGGCTACATAGCTCAGTTGGTAGAGCGCCGACATGTTAATCCGGAGGTCGTTGGTTCGAATCCCACTCTGGTCAATTCTTTGTTCAACCCCAAACATCATTTCAAAATTTACCCAGTCAGTAACCCTTGTGATTTAATTAAAATTTATTGTCAACAAGGTACAGATCTACTAAATCGTTTGCAGTACCTGCTGCTAAAACATTAGGATTCGAACTGCCTCTAGCCACTGGGCAATCTCGGTAGTCTAGTTGGTAAGACACTGCCCTAGAATTGCAAGGGTCGTGGGTTCGAATCCCACCCGAGTAATATGCCTGTGATTTTTTTAACAGAACTCGGGTAAGTACTGAGTATAAAGTGCTTAATACACTTTGATGTATAATGGGTAAAACCAAAACGAATATAAGGTACCTTTTCTTATATAAAAATAGTTACTAATATCATTCTGATAATAAAAACCATGGAACCCTAAAAAGCGACTACTGTCATGTAGCTCACTGTGTACCCGAGCCCAGGGCTATACAATGTACCTGTGTAGAGAAGATGATGAAGAAATGTCAGTTTTAGGTGTGGGAGGAAAACCCCAAGTATGTAATCGTACTGTAACCTGTACATGTAGGCCTGAAGAACTCTGTGTGGAGAAAGATGAAGAAGGAATGTCAGTTTTAGAAGTGGGAGGAAATTGCTAATAGAGAGGTTTCACAGAGTCGCGGATACGACTACGCATACAGATATCGAACCGTACGTGTTCGCGTCAAGTGAGCTGTGTAGTTTTGTTTCGCAAAATTCTAACGAATACCCTCAACTTGAGGCTCAAGAGGGCGCTATTAACAAAATGGCTGCACCCATGGAGAATCGCCATTTCTCTTTTTCTGAAGCATGGTGGTTAACAAATGTCCAACTACATCCATGTATGATACCTCTAATAGACATGGTAGAAACCTGGTACATTAAAAAATAACATTCCGCTACAAAAACATGAACAAAATATACTTGTTGTTTACTTACGTGTATTGCGACAGATTCCCATTTTGAGCGACTATTCTAACTTGTGTACAACAGTTATACGTCACATGGACCTCAAAAAGTGATGACGTATTAATTTATGACGTATCCGTTCACGTAAGAGTATCAGTGACTTTGCGAAACCTCTCTATTAATTGGGTATAACCACATAATTACACTTACCCAGGATGGGACTGAAAAACCAGTGTACAAGTGCAAGGAATGGATGCAAAGAGGTCCACAGAGGTGAAAGGCTGTTTTGTTTTTTAGTGTGTGAATGTACTCCATTTAAAGGCAGTGGACACTATTGGTAATTCGTCAAAATAGTTATTAGCATAAAACCTTACTTGGTTGTGAGTAATGGGAAGCTGTTGATAATTTTTTTTAAAAACTTGGTAACTAGCAATGGATAGCTATTGATAGTATAAAACATTGTGAGAAATGACTCCCTCTGAAGTAACGTAATTTTCGAGAAAGTACATGTTGTAATTTTCAACGAATTTGATTTCAAAGTCTCGAAATCAAGCATCTGAAAGAACACAACTTCGTGTGACAAGGTTGTTTTTTTCTTTCATTATTATCTCAAATTTTCACAGGTTTATTATTTTATGCATGTTGAGATACACCAATTGAGAAGTATTTACTGGTCTTTGAAAATTACCAATAATGTCCAGTGTCTTTAACAATCTTAAACCGGTTGTGATCACTTCCCCCAAAGTATACATTTAATGACAATATTTAAAATCTGGGCTTCGTAACACCTTACAGATGTGAGTTGGCTACTTTACCCAAAAAATGTGTTAAGGTCTGGCAACATTTTTTTCAGGTAAATTTTCTTTATGATTGTTGGTTTTTTAATTTTGACAGTTCTCTCTGGTAATACAAGAAACCTAGAAAATCCCCCTACGAGGTTTAAACCTTCAAAGACAAAATTACAAAGGAATTTGAGTTATTTTATTGCTTGCAATTGCATATTATGGATTATAGTATAATTAGTAGCGTAGGAGGGTTAAGTGCCAAGAATAAAGTTTTAGTCACACCACAGCTCAACTATGCACACTCTTTCTAATCACAAACACACAAAGATCTTGCTTTTTATTTTGGAGTAAAGCCACAAATTGTACCAACATTTTTGCATCTTGCAATCAGGGAGATTTTGTGCATCAATCAGGGAGATATACTTTAGAATTACATTCCACAATCAGGGATAGTTTCAAATTTGATCATCAGAAAATGAAGAGATTTGTTTACTTTCCGGGAACTTTCTGCAGAATATCAGGGCCGGAGAGTCTGCAGCACTGTGATGTGATGGACATATCGAATCTCATGCAATTACTGCACAGAGGCTCGGTAGCACTAAAGCCAACCACTGACGATGCCTGACGACAACACATTTTAAGTAAGGGAATAAAAGGGTAGCGGCGAGTTCTTACTGCTGTTTCATACGGCATTTGACTTGTTTGGGAAAAAGTTTCTGATTCTGCCAACACTTTTTTATTCATTAAGAAATAAAATAACTAATTTACTCAATTTATTCCTCTTATTTATCTTACTTATATTATAAATTATTTTTTGTGCAAATGAGTAAAAAAGTGGCGGCAGAATACCGAAACTTTTCCAAAGTAAGAATGGCAATTCATTGATTTATGAATGAATATGGTGTCTGGCATTGCAGAACAGTCCCCGATCCACGCGCACACTCGAATTTTGCTTTAAAAAAAAAAAAAAATTACCAAACATGGCGGTGCCCAAGAACATGTCACATTTGTACACGTTTTTTTGGACCAATTTTCAAATCAATCACATCTGGACAAAGTCATCATTTAAAATGAGGTATGTTGGAGTAGTATAGGACTTTTTAAATGGGAGAAATTTGCAATCAAACTACCTCGCATTTTGCGTCTTTGAAAACTTAGCGTTTAAGACATGTACAGTATCGAAGGTGGGCTGTAATGGTGACAGTGATGAGACCGATGTTAAAAGATGAGCCATTAACAGCTCAACAAGGTGGGCTATAGTAGGCCTAGCCCCATAAATCGGTCCAATCCACTCCGTATCCTTGGCCCCAGCACCACTGATATCAAAACCTTTCGGAAAATCATCTGAAACTCTCCGCATCATGAAAGAGTTTCATTTACGGATCTAATACTTCAGAAGTTGCAGATAGCACTATACTTGGAATCGTTCACTGCGTATCACAGATTTTGAGTAAAAATCAAGTAAATTTTGCGTGTGAATTTTCTCAACTAACGCTCTTTTACCGCTCATGTCGATATGCGCAGATTTTTTTCCCAGGACAAACGTGTGGAATCATCTGCACACGTTCGTTCTGGGAAGAAAAGATACTCAATCTGCGCTTCGTGTACAAACATATGGACACGCGTCTGGGAACTACAAAGAATGGTTCCCCAATCCGTGCTTTGTGTACAAACATACGGACACGCATCTGGGAACTACAAAGAATAGTTCCCAGACGCGTGTCCGTATGTTTATATACACGAAGCACGGATTGGGTATCTTTTCTTCCCAGGACGAACGTGTGCAGTATTAGATCGGTAAGTTTCATGATGCGGAGAGTTTCAGATGATTTTCCGAAAGGTTTTGATATCAGTGGTGCTGGGGCCAAGGATATGGAGTGGATTGGACCGATTTATGGGGCTACTAGTAGGCCCTACTACGATGAAAATATTTACCAGAAACCCGACTAGATAGAGACACGATGTGAGATACATTCTATGTCGTTGATCCATTGTTTTGGTTGGCACTTCTTTATACTGGTGATCAGTTTGGCCTGCATTTTCCTCCTTTTCCTCTGCCATGGTTGTGTTGTTTTTTCGTGCTTGAGCCAAAAAGTTTTGTTGAATGACGTGTAAATATTTATGTATGATACCTTGACTTTATTTGATCAAAGATCACCAACAACATTTTGCCACCTGACTGTTTTAAGGCCTGACTTTTCGTTGACAAACTATTGGTGGCGGTATGCCACTTAGGCGGTGTGGTTTTCTTTCTAGGGCCCTTTTCGAAACCACGGCTTCAGGCTTCATCCTCTCGTCTAGTCTGAAGCCCTGATGACCGCGTACCATAGAAATTATGCTGCGTAATACGCAAAGCACGCGCAATCAAAACAACCGCGGGACCAAGCTAGCCTGAGCGGAATCCAAAGCCGAAGCCTTTTCAAGTCGTAGCCGTAGCAGTAGTCTCGATTCCCAATTTCCGAAATTCCACATGGGTGGTTGTGAAACTGAAAGTGAAAAGTGGAACATTGGTGGAGCGAGAGAAGAACAAACTTCCATAAAGTTTTGTAAAGTTCTGGAGTTTACGTAAACACAATTACGCACATGGAATCGAAGGGAATATTGGTAAGTTATATCCCAACACTTGGTTGTACTTATAAAGCAGGATATAGTTAGTAGAAATGCATTTGCAACAGTCATGATGACAGTTTTGACAGGTGGGGGTCTGGATCCTTCAAGTTCCAATTTGTTGTTCATTTATAAAGTATTAGGTAAGTCTAGGTACCATACGTAAATTGTCAACAAACTTTATGCGTGGTAAAAAACTCACCACACCCTGACCTGAGGGGGCTGAGACTGAGTCTGGAGGAAGTGGGGTGGGGTGACACATTGTGCATTTCTTTCTTATTTATTTATTTTCTTAGTTTGTTATTTGTTAAGGTAATTGACTAATTAATTATTGTTAATTATTTTATTATTAGTAATATAGGCCTACAGTAGTAGTATTATTATTTCATTTTTTAAAAATTATATCACAGCATGCAAAAGAAAGATCATATTTTATTATTATAAAACTATACTACTACTACTAATAACAAAACAATAACAATTAATTAGTCAATTACCTTAACAAATAAACAACTAAGAAAATCAATAAATAAGAAAGAAATGCGAAATAGTTTCTAGAAATAGTACGGAAAGTAACCAATAAATGTTTTCAAAAAGCAAAACGAATTCTGAGCCCTCACAAAAAAAAACTGTGCACTTTGAACCTGTTGTTCAATCAAATGCCATGAATGTTGATCCTAATAATGCGATATTACCCTCCTTGAAATTAAAAAAACACATTTTGTTTAAAGCCATTATACACTTTCAGTACAGAAACAAAACAAAAGTTCATAGATTTACAAATAATTTACAGGGTTTACAGAAGGTAATGGTGAAAAACTTCTCTTGAAATATTGTTCCATGAAATGCTTACTTTTTGAGAAAACATTAAAACAATATAAATTCTCGTTAGCGAGAATTACGGATTTATTTTAAACACATGTCATGACCGGCGAAACGCGCGGAAACAAGAATGGGTTTTCCCGTTATTTTCCCGACTCCGATGACCGATTGAACCTAAATTTTCACATGTTTGTTATTTTATATATAAGTTGTGATACACGAAGTGTGGGACTTGGACAATACTGTTTACCGAAAGTGTACAATGGCTTTAACATTCCAAGCTTGTTCGTGCCTTTTAGACTTTGAACTTCAGACTTTGTATCAGAAGAGTATTTGTCTTTGTAGATAAAAGCAGGTGGCTCTCAAACCAAAACAAATTCTAGGAATTCCTGGGAAAACCCAAGTTTATTCCCTGTTAGTTTTAAACCCCTTTCACATGAAAGCAATTTTGCAAGGGTCCCTTGCTAAACTGTTCCATAATTGTAATATTATCACAAAATGGACCTCGTGAGAAAGGACAACAATTTGTCAACTGTTCAAGTTCTCGTGCAAATCTTGTCAAACATATTGCTACATTTTACAATCATGCTAAAATTAAGCATGGGACCCCAGTTAAATTGCTGTCATGTGAATAGCACTTTACATGTTGTTTGCCAGGCCTTGAACTTCACTCTTGATTGGGCTCTGCAATTTCCCACGTAAGGGGCACTCTACATGTATGAGAAAAGTGTGTGCTGGAACTATTCAACATTTGAACCTATAAGAACATATTAGGGGGGGGGGCTCTATTTTTTGTTATAAAAGACATTAAACAGTGAGGCATTTTTTGTTATAGAATATTCAATGAATGACACACAAGACTTCCAGACATTGTCCATTCAAATGTTTACTGGCCAAAGGGCCTGCGGTCCAGTGTAAAAGTTGAGCCCTGCCGTTGCGAGAAGAGAAATATTTGCAAAGTTGAGTACCCCTAGGTTTATCTCGAATCAGAACCACAATGCGTCATGGGTAGGAAGAGTAGGTCACGAGTGTTAAAGGCGGAGGATTTATCCAGGAGTAACAAGACTGCTTTCTGGTGATTATCTAACGCTAGCAGACTTAGCAGGATGTCATTGTTGCACACAGAGGAGAGCAGTCTCAGTAACTGTGTAAATGTCTACTTATAACCAGACTACATTTTTGCTTGAAGATTGTCGCATCCAGGGGCTTGAAACTAATCAACAGCAATTCTTTCAATTAATTTAGAAGTATTCTCAGGTTGGAAATAGGGCGGTAGCTAGACAGGCTTTCATGAACTTTAGAACAGAGAAGTTCATGAAAGCCTGGCTCCTGAAATTATACGGAGGCAACGAAGGCCATGACCTCTGTTGCCCATGGTCCTGGCCTTGGTGCCCCTACAAACTACAAAAGTTTCCCATAGCCTTTTCCAATGAAGGTGCCCTTATGCAAAATAAAAATGGCCTTGCCCTCTTAAAGAAGAAATTCCAATCCTGTTATAAGGGGTATGTACTCGTGCTTCCTTCAAATTATCAGTCCGAAGGAAAGCGAAAGATTAATTGCTGTTGTAAGAACACTATAACAGGAAGCAATTCAGGAACACAGTCCATTAAATTAGTGTCCAGATGTTTATATGCCATTTATGTGTTCAACACTTTCACAGTTTACTGAAACACTGTACAGAAACAAAGTTACCTGACAGTTTAGAAACAAAGTTACCTGACAGTTTCTGTACTCAAGTTTGTCTTACAAACTGCAAAGCATATATCAACTGTTCATTTCTTTCTACATGCAGTCCAATACAAAACATATTCTTATTGTGGTGGAGTAAGCCTACACACAACTTGCACAATGGTACATGTAAACATGGCTTGTGTTCAGGAGAAAAATCCACAAGGCCGCAGGGCTTGTACAGTAGCTCATGTTTACTGGACCAGAAATATTTGTACAAAACAAGAATCAAAATGATACAACACTTTCTGAGTCCACGCATTAACAAGTTTTATTTGAACAATAAAAAACACTCATCCACTAACATTATAGGCTAGAGACGAAATTTATTTTATAGCCTGTATTTTGAGGTAGGTGTATACTTTGTCCTTATAGGTTACTCAATAGAATTGAAAGGTATTTTCCAGACTCCAATCAGAATTTTTCTTTTTTTACGTAGATATAACGCAGTAAGGTACAGTAGTGTTAATCAGTTGTAAAACACAACATCGCAGGACTTAGGACTAGTTCTTGTACTCTTTAACTTGTGATGTAGTCCAAAGTTACATGTAGGACTTGAAGTATGTAACTTTTCCTTAATATTAATGTGCAAAAAAAATAGTTAATGGCCTGAAGCTTCGACCCGAGCAGAGTCTTTCTCGGAGGCTAAAAAAAAAAGGGGGAAAAAAAACAAAAAACTGCTAGGGTCGAAACGTCAGGCCATTTACTATTTTTTGCTTTAATAACCCCGGTCCTTTTGGTTGGTAAGTCGTTTGCAACAGCTAATTCTATTTTCTCACTAGATTAATGTTAATGTGTAACATTTTAAGACTAGTCTTAGCCTAACTCTTTGTGAAATCATGTGGTCCAACAATAAAAACCACTGTCCTCTGACCTGCAGACCAGTGTAAAATTTAAAGACAGTGGACACTATTGGTAATTGTCAAAGACCAGTCTTCTCACTTGGTGTATATCAACGTATGCATAAAATAACAAACCTGTGAAAATTTGAGCTTGATTGGTTCTCGGAGTTGCAAGATAACTGTGAAAAAAAAAACACACCTTGTCACACGAAGTTGTGTGCTTTTAGATGCTTGATTTCGAGACCTCAAATTCTACACTTGAGGTCACGAAATCAAATTCGTGGAAAATGTCTTCTTTCTCGAAAACTACGCCACTTTAGAAGGAGCCGTTTCTCACAATGTTTTATTCTATCAACCTCTCTCCATTACTCGTTACCAAGTGATGTTTTATGCTAATAATTATTTTGAGTAATTACCAATAGTGTCCACTGCCTTTAAGCCCTGTGGTGAATTCAGTCCTATCACCACAATGGCAACATTTGATGTCGGGGAATGACTTCATCCAGCATTTTTGCATAGCAAAATATTTTGGACTAAACAAAAATGTGCGCACACTGAATGGTAAAATTGAGTACTTAGCAAATGATGATTTTTGAAAAGCAAAAAAATTTGGCATAGCATTTTGCTCTGCTCTACAATGGAAAACAATTACTGGATGTGGTAAAAAGATCTGCATGTGGCTAGAAATATAAATAGAAAATCAAATTGTTGCGGACAGGCTTAATCAACCTTTTAACAGTTGCTCCATGGACAGGGCAGATCCAATCAATTAGAACCACCCTGTGTTTATTCTCATGCAGTAGCAACGAGCAGAAGGGGAAGACACGAGTAGATGGGTGCAGGGTGTGACCACTTATAAATACATCAAGTAATCACAGACGACCCCTAAATAATCCCCCCTGCCCGCTCCTACGCACATGTCATGTGGGTGAGTCAATCTGAACTGGGTAGTCCAAGCTAGTGACTACTGCGAAGGCTTCCTGTGCAACCGGTGATTCTATATATCGACTTAGACGAGTATCATTATGCTGTTCCTGTCCCCCCCCCTTTGAACGTTGAGGAGTTGAGTGTAAAGAGGCTATCAAGAACAGGCTTCTGTGGACTGTTAGAAGGAACGTCATAATGTAGAGCTTTTCTCCTTGATGGGAAGTTGTTACGTCAACTGCGCTTGTATGGAAAATATTGGGAAGCCGTCGTGTAAAGAGCATGTTTGTAAAAAGAAAACGTGTTCTGAACCCACTGGATCTTCCTTTAGAAGGTCATAAACTAAATAAGTACGGACGGCTCGAGAAATTTATTGTTCACAAATTCCGGATGAAACAAGGGATCTGTTACACCCGTCGTGTTTGAGGATTTGTTTCACTGAGTACATTAGTGTGGTTCTAATAGGACAAAGACTGTGTTTCCTAATGGTGTTATTACCTTATGTTCAAACTGCTTACTCTCAGGAATATTGCTAAGCCGACGACGTCCGTCATGATGCCCCAAGACTTTGTCTTCCAGCATGGTTGGTCAACGGGAGCTTAGTGCAAACTAAATCTTCAGCGGATAGAAGGATATGTTTACTTCAGGTATGTGTTTAGAACCATTTAGATTTTACTTGAATGAGGTTTAGTGGAAGATTCAATCAATTTGCAAAAAAATAGTTGATTGCCTGACGTTTGGACACTAGCAGAGTCTTTACTCAAAGGCGAAGTGACAAACATAAACAGGTAACTATCATAAGCAGTTAAGTGCAATAGACCTTATCTTATAACGCCATTTCAGTAAGGTGCCCTCACCTACAGGTCAAAAGGAGGTTGTTCATTGGCCAACACTGTGCACCACGCGAGCGTACAAATCTGTGCGTCTCGATTGTTTCATCACCGTTTTTCCTCTAAGGTGGCGGCTGGATGACGTCAATGCATTAGGTCTATACAGTGAATATAATTAATTTTAAATATTAGTGTAATTTGATATCATTTTTTTGTGTTAATTTGATAAATCATTGTACAGTATGAAAGGAGAGGAAAAAATACCCCTTGACTTGACAGGGACGGAAAGATACCACAAGGCATTTATAACACACACCTTGGTTAGACTGCAGGACTTGCAATCACAAGCTTGTGGGTTCGAATCCTACCAAGTTTTAACCAAGCTGATTTCACGTTGACTAGTAGAATAGTATTGTTGTGTACATATGTAGTTGCTGCATCACAAACTGTTTTGTTTGTGCAATTTTTAATGTTTAAACCAATGTTTGTATGAGAGAGATTGGCTGTTGTCGGCTTGGTGATTATCCCCTTGTGGGAGTTTGTTGAGATCCTTGAAAGGGAGATCATCTGAACAAACATACAAACAAAAACCCTAACTGTTATAGGACAAACAAACAAACAAACAAACAAACAAACAAACAAACAAACAGACAAACAGACAGACAGACAGACAGACAGACAGACAGACAGACAGACAGACAGACAGACTAACAAACAAACAAACAAACAAACAAACAAACAAACAAACAATCAAACAAACACACAAACACACAAACAAACAAACAAACAAACAAACAAACAAACAGATACACCAACACAACAACAAACAAACAAACAGACAGACAGACAGAGAGATTTATCCTAAAATTCAGGCACATTCGACTCGAAGTAACAATTTCTAGTCATACATGTACGCCCAGCAATCTGTTGGAGACTGGTCTTGAACAATTACCAATTAAGAGTCCAGTGTTTTTAAAATGTTCCCACCTTGACTTTTGTGACACTCCCTTACTTTGTGGCATTTAACCAAGATTTTTTTCCTAGCTAGTAATAGTTATTTGTAGCAAGACAATGAAATGAGAAGCCAAAAATGCTTGCTCTATCCCTCAGCCGCGTGCACTTCCTACATGCATGACATGTCACTGTTTATAATTCCAAGTATAACCCATGACTGGTCAGTTGATTAAACTCTTCCTGGGTTTTATTTTTAACTTTTTGTCCCTTTTATAAGTCCTGGGCCAAATGTCAAAGAGCTGCTTTATAAAGCACAAAAAGTAGCTAAGAAAAAGAAAAATATATTTACCAGAATAAAGCTGTACCAGCCAAAATACAACATGTGTGTCACATGCTCAATTTGTGACTGGTATCCTGCATATTTTGGCTAAGCAGAAATAAAAAAAAGCAATACTGGCTGCTTCACGAGCCATGTGAAGGCTTTAAAATGCCTGTAGACAGCCTGTGTTAGGTTCTATGAGTTTGAGAGAGTGACTTGTGAAGAATAGTCTTTGTGGAAGGGGGGCTATAACCAGTGTCCGGGCTGGAATTGAAGTTTTTGGGTTTGTCAATTTTTAGCTGGGCGGTCAATAACTATGCAGGGCACAAATTCTTTGGCAGGGTGCTATGCATTTTCGCAGCGGTGAAATCCAATAAATGATAAATAGAGTAAAGCTGCTCACTGAAAAAAAAAAAAGAAAAAAAAGCCCAGGCCTACCCCTTTTCAAAAATGTTTTTACCTGTTTTGTACCATCAGACTCTCGTGACTAAAACCCATAAATGTTTACGTCTAAAAGTTACGACACCTATCAATGTTTAATGTATAATCACTTGATTATTGCTGGTAGGGTATGAAAACAGTACGTGTCCAAAATTAACGAGTTTACTTTAAGTGTGTGTACTAGCTTTCAATGAGGCTCATGTTTACCCTACTCAAAAACTACCCTTTAATTATCATCATAGTCAGATTACTGGATTACTGAATGGTTTTTTAATGATCATCATGTTCTGTTTGTTAATTCACTCCAAGGTAAATCAAAGTTAAAGGATGTGGACACTATTTTAATTTTGTCTATTCCTTCTTTTTGGTAATTACTCAAAATAATTGTTAGCATAAAAATTTACTTGGTAACAAGCAATGAAGAGCCGTTAATAGTAAGACATTGTGAAAAACGGCTCCCTCTGAAGTACATGTAATGTAGTTTTCGGAAACGAAGTAATTTGCCATTGAACTCCATTTCTCGTTACCAAGTAAGTTTTCTAGCTAACATTTTTTCTGAGTTATTACAATAGTGTCCAGTGCCTTTATTGAAGAACACTGCTCTCTCTATTCACAAATCAGTGCCTGGAATTACACATAGGCCCTGGAGGTCATGACCTTTGTTGCCCCGGTCTTGGCCATGGTACAAGTTTTCAATAGACTTCAAGATTTTCCAATGGAAGTGCCCTTTTCAAAATGAAATTGGCCTTGCCCTTATTCCCAAAGATGAAAGTTCCAGGCCTGCATCATACGAACTTACTTTGACCTTTGAGATCGTTTTTCTGGTCTATTTCTATATGTACAGTACCTAGATACACTGTAGGTATGTCGTTAAGATAGTGGTTTATGAGTTACATGTAGCTTATTCCTCCAGTTCACGTGATGTTGACTCAGCTACAGTATACCTGCAGATCCCGTGAGCAGTCTGTCCAAGTTGAGACTCTATAAAAAGTTGTTTTGGATCACAGGAGCTCGTAGTTGGCCGAGAAGAACACTTCTTCAGCCAAAAAACAACCACAGAAACATTGAATTTATAATATTCACTTGAGGGTCTCTGTCTTTGTGATGTGTTGATGTTTGAGACTCCACTCTGGTCATATTTCTTGTCACCAAAAGCAGTTTCCGTTGTAGAAAATGTATGGTAAGTACCTGTGAAAATTTGAGCTCAATTGGTCGTTGAATTGTTGCCAGATAATAATGAAAGGAAAAACACCCTTGTCACAAGAAGTTGTGTGCTTTTAGATGCTTGATTGCGAGACCTCAAAATCTAATTCTGAGGTCTCGAAATCGTTACTTTAGAGGGAGCAGTTTCTCACACTGTGTTACTATCAACAGATCTCCATTACTCGTTACCAAGTAAGGTTTTATGCTAATATTTATTTTGAGTAATTTTCAACGGTGTCCACTGCCTTTAATAGTTTACCAGTTGATGTTAACGTAAAAACCCACAAGACTGCAGGGCTTGTACAGCTTGAAAACTACTGGACCAGAGTTTGTTTTATAAGACCAAAGACACTGGACACCTTTGGTAATTGTCAAAGACCAGTATTCTCACTTGGTGTATCCCAACATTTATGCGAACCTGTGCAGATTTGGACTCAATGAATAGAGTCAATCTATTGTCGTTTTATTAGGGGAATCAATGTGTGGTGAAGAGGTTTTCAACTATTGGTTTAATCCTTCGATTAAACTTTGTCTCGGTAACATTATCAACAACCAGGCCTCGGCGGGTTTAAACCACTAGTTGAAAACCGATTAAACACACTTTGATTCCCATTTATAAATACCTTTTTGGTTAAAAGGCGTAGGCCTAATAAAGTAAGAAACTCTGTAAAACTTATCCTTTTCCGAGTGCTTGAGCTCTGTATGTTTCCACCTCCATGGTATGTTCAGTACGCGTGTGTTTTCCGGTTCCGTTCTTGCGCATGCGCATATAGTCTTGGTGCATATTCGCTGGTTTTCCTTTCACACACAGCGCGGCCAACTCACTGACAGCGCCTGCATCGCCCGTAACACGAAACGTCTTGCATCAAGACTAGCGCGGAGCCTCTGCTCACAATCGGTTATAAACACTGGTCATTATCAATGGTTTAAACACCCCCACGTGACGCGCTCTCCTCCAATAGGAATAGCGAAACTGTCTGAGGTATTTATGAATAATAAATAAAAACAGTTAAGCCAGTTTTGTTGCACTAATGTTAGATTATGAACCAGCTGCACTGCTGAATTTCAGTTTTAAAAACAAGTTTCAAAATTATTTCATTTTGGGTTTACCGTTACACCATTGTTTGTTTAGCACTGTATACTTTACCGGGCTCTGTGAAAAAACACAGGTAGCCATTCACATCGATGCAATGGGTAAAACCAAAATTGATATTCTTTATCCCTTGATGCAAATTTAACATCTCTTATTAAAAAAGTTTTCCAAGTATTTTCCACTCAGGGTTGGCAAACAGTTCAAGTGGTGATAAGACTTCGCACAATATATACAAATATTTATACAGACCTTTTAACAAGCCAAAGCAAATGATTGGTTAAAAAAGTTTACTTTGATAAGTGTCAATCTGATTGTTCACTGATTATAGTTCCCCCCCCCCCAAAAAAAGAAAAAGAAAAAAATGTCTGCTGACCAAAGTCTGTGAGCATAACATTTCTGCTGAGTGTTTTTCTGTAAACAAGTTTTTGTGTTTCATGCTTGGAACAGGACCCTTCAGGAAACAATTGTGATCAAATTATCTCACTGTACTCATCAAGTTGGAGGCCAGAGGAAAAAGTTAAAATGTCAACACACAAAGGATCAAGTACTGTTGAGCTGGAAGTAAATTTTGCAATTACGGAAACTAACTTTTTTACAGTCATCATAAAACCCAAAGTGCGGTTTCCTTGTTTCAGTCCGCAGCCTACACAGAAGTCTTTTGTTTGTATTTTATTGCCTTTAAGTTCTGATACATGTAGCAGAAACAGCTGTGACAATCTTTTGTCGCCGTATATTTTAGGGTTTTCAACTAGAGATTGGCTGGTCTTCATGTGCTTTAAGTAGCCTTTGCCCACTGGACCACTGCCAAAGAAGAACCTTGCTTTTATTCCATCAATCGCGTGAGCTTTCTGTCGAACACTGAAATGCTTGGATAATAAGTACAATGTTAGTGGGATTTGAGGCATTTCATGGTGAGGTATCAATATTTATTTGGTTTGCGGTAACACCATGTGTGTATCTACTTGCAAAATAGAGTTCGTTCTTTGGAGAACAATCTTGCTTTATATTCTACTACCACGGAGTAGTTTTTTGGAAATTCAGAAGACTTCTCAGTTCTGAAAAGAACTGTCCTGCTTTTACTACCTGGGCGGAAGATTTAAAATCGGCCGGGACTACTACTTTAGCTTTTAGTGGATTGTTTTTAACTTCACTGCAAATTGAGTTCCTAATTGGTCTCGACATTTCGACTAGTTTGCTCTAGTCAAGGAGCCATTCCAACAGCTTTATTCCACGTTCTGCATCTCTTTGGAACTCCCTGCCTGGTGCATGTTTCCCTCCATCCTACAATCTTGACTGTTCACATTACATGTTCTAAGAAGAATATCAATTCCTACCTTCAGCAAGTTTTTTTCACGTTGTTCTTGTTGTAGCCCCATACTCCCCTTTCCCTGTTTAGGGCGAACTTGCATAAAAAAAAGTCATCGTCAGGAGACATCAGGACGTATAATGATACAATCAGAGTTAGCTATTCTGACCGAAAGCATGATGCACTTTGTTCTTCCTACAGTCAAGTGGCAACCATACGCAGACACTTTCAATGGGGGGATGATGGTCAACGGGTCCAAACAGGCCTCCTCCGCCCCGGGACCCAGCGATGACGGGGGTGGTAACGCTGGCCATGTCGATCTCAGCGCCACCGAACACCGCGACTTCCAGGGAAAGCTTCTGCATCAGGCGGCGATCTACTCCAACGTGCCACTGTTGGAAGATCTGCTGAAGTGGGAGCAGAAACGCTATATCAATGAGAGGGACTCGTTCGGTCGGACTGCGCTTCACTCGGTCTGCGCTGCTGAGGCGACGGAGAGAGAGGAGAGTATAGAGTGTATCAGGCTGCTGCTTGAGTCCGGGGCTGACCCCAACATCGCCGCCGCGGACAAGTACAACTTTTATGTGAGTAGGAAATCTGCCATTGTTTTTATAGATAATTTATGTGAGCCTGTGTCCGAAACAGCAACTTCTGCTACAGCTACAGCTAGATCAGTGCGTCTGTCAGTGTGTCAGCGTTGAAGAATAGGCAGATTGTGCACGATGTAGCCATAGCTGTAGCTGAAGTCGCAGTTTTGCCGTTTGCATGGATTTTTTTGGAGGTCGGTCAATCAATCAGTCAATTGTTATTTATAGAATGCCAAAATCAAAAGTTTGCTCTTAGGCTCTGAGGCACAGATGAATGTACATGTAGTTAGGCTGTTCTGCTGGGACATAAAACCAATGGTTGTAAACTTGCGTGTATGCATCCATGTATATCAATTTGTGTGCTGGTTCTGAGTTCTTCTTCTCGGAACCAACGGAACAATTGTTGTTATAATAGTTACATTTCCAGAAAATGAGCCGAGTATGCTGTTCCTGATGAAGACAAGCAGGGTATACAGAGTGAATGATTTTCCCTTTTATTATAGGCCTCAAGCAGAGCAAAATAATAACAATAATGATAATAATAATAACAAATTCTTATATAGTGCATTTTACAATAACCGTATCAATGCGCTTTACATGAGTGCCCTGGTCATTGGGCCAATAACATCCCTTTTAATCTTTCTCAGCTCCCAATAGGGGGTATACAGCCCCGAGCTGCCGGGCGCTCTGAAGGCTTTTTCATTTACACAATATCAACCTCTACCCTCGCAGGTACCTATTTATACCCCTGAGTAAAGAGAAGCAATTATAGTAAAGTATCTTGCTCAAGGACACAAGTGTCATGACCGGGATTCGAACCCACACTCTGGTGACTTAGCACCAGAACTTGAATTCAATGCTCTTAACCACTCGGCCATGACACTCTACGATGCTACACAAACTGTCTCAGTTTTGAATATTAGCATTCAGTGTTTGTTTAACGACACTGGACACTTTTGCTAATTGTCAAAGATCGGCCTTCTCGCTTCATCATATGCACAAAATAAAAAAACAGTGGATTTTTTTTACTCAGTTGATCCTCGAAGTTGCAGGATAATAATGGAAGAAAAAGAAACCCTTCCAGACGCTTGATTTTGGGACCTCAAAATCTAATTCTGAGGTCTCGAAACAAACTCAAATATTTTAGTGAACAATTACTTCTTTCTCGAACACTACGATACTTCAGAGGGAGCTGTTTCTCACATAGCCTTGCTCAAGGCAGTCGAATTATTCACTCCGAAAAAAGACCGCCACTGTATAAAACCCCACCCGTATTCACTGTGCGTAACATCGCACGACACGATGCCCCCGTACACTATCCGCATGCGGAGGCCGTCAGGCCGACAGCCTTGTAGGGTCTGTGTTGAAGCCACTGACCTCATTACTATAATAAGCGAAGAGTTCCCACGGTCAGCTCATTACCATAATGCCCGCGAAAGACAAGACATGTCTACATCACACACCACCACCACGGACGCTCAGCGAGCATGATAGGCGTGCGTGATTGGACGTTAAAATGAATAGTTCATTTGCCTAACATCCTGTGTTGTCTGACGAAAGATATACATATTCATTGTTCATGGTCTGCATACTAGCATATTCGAGAGCCCCCCCAATTTTTTCCACTTGTGGAAATTTTTCAATACAACACATTAAACCCGGAAGTTACAGACCCGACAAGGCTGTCGGCCTGACGGCCTCCTCATGCGGTTATTGGTACGAGTGCGGATGACTTGTGTGCACAGTGGTCGTACATAGGGGTGGGTCATGCGGTGTGATCGCACGCACCACGCACAGGGTATACGGGTGGGTTTACAGCGGCGTCTTTTCGGAGCGAATAATGCGACTGCCTTGAGCAAGGCTATTTCTCACAATGTTTTTTACTATCATATCAACAGCTCCCCATTGTTAGTTATCAAGTAAGTTTTTATGCTTACAATAATTTTCAGTAATTCCCAATAGTGTCCACTACTTTTAATACAGTGTACAATCTGAAAGGTCTGGCACACAGGAAAGACAGATTTTGGTCCGCTTTGTTTCTTCAATCTTGCCTGTGAGTAACTGTTCTCTTAAAGCTGCAGAGGCGATTTCAAAGACTCCAGAAGGATTTATGAACCAGATTGTTTCCGTTGTTTTATTTGCAGACGCCTCTTCACATCGTGGCCAAAGATGGGAAAGTGAAGATAGCTAATCTCTTAGTACAGTACGGAGCTGACCTGGATAATCGGGATATCAAACGACTCACTCCGCTGGAACTAGCCAGGGTCAATTTTCAGACCGATTGTGTCAACTTCCTGCAAACAACTCAAGGTAATTATTGCTATTGTCAAAGAGTAGTCTCATACATGTAGAGCTGCTTATAGTATGCACAAAAATAAGCTAAGCAAAACGAAAATATGCTAATCTGAATAAGGTTACCGGCTAAGGGGTGTTGTGGCCGAGTGGATAAGAGCACCGAACTCAAGCTCTTATGATTCTGTTCAGCAGAGTGTGGGTTCGAATCCCGGTCGTGACACTTGTGTCCCTGAGCAAAACACTTAACTATAATTGCTTCTCTCCACCCAGGGGTAAATGGGTACCTGTGAGGGCAGAGATGGTTCTTGTGATTGGTTTAGCTGAGTAGCGCATGCGCACAGGCTGTATACTCCCTAGGGAGCTGAGATGGTTTAAGGAGTGAATTAAGGCCCAGTGACCAGGGATAATAATGTCAGAAGCGCTTTGAGACACACCTCGGGCGTGAAAGGCGCTGTATAAAAACGGTCTATTATTTTTGTTATTATTAAAATACCTTGTCACACGTACAATTTTATCCTGCTCATTCTTGCTAAGCAGGGATTGTTTTTAAAAGCAGTATTTTCTACATTCTTTTTGAGAAATCCACAGTCATGTTATTTGACAAAGAGCCAAAATAAACTGTCAAAATCATTTACAGTTTTGCGGACTGGTAGGGGGTGCACTGAAAGTACTCAAAACAAAAACTATTGTTAGCCCATGTTGTTAGGCTACGTAAAACAAAAAGTAGTTTCTGATTCCTGAAAGTCTGGCAGTTGTCTGGTAAGGTTTTATTTATTTATTATTATGGTTTTTTTTACTAATAAGTGTATCAAAGTGCTCATTATTTGTTTTTCGACAGGATAAGCAGAGTCACATGTTTTGAGTTATGAGACCCATAATATTATAGTACATTCTAACAACTTTCAAGGTGTCAGATAAACCAGGGCAAACCACTTCTCTTAAAGGGTTTTGATACCTTTTGTTGATAAAGTTATTGGCCATGACATGAATCCCTACTCACTGTGGAAGAAGATGTAGAGTACATGTATGTAATATAATTTACCTGTATAAGTTTCAGCTTCACTATGCGTAAAGTTATTTTATGTTCATTACACAGGACCTATAGTTTTACGTTCCATGGATGCTAAGCAACTATTTCTTTTTTTCCCATGGCCAGACTCTGAGTCAGTGTGATTTGAGCAACCAGCTGATCCTCATGGGTTGTTGTTGAGACTTTTGAATCATGTGACAAACATTTAATGTCTATATTTAATTTATTCAACCATAAAAGTTGTTTGTTTCCGGAAACATGTTGTCTAAGAGAGACAGCCTCTACATGTACCTCACATTGTTTCCTGGAAGTGTAAACTAGTTCCTATCCTCTAGTTGGTCTTAAGACCATGTGAACCTTGTTTACAATAAGTGTGACCTTGTACATTCCTTAAGTATTCTGGCAGGCACTGTACTACACTGGTCCAATGGGAAAGTTGACATTTTGTGCCATATTTTCCACGTAAAACCAAGAGTTATGAAAGTAAAAGCTGAACAAGTTTTCATCATTTCAAAAGTTGTTAAGAATTTAGACAGTGCAATCTCCATTTAAACTTTAAGATTTTATGTCTTCTTCCATTGAGCTGTGTACAAATCATGCCTGCAGGAAGTCCAGGCTCTGTTGCTCTTTTGTAAACATGTGATGTCACAGGTCACATCGTCTATACATGTAGTTCGAATCTGGAAATAAATGACAATAGGTGCTTTGAGATGTTCATAGTGGAAAAGCTTCCCTTGAAATATTGTTAACTGAAATATGGCATTCTTTTAAAAGTAAAAGAAGGAAAATGATTAATTTTGATCTCGCAAGTCAATAAACAGTGAAAACAACAAAGTGGTTTACACTTTTGAGCCTAAACTTCCTGAATTTGCTTTATATTTTGGGAGGGTTAAGGTCAATGGGTTTATGTACTTTGTGGAATTTACGCAAACTTCTCTTGCATTACCTTTTTTTGTTTGGGGGGGGGGGGGGGGTGTACAAGTCTAGGTGATTGAGTAACTTAGTTGCCACCTGGAAGAGCCTCTGAAAAATGAAACCAACATTCCACCTACTAAAAGTCCAGTAGTTTTTTCAGCCACTTGTTTTTCCCTTATCTTAATAGCTTCCTTGTTCCTCGTATTATACAGCATGCCCCCGAAATGCTGCTTTTGTGAACAAATATTTTTGTTGGCACAGTGTACATGTAGGCCTACAGGAATTTCCCTGAAAATTCCAGGAAACAGGTATTTAAGAGTCCCTGCCTGTAAGAATGTACCAAATTAGGGGGGGGGGGGGGTGTGATTCATGGGTTCGCAGATCTTCTTCCAAAAAATTAGAGTGATACACCATCATACCAAACGAATAAATCCAAAATTTTAGTTTGCTGACGCTTTCGGTTTTGGAGTTACCAGTTATCAAAGTTTGGGCCAAAAAGCCCTCAAGAAACGAATAGTACATTCCCTGTAAACACAAAAACGTGCGCCAAGGTCATCCCAGAAAAAGTGAAACATTTTTTGAAACCTCCAGTTGGGCTTATAACAAAAGTATAAAAAAAAATTTGGGATCTCGTTGGCGCATCATGTTACGCGCACCTGAACCTTTGACGAACAGTGCCCTCGTGCCATTTTCAACGCCTCATAACTCAACGCGCCTATAGGATCCCATGAATTGAACAAGTTCAAATGAAAGAGCTTGCATCCCTAAAACAAATTTAAGTGCAAAGTGAGTGGGATCTCGTTGGCGCAGAGAGATAATAGAGGTCAAAGTTCAAATTTTACCAATATATTGCGTTTTCGCACCTCCGTAACTTCGCGCGCCAACAACAAAAAATTGTTTTTATGGCAACTGGGTATTGGAACAGTTTTCATCTAATGACAAATGAAAAAAGAATCTTGGGATCTCTGCAACTTGCATGTCAAAAGATTTTTTGAAAATTTTCTAAAGTATTGTCATTCCACACATTTTGGCCTAAATTGGCACAACATTCACTTTTTTCATCACTGTAAGCATCTATGCCAACAAGATCCCATCAATGTTTTCTTGTATTTGGTTAAGTTGAGTGTTCCTAAACAGATTTCAACTGAAAAATAATTGGGATCATGTTGGCCCCGCCAATATAACAAAGGTCAAAGGTCATATGGAACTACACTACTGCCTATTTCGGGCGATTTTGCGTCGTCTAGAAATCCCCGCGCCAATATGATCCCATTAAGTTGTCTGCGTTTTATGATTATATAGATTCTCAGCAACACATAAAAAGCAAAAACCAAATGGGATTTGAGTGGCGCTAACAAATATTACAGATCAAAAGTTCACAATACATGCCTATACTTATGCATTGCTGTGGCAACCGAAAGTGAGAAATATCCCCCAATTTCAAAATGTTGGCAAACCATGAAGGGGATAGGTCTCCAAAACGAATTTTGGTCAAGAGATAGACTGGACTTGTTTTTACAAATGGTGTTAGTTTAATGTTGGTTGGTAACTGTTGCCAAGGTCAAAGGTTACAAAGAATATGGGTGTTTTTTATATTTTCTGTCAAGAGCCAACTTCAGAGCCTTTTCAAGATTTTATTTAATGAACAAGGGTTCTTTCCTTTATGTTGGGGAAAACCACTTATAATATCTAGGCACATGTGATTGTCCCAAATTAATTATAGAACCCTTGTTCATTTGATAAAATGATGACATGGCTTTGAAGTTGGCTCTCCACAGAAAATATTGGTGTTTTGTAATACATTTTCTGTCAAGAACCAACTTCGAAGCCCTGTCAACATTTTATCAAAAAAGGAAGGGCTCTATAATTAATTTGGGACAACCATATGTGCCTAGATATTATAAGTGGCTGTCCCAAACTGAAATGATAGAGCCCTTGTTCTTTAAATAAAATCTTGAAATACTCCAATAGGAGTAGAAAAACTGTCTGGGGTATTTATGAATATACATTTAAAGACACTGGACACTATTGGTAATTGTCAAAGACCAGTCTCTCACTTTGTGTATCTCAACATTTGCATAAAATAACAAACCTGTGAAAATTTGAGCTCAATTGGTCGTTGAAGTTGCAAGATAATAATGAAAGAAAAAAACACCCTTGTCACACAAAGTTGTGTGCTTTCAGATGCTTGATTTCGAGACCTCAAATTCTAAATCTGAGGTCTCGAAACCAAATTGGTGGAAAATTACTTCTTTCCCCAAAAACTACGTTACTTCAGAGGGAGTCGTTTCTCACTTTGTTTTAAATTTATACTATCAACAGCACCCCATTACTTGTTACCAAGTAAGGTTTTATGCTAATAATTGTTTTGAGTATTTCCCAATAGTGTCCACTGCCTTAAGCAAAGAAAGGTAATTGTTATTCAATTGAAAATCATCAGCCCCCTGTACTTGTCTGATCATGTAAGTGTACTGGCCCGGCTCTAAAACCACTGGCCTCGGGCCTTATAGTCATGGTGCATGATTCTTCTTTTCACTTGAGTCTGATGTCTGATTTTTTTTGCCCTTAAAGGGTGTATGTACTTTTTGTAGGACAAAAAAAACCAATGACCACAGATTTACACTAAACTTACACAGTTTAAAGATAATGATAGTAGAAAGCTTCCCTGAAAATACAACGTGCTGAGGTGCTGTAGTTTTGTAGTTCTGTAGTAATGAGTAAAACAATGTCATGAAAATAGTTTTGGTCTCATGAGACCAAAATTATTTTAAGCATTTACAAACGTATTTTCATGACACTGTTTTACTCATTTCTCAAAAACTACAGCACCTCAGCACGTAGTATTTTTAGGGAAGCTTTCTACTATCATTATCTTCAAACCCTGTAAGTTTAATGTAAATCTAAGGACATTTTGAAAAAGTACCCAAATCCTTGAAAATCTGAAAAATAATACTCAAGTACTCAATAAAATGTTCCTACTTTTTCCATTGACAAAATATCATTCTCGGAGTCTACACACTTAATTTATATCTAAGTCTTCTATAGCGCACGTATCTACCACACAGGGTACTCATGGCGCTGAGTATATGAAAACTTTCAGAAAGATAGATTATAACAGTGATGAATTATGAGACCAATTATTTAGCACCTTATAAGGGTTTACATGTACAAGGTGCTACGACGCATACAGCAGCCACAACCAGGAACACAGGGGCGAACCCCTTCTCTTTTTGATAAGTGCACTGGGTTCTTTTACATGCGTTACACAACACAAGGGACCAACGGCTTTGCGTCCCATCGGAAGGACGAAACAATGGTTAAGTGTCTTGCTTAAGGACACAAGTGTCACGACTGGGGATTCGAACCCACTCTCTGCTGATCAGAAACACCTGAGTTTGAATTCTGCACTCTTAACCGCTCGGCCATGACACTTCCACATGCCTGGCTATGCTACTATACAGTCAGCTGACAGGGGAATTCAATTCACAATCCTCGAAGCACCTTCCTCAGGATAGGGTTCCAAGAGCCTATGTCATTGCCCTCAGGCATCCTGTAGAGCTCCTAAAAATACATTTATAGGAAATTGTTCATGGAGCGAAATCCCTAAAGTGTTGACAGATCTGATTGGATATTACTGTGCGACATCAGGATTCTGTGACTGGGGGTCCTGTCCCTTGAAACAGCTAAGAATAGAAAGCGGACGGATGTTTGAAACAAAAGTCCGCCTTTGTTTGTAAATGATAAGACTTTCTTTTTTAAGCTGAGGAGGCATGAGGTATGTAAAGATGACTGGCCTCACGATGTTAAACGAGTGTTAGTAAGGATTTTTTATTTGTTTATATTTTGTTATCCATCGCGGGGGATAATGGTTTATTTACAACATTTCCAAAAATAGTACATCAGTCCGATAAAACAAACATGATGGTAATAGTTAGGGAGACATATCGTTTTAAAAGAGTGTTAACACTTAGAACATTAATCTTGGAAAAGAACAGAATAGAAATCTCATTTATAATAGAAACTGGTAAGTGTAAATAAATTTTGTAAAGGATTTGTAAGGATTTCTAAGAGAGGTTTAGACCTGTATGCTTCATTTTTGAAAGGGCAAGGGCACCAAGGCATTTTTCGGACCTGGCCTTAAAAACAAAATGATCGGGTTCCTTTTTTGATGAATTGATAATCAAACGTATCCTTATTGTGCATTTAGGGATCCAGACCAACTTTAACTACACCATAATAAACTTCACAAGATATCATTGACTTTTTTGAAGTTACACTGAACTTTTTTCTCTATTTGTACTTCCTTTGTAAATAATAACGATCAATTTACAAATTTCCCCATAATTGCTCAGCCGTTGAGGAAATTCCTGACTGCTTTGTTGTGATTACTTACTTCCTTCCTTTGTTACATTTATTCTTTTCGGTTTGTTTTTGTCACAAACATTTCAATCAATAGTTTCTATCAAATTAAAAAAATTTATCTTTGCATGAAGACGAATTGCTTTATACTTTCTGATAATATATAATAATATTGAAGTCTTAAGATAGATTATGGAAGTTATGAATTCTGAGACCCAATTATGTAGCACCTTATAAGGGTTTACAAGGTGCTGAGCGCATTCAGCAGCCACAGCCAGGAACATCGGGGCGTACCCCTTCTCTTTTTGATAAGCGATTGGTTTCTTTGACATGTGTTACACAACTCATGGGACCAATTCCACATGTACTTCAGTCATAGTGTTAGCCAGAGGGGTGTCCCCTGTCTTTTGGACACCCTGTTTTATCTGTCATTTACATGTAGTAAATGCATAGGGTGAACAATTTGGACACTTTTTTTTACTTTCCAGCAAATTTTGACAAATGTTACCAATTTAGGATTTGAGGCATTGCATGGTGAGGTATCAATATATATTTGGTTTGCGGTAACACCATGTGTGTATCTACTGGCCAGGTAGAGTTTGTTCTTAGAAAACTGTCTTTCTTTATTCTACTACCGCAGAGTAGATTTATTAGATGTTCGGGAGACTTCTCAGTTCTGAAAAGAACTGACTGCTTTTTAGCTACTACCCGGGCGGAAGGTATAGAAAATTGGCTGGGACTACTACTTAGCTTATAGGATCGTAATTAACTGCACTATTGCAGAGTCAGTTCTTGAATTGGTCTCAACGTTTGACTAGCTTGCTCTAGTCATACTGAAATATGTACCCATACTACACACAGCTGGTATTTACATCACTCGCCGGGAATCCCCCGAGTAATTACCTACATGTTTTTATTTCATTTCAACATAGCCCTAAATCTTCCAGGATGGGTTTATTTACCTTGGGGGACTTTCACTTTTGCATCAATACATCCCGGATACAGTACAGACAATAATAGATGTTAAACTTGCATCAGGTGTAAAGAATATTTTGGGGTTTTTACCCGGACGGTTCATACTTCACGAGAAAGTGGATGCAAAGCGAATTTTTGTGACACAATCGGTATGCACCATTTGTCCAATTGTGACACAAGAAAATTTGCTTCACTTTGCGTGAAGTAATGGACCGGGCTTTAGTCTGATGTGTGATAAGCACTGTATACTCAGTGCTGTCCCGAGTCCTGTTAAAAAAACTCACAGGCATATTACTCAGGTGGGATTCGAACCTATAACCTTTGCCATTCGAGAGCAGATATCTTCTCTACCTGCTGCTATAATGTAGGAATTCAAACTGACTCTAGCTACGGGGAAAATCTCAGTGGTCTAGTTGGTAAATGGTAAATTTGCGGGTACAACTCTTAAAGAGGAGAGAGTGTTGGCTCTGAAAAGAGCCGCTGTGGTTTCAATGTTTCTCCTGATGACGAGCAGAGTATAATTTAATAGATGTTAAATTTGCATCGGCTATGAAGATTATATTCTTTATACTGTACTCAAAGCAAATTTAACATAAATTTGTTGCGGTACCCGCTGCCAAAACATAGGATTCGAACTGCCTCTAGCTACCAGGCAATCTCGGTGGTCTAGTTGGTAAGACACTGCTCTAGAATTGCAAAAGTCGTGGGTTCAAATCCCACCCAAGTAATATGCCTCTGATTTCTTTTCACAGCACACAGGAAAATACTCAGTATACATTGCTAACCCATATTGGTGAAAGGGTAAAAAACAAAATATGTACGTCGAAACCACACTGGCTATCCTCAGAACCAACACGCCCCTCAAAAGAGATTTACACACGGTTGTACTACTTGCAAGTCTTACAGGAACACGTTGCCTTGGATCGGACGAGTTGGTCAAAACAAAAGCGTTTGTAACCGTTTTTTATAAAATGCATATGGTTGGAAAGATGTTTTAAAAGTAGAATACAATGATCCACACAAGTTTGCCTCGAAATTGCGTGGTTTTCCTTCTACTGTGCGAACTAACATGGTAGGCCATTTATGGGAGTCAAAATTTTGACCCCCATAAATGTCTGACGTGTTAGTCGACGAGGTAAAAGGAAAACCACGCAATTTCGAGGCATGTTTGTGTGGAACATTGTATTCTACTTATATGCATTTTATAAAAAACGGTTACAAACGCTTTTCAAAGACCAACTCGACCGATCCAAGGCAACGTGTTCCTTTAATTTGTAAGTTAACGCACTATGAAAGCATGTTCTAAACAAAGCGTTGCTTCCTGTATGAAGCTATTGATCCTTATCTATGCTGGGTGATTTAAAGGGATAGGATAAACATGATTCATAACCCCTTTAGAACATGGACACCTGCTGCGTTGCAGTGTCTAGATAACAAGGCTGGGGTTGGGTTGGTCCACTAAGGCTCGTCTCAGTTTCCTTCAAAATGGGTACTTAAATAGGTTACTATGGGTGACATTAGACAAATAACCCCGAACATCTCTGATTTGGTTAAATGCAAAGTATATCGTAGGTTTTTTGGAACTGTTTTCATATTTTTTTTCTTAGCAGTGTCTTAATAATGAGGCTGGTTGGGTTGGACCACCAGGGCTTGTCCAAGTTTCCTCCAAACTGGGACCTTGAATATGTTACCATGGGTTACAGTAGACAAATAACCCCAAACATCTCTTGGTTAAAGGCAAAGTATATTGTTAGGTTTTAGAACCGTTTGGTTATTTTTTTAAAATCCCATATGAATGTAGATGTAAATACAGAAAATTTAATTTCAAAAGGTGGTCTTGTTTTTGAGATATCATCGAAAATCTGGAATGAGTATGTTCATGCAAAAAGAATAATCCCTAATAGAAAAGAAGTGTATCTCAGATTAAAATTTTGGGGCACAAAAAACTAATACCTTTTTACACCACATTACTTCAAAGTGAAAAGTTAAAAAGCCTAAACAGTCTTAAAATGCCTTTCACCATGGAAAGCTGCTGTAACCAAAAGTTGTTTTTGCCCTTAGTTTTAAGAGTGATTACCAATTGTGTGTACCTTTAAATCATGGGTTAAATGATGTAATCCACAGCGGGGTGTCATTTTTGTTTCCTTTTTTGTTGTTGAAAGTCCATGTGATGAGCAAGCTGAACCTCATGTGATGTTGTTGAGACTCATATGGAATCATGTGGTCTTAGAGGGAGAATGTGTATTTGTTTCCTGGAAGAGTAAACTAGTTTCCAATTGCAATGGCTGCTGCCTCAATCCATTCATAAAAAAAAAAAATACAATTATTTATTCATTAAGGCTTTAAAAACATCAAAAACTCACAATTAACAAAATACTTGAAATGTACAAAAAATTACGAAAACAATAGGGACATACCAAAATACGAAGAACAAATCTAGGGATTGACCAAAAGCAAACCAAATCACTATCCAAAAGAGCAATTCGTTATGCCTCAATCCATTCATGTGTGCCATTGTACAAACAGTTTATCGGAGCGTAAGTTTGAAATCCTGATCTTGACTTGATGACAAGTCGCTACCGCTGCCCCAAACACATATTCTGCCGCTCATGCAACAGTCACAGTGCGATTATCGTTCATGCAACAGTCGTAGGTTGCACGTGGCAAGGTCCGGCGACTGACGCACACACATACTGGGATCAGGGGTGTGTGTACCGTCCCTGTAAATACACCGCCCTTAACAATTACCGGCTTGATTTCAAGACTAGTCCCGATCATGACACTTGTGTACTTGAACAAGATGCTTCTCTTCACCCAGGGGTACCTGCTGAGGGGTACAGGTTGATATTGTTTATGAAAAAGTCTTTGGAGTGCCATTACCAGGGATGTATTCCCCAGGGAGCTGAGAAAGGTTAAAGCTACAAGTACCTCCATGGTTTTTAAAGTAATGTTATTTGGCCAATGACCAGGGGTTGATTTCACAAAGAGTTACTAGGACTAGTCCTAAGTTAGGATATTAAAAATGTATGGCAAATCCTAAGTTAGAAAGAGTAGCTGGTCCTAACTCGAGATAACACTAGTCTTAACTCTTTGTGAAATCCACCACAGGGCACTTATGTAAAACGCATGGTTGTTGTTAAAAGCGCCATATTAAGATCCAGCTATTATTATTGTTGAGAAAATAAATTTATCTGTTGCAAACAACTTACCAACCGAAAGGATCGATGGTATAAATGCAAACAAAATTTAATGGCCTGACATTTCGACCCTAGCAGAGTCTTTCTCAAGAGCTAAATTTGAGTAGGTGGTGTACTTCCAACAATGAAGGAGTAGATTGTGAATAAAATGAGATTACAGTACAGGAACTTTGCACAATATTATCAAAATCATTTTGGGCAGGATGAGTAACTTCCCCCTTGCTAACAGAAGGACGTCAGTGTCCAGGGTGTATCTGCAAACATAACTCCATGTACAAAATAGTGTTTTTTTTGTGGTAGATCAATCCATTGTAATTTGTTTTATGAGTCAGAGGTGTACGTCTTTCATTCTGCAATGATGGTCACCCACAGATGAGGACTTGAAGGTTTGCTCACACGTCACTGTGTATGAATGTTTATTAATAAGTGCCTTCATAAATTTGCATCGGAGGGTGAAGAACTTTATTTGGTTTTACCCATACACCAATGCAGGGCTCAAATTAAAGGGGGGAAATCCACAGGGCTCCTGGCCTTATAGAATACAGTATTTACTGGACCAGCATTTATTTCACACGACCAGAGTGTAATGAGAGAGAACTTTCTTTCTACACAGTTTAAAATGTACGTAAACTATTTTTGTTTGAGCGAGCACTTCGAGAATATTTTTTTAATGTTATCGTAAAGAATGAAGTATGGTTTAATACCCAACACATTTGGAAGTTATTAGACTAAAAGTCAACATTGAGCAGAATTATTAATACTTTTTTGTTACAAAGTGAGGTAAATTGTACTTTTAGACATCAACAAAAAAGAAAAATACCACTGGACTTGTCGGGTCTTGAGTTTACTGGCCCCGGGGCTAAAATCACAGGCCTCATCAGGCCTGCAGTATGGTACAGTACTGCAGTCCGGTACTGTACATGTATACTCAGTACTTTTGCTTGAGACATTTGCTTGAGTGAGGCAACTACACCACTAAATAAAATGTCACTCCTTGAAATTTTTTCTAGGGAGTGACACAAGAAATATGTTCTCAAAATATTTCAAGAATACCATTTTTAACACTGTAGGTCATGGGTTCGAATCAAACCTGAGCATGATTAAGGAAAGTATTGAGTATACAGTGCTTATACGCGTGACATCTGAGGATACCTTGTTGGTAAACCAAATAAATTTGTTTAAAGTGCTGTCATTATTAAAACAGTATTTCTTCATTGAAATCTTCAACATTCATTTCTCCTGTGACCCAATTCATCTGATGTCATCATCACAGCAATCTTCATTTCGCCATTTGTGGAGTCAATCGTCCCCGTGTGTCCCACATTGGAGTGCAAATCTTAGACGACATAGTGTTTACACGCTACCAGAACTTGTGCATGACGGTTTTGTGATTTTCGTAAGGGTTCAAAAACAATTATTATTGTTTCACTAATCTGAACAAAACTCCTTCCTGTCACTTTCACTTTCACAGTGATATGTTTCTTGTACTTCAAATCATTTACCCAGTCATTTTTCCTTGTGGTTTAGTATTTGACAATATAAATTGTATTACTGTAAGACATGGTGGTAACAGAAGCTGTAGGTGTGCATATACATGTATCTGAATATTTTATGTGCAATTTCAAGTGGAAATTCCATCTTTCAAAGTCCTGTTACTGATTCCATGTAAAATGGAAGCTTGTAACTACCAGAGGTGATATTTATTGTAACTGTACAGAGCTGAGATTGTGGTTTTGATAAATGTATAAAAGTTTGATGCAATCTTCCTGAGATATCAGTTGTCTTTATGGAGAGAGGAAACAAGCTGCCTATATTACTATCAGTCGCAAAGCAACTTTGTACCTGTTGTAAAGAAGTTCTACGTACTTGAGATGCAAATTTGTGTTCACGCGATAGAATCTTGACCGTCTCGTTAACTAATAGACACGTACCAAACACGGGGTGGTGCAACTGCCATCAGGCGCGAGCTGCATTTCCTGAGAGGTGTTAATTAGAAGATAGAACCTTAGATAGAATCTTTTTTGGAGAGAGGAAAAGAGCTACCTATATCAGTCACAAAGCAACTTTGTACCTGTTGTAAAGAAGTTCTACGTACTTGAGATGCAAATTTGTGTTCACGCGATAGAATCTTGACCGACTCGTTAACTAATAGACACGTACCAAACACAGGGTGGTGCAACTGCCATCAGGCGCGAGCTGCATTTCCTGAGAGGTGTTAATTAGTGTTGACAGTAAAACTGGATCCTTGTGACCATCCCGCGTACTGATCAAGAGTGAATGTGTGCTGCGACTCTTGATGTAGAACTTTGAAGGATCTGCAACTACCATATATACATGTATGACTTTGAATCTTGCGTGAACCATTTGTGCAAAGTTGGATCCCAATCTTTTGTTTGTGATTGTCCAGCGTAACGATAGAGATTGGGTGTGCTGTGACTCTTGATGTAGTTTTGTAAGAATTACATGTTTATCACTCATCTCAGTTGAGCTTTGAAGGATCTGCGACTATCATGACTTTGAATCTTGCCTGAACTGTTCGTTGAATACCAACCTGTATACTTGGACCCTAATTATTTGCTTGTGATCGTCCAGCATAACGATAGAGATTGGGATGGGTTGTGACTCTTGATGTAGTTTTGTAAGAATTACATATTTATCACTCATCTCAGTTGAGCTTTGAAGGATCTGCGACTACCATGACTTTGAGTCTTGCCTGAACCATTTGTTGAACACCAGTCAAATTGGATCAAGTCTTTTGCTTGTGACGTCCAGCGTAATGATAAAGATGAGGTACTGTGACTCCTGGTGTAGATTTATAAGAATTACATATTTATAGCTCATCTCAGTTGTGTGGGCTTTGAAGGATCTGCGACTGCCACACATGACTTTGAACCTTAGGTGAACCATTTGTTGAATACCAAACCAGGGCTACAGCTACTTGTATAGCACTTCCTCTCTGATGATAACAGTCACTGTGGTTCGACTCACTTCCCTAAACCCGTCCTCCCAGCATTCCGAGTCCAGACTCACCAGCACATGAGGAATCAGGTCTACATGTACGTCACTACGTTGTAACTCTGGAACAGCCCACGCACACGTCGTCGTCGTCGTACAAAGTATTGCCGTGTGAAAATTGTGAAAGTGCTGGTTTGATAAATTCCCTGGTTTCCTGTCATCCTAGCAGCTTGATTCCAGTAACTGTGTTTGGGATCGGTTGTTTTTGCTGACGACCACCGGGACTAGACACCTCTTATCAAAACATGCACCTTTAATAGGTGCAGCTTGGTATCCAAAAACACAATGATGTTGTTTTTGTAAACTCATAAAAGGATCCAACCTTAGGATGAATGCCTTCAGTTTCAACTCGACGACGACGGTTGGTGTTATCGGCGGAATGGATAAATGTAATAATAACTATAGTATCATCGCTGGGATCAACAAGGCAAACAGTAAACTACTGGGCGAAGTGGACGGAGATTTTGGAATAGTGAGAGCGTGGAATGATGAATTCGGTATTTAAACTTTTAAATCATTTTTTTGTACGGAAAGTATACCTTTATAGAGTAATTCCAATATTACTAACATACAATTAAAGGCAGTGGACACTATTGGTAATATTACTCAAAATAATTATTGTCATAAAACCTTTCTTGGTAACGAGTAATGGGGAGCTGTTGATGGTATACAACATTGTGAGAAACGGCTCCCTCTAAGTAGTATAGTTTTCGAGAAAGAAGTAATTTTCCACGAATTTGATTTCGAGACCTCAGATTTAGAATTTGAGGTCTCAAAATTATGCATTATGAAAGCACACCACTTTGTGTGACAGGGGTATTTTTTCTTTCATTATTATTTCACAACTTTGACGATCGATTGAGCTCAAATATTCACAGGTTTGTTATTTTATGCATAATGTTGAGATACATCAAGTGAGAAGACTGGTCTTTGACAATTACCAATGAGTGTCCAGTGTCTTTAAAGAGTAATTCAAAACTACTAACATACAATTAATCAGGTTTAATTAACTCTGGACTACAAGCCAGTGGGCAGTGAAAGCCAAGCCAATTAACTTGTTGTGACCATAAAAGTCTGATTCGTTGCCAATTTGTCTGTAAAATCATTGATTTAAATATTAGATATATATAGGTTTTTTTCCTTTGAGATACGAAACAAAAAGAAAACCTGCCTTTGATAAGTAAAATTAGTTATTTTTGTAGTTTCTCAACTTCCAGAACATCCTTGTGTCGCCTGTCCACCCTCTCAACCCTCGTCATATTTAAAGAATGATGCTTCATGTCGAAACCAGGAATTATGCTTCCTGCTATTATAACTCATACAAGCTGAGTGTTGCTCATGAATTGAAAGAAAAATAACTTTCAAATAACATCGGATGTGATTATACAGCACTAAATTTAGGTATTTTTCAACACATAAACTGAAAGACTTCAAATGCCATGGTTATCAACGCTGTCTTCATCTTGTTTTGACAAAGCCTAAACAAGATTAGATTTTTTTCAGAGAGAAATTATAATGATTTATAAGTAGAATTCTGTTCAAAATGGTATATCGCAAACCCTCTGAAACACAGGTACCACAAACTGCCACGAAATACCTCTTCCAGACTACAGTATTGGGTGCATGGGTTTCTTGTGTTTGTACAGGGCCCAATTTCATAGCACTGCTTAATGGGAAGCAAATTTTCGTGCTTACTGTAGCAGAATAAATTGCTGAGGTGCAAGCGTATTTCACAGGTAAGCAGAATAATTAGGAGGCCATATTGCGCGTTCACCGTGGATTTGTATTGTTAAATGTCATTTATTTTCAGGCAGTAAGCACCGGAAGAGTAGCATGCCTTTTCGTGTGAAATGGAAAATGCACAGTAAGCACAAAATCAGCCGCTTAGCAACTCTATGAAATTGGGCCCAGGTGGTATGAAACACCGTACTGTGGCTTGTGTTCATGTGGACTTTAAACATGTACATGTACATCCATAAGCCCTTATCACACGGCCAAAATGTAGCCATGGGTCCCTTGCTACAACATTTATGAGCGTGGGTTGTTTATTTGTTATCACCATGCGTGACTATTTTTGTGAGCTTTCACTCTGCAAAGTTAAAAAACCCTTGTGCGACATGAGAGTGATATGACGAATGGTAATCCTGATCACCTTAGTTGGACAAGATAGCACCCACAAAAGCATGCGCTGTATGGGCATTTTCACCTAGGACGTCGTTCTATAAACAAGGGTTCCTTTCACACGATGATGTAGCCCACGTCCTTGGTCAAAACTTCCGCTAGTGTAACATTTTGTCGTAGGTCTGGACCTCCGACAAAATGTAGCAATGTTGGACAAGATTTGACAAGGGACCCTGGACACTCCAAAAATTGTTGTCCTTTCACATGAGGTGCATTTTGTAAAATCTTACAACCATGCTACAATTTAGCAAGGGACCCTTGCTAAATTGCTCTCGTGTGAAAGGGGCTATAGTCTACTGTGGAATTTTATGGTAAGGGCCATTTGGGCAAAAATGTAACAATAGTGTAGCATTGGAGTAATTCAGGGCTCAAAAATGAACCTTTCGATGTCCAGCAATTATTAATTCTCCAAAAATTGAACATGTTGCAGTGCCTTTTTTGTCATGAAGTTCTACGGTTCAAGGAAATTAATGCTGGGGAAAAAAAAGTTGCAAGGCCACCACTGTGAATAAGATTTTGGTTTCTGTTTAGGTTTCCTGTGCAACTGTATTTCGTTATTGCAGTTGTGGTTTTGGTCATGGTCACATACATGACAGCAAGCAATGAACTTTTGGGGTTTGTTGGAGTCTACCTGTATTTGATGGGAATACAGTTACCAGGTGTGGTTCACAAGAGTTGAGTTGAAACCAACCGTTCTTTTCAGAACCAACCCAACTCATTGAGAGATAGTCATTACATGGTGTTACCGCAAACCTTTCCTTATATATCGTGGTCAACACTGCAGTGCTTTGCTTTCATTACCTGCAGTTTGTATAGGAAAAGTAAGTATTGTTGGATAGTGGATAGAGATTGTTGATTACGAAGAGATATTTGTAGTTTATTCCACAGTTTGGAAGCATCAGTAGTGTTTTTTTTTCAATGTGGGGTGTCATTGCTTGCTTTGTGGGGTGTCGCGGATAAGAGCACTGAATTCAAGCTCTGGTGATTCTGTTCAGCAGAGTGTGGGTTCGAATCCCGGTCGTGACACTTGTGTCCCTGAGCAAGACACTTCACCATAATTGCTTTTCTCCATCCAGGGGTACATGTAAATGGGTACCTGTGAGGGCAGAGATGGTTCTTGTGATTGATTTAGCTGAGTAGCGCATTTGTTGATAATAATGTTGGAGCGCCATGAGCGTCACTGCATGACGGACAATGACGGACCTGAGCGCGATATAAGAAGCCATTATTATTATGTGTATGACATTAATCTGTTAGTGTGAAAAGCCAATCATAGTGGACTGGCTGCAATTCAAGTTGCACTGTTAAAAGGATTGTCCCTCAGATTTTTCAAACTCCTCGGGTAGGCATGGTAGGAGCTGAAAACCCAATCCGCATGCAAGGCTGCGATCCAAGGTGGATTCGAACCGGGGTCCACAGAGGTGAAAGACAGGGAATGAAAACACTGAGCCAAACTGATTTAAATAAACAAATACTAATGGCAATTTATATGTATACATGAAGCACCCATCCAAGAATAATGACCATGGGCACTGGGCGCTGAACAATTAAAAAGAAAACCTATTAAAATCCATACAGTTATAAAACCATCGAGAAAATACAGTTATTATTATTATTATTATTTGTTATTATTTATTTGACCAGAACAACACAAAATGTACAAAAGTATGTATAACAGCACAAAATAATAAATATGTACAAAATAACATAAAAGCAAACATAAGAAATACACCTATAAAAAATAATTTAAAATAATTTGAATGTTTTTTGTTGTTGTCTTTGTAGTGGAACGAGAGAGGTTACGGTCAACCCTTGAGCCAGATCTTCTAGAGGCTTGTAGCAACGTCAAAGAACTGCGGAAAATACTACGGAGAATCGGCTTCAATGCTGTTAATTTGGAGTATAAGGAAACGCCACTATACAGGTGAGCTTCTACAAGACTTAAAGGCAATGTATAACTTTGGTTTTTGGAGCTTTTTGATTGTTTAATCTTATAAACCCCTTGCATGTGAGGTCACACTCTAAAAAAGCGTCCTCACTGGGGTCGAAAAGCACCCTCACTGTGGGGTCAAAAAGAACCCTTAATGTCATGACTTCAAGAAGCACCCTCACTGGGGTCAAAAAGCACCCTCACTGTCATGACTACGGGGTCAAAAAGCACTCTCACTGGGGTCAAAAAGCATCCTCACCGGGGTCAAAAAGCACCCTCACTGTGGGGTCAAAAAGCACCCTCACTGTCATGAGTACAGGGTCAAAAAGCACTCTCACTGGGGTCAAAAAGCACCCTCACTGGGGTCAAAAAGCACCCTCACTGTGGGGTAAAAAAGCACCCTCACTGTCATGACTATGGGGTCAAGAAGCACCCTCACTGGGGTCAAAAAGCACCCTCACTGGGGTCAAAAAGCACCCTCACTGTGGGGTCAAAAAGCACCCTCACTGTCATGAGTACAGGGTCAAAAAGCACTCTCACTGGGGTCAAAAAGCACCCTCACTGGGGTCAAAAAGCACCCTCACTGTGGGGTAAAAAAGCACCCTCACTGTCATGACTATGGGGTCAAGAAGCACCCTCACTGGGGTCAAAAAGCACCCTCACTGTGGGGTCAAAAAGCACCCTCACTGTCATGACTATGGGGTCAAGAAGCACCCTCACTGGTGTCAAAAAGCACCCTCACTGTCATGACTATGGGGTCAAAAAGCACTCTCACTGGGGTCAAAAAGCACCCACACTGGGGTCAAAAAGCACCCTCACTGTGGGGTCAAAAAGCACCCTCACTGTCATGACTATGGGGTCAAAAAGCACCCTCACTGGGGTCAAAAAGCACCCTCACTGTCATGACTATGGGGTCAAAAAGCACCCTCACTGGGGTCAAAAAGCACCCTCACTGTGGGGTAAAAAAGCACCCTCACTGTCATGACTATGGGGTCAAAAAGCACCCTCACTGGGGTCAAAAAGCACCCTCACTGTCATGACTTTGGGGTCAAGAAGCACCCACACTGGGGTCAAAAAGCACCCACACTGGGGTCAAAAAGCACCTTCACTGGGGTCAAAAAGCACCCTCACTGTCATATGGGATCAAAAAACACTCTCACTGGGGTCAAAAAGCACAATCACTGGGGTCAAAAAACACCCTCACTGGGGTAAAAAAGCACCCTCACTGTCATGACTATGGGGTCAAAAAACACCCTCACTGGGGTAAAAAAGCACGCTCACTGGGGTCAAATGATTGGCAAATGATTGGATGATAGCTGTTTTTTGTGCTTGAAAAAACGTGCACGTCAGTGTAGCGTTTTGCAAGGGGTCTATATAATTGGTAGACAATAAAGGTAATCTGTAAACGTTTCATTTAAAAGGGGGTTACCGAAATCCAATACTCTTTTTAAGTACCCCCACCATCTAAAAAAAAGCCTTGGTAAGCCGAGTTATGAAAAGGGCCTGGCTGAGGGGGGGGGGGGGGGGGGGAGAGTTGTGGCTATAGAGGGCTTGATTTCATGTCTAGGAAGACACTTGATTCATAAATGGAAAGCTAGCTGTGTTACATGGTTGAGAGTGGGGTACATCCTGTATAGCTTAGACTTAAATCTAATTCACAAGAATTGTAAAAATCAATGATCTTTTTGATAGGTAAGCCATCTGGCACGATACAAATTGACGAAATCAACATTTTTTTAATTTGATTTTAGAAAGCCTACTCGGGTCCCAGCAACCCCCCTACCCTGAGCAGCTTAGTGCATTGGACTCATATGTATTTAAAATATACTACTGATTGTTTGTTCTCATACAGGGCGTCTCTCGGCGGCCATCTTAGTGTGGTGCAATTCTTACTGGCCCACAATGCAAATGGAAGACCCAACCGTGATTCCAGGCAGTCTCCGTTGTATGCTGCTTGTCTCAATGGACACTTTGAAGTGGCCAAGTTACTTCTGCAGGTAAGAATATGTCACATTACCAGGGCCCAGTTTCATATTCCTTGGAATATTTCTGCTAAGCAACAATAAGCAGGATTGTCACAGATGCTACAAGTAAATTGGTATTTTAGCTGATAACCTTTTTCTATTAAGCATCATTTTGCTTAGCTAGTTTTGTGCTTGAAGGCGCTGTACAAAATTGGTAATTACTCAACATAATTGTTAGCATAAAAACTTGCTTGGTAACAAGCAATGGAGAGCTGTTGATAGTATGAAACATTGTGCTCAGTCCCTGAAGTAACGTAGTTTGAAAACTGTTTTTATTTAAAGGCAGTTGACACTATTGGTAAATACTCAAAATAATTATTAGCACTACTTTGTAGTATAAAACAATGTGAGAATTGGCTCCCTCTAAAGTGATGTATGTAGTTTTCGAGAAAGAAGTAATTTTCAACGAATTTGATTTTGAGACCTCAGATTTAGAATTTGAGGTCTCAAAATCAAGCATCTGAAAGCACATAACTGCGTGTGACAAGGGTGTTTTTTCTTTCAAAGTTTTCTCTTAACTTTGACAACCAATTGAGCTCAAATTTTCACAGGTTTGTTATTTTATGCATATGTTCAGATACACCAAGTGAGAAAACTGGTCTTTGACAATTACCAAAAGTGTCCAGTGTCTTTAATTACTAAACGTATATCTCATTTTATTTTCATATACATGTAAGCACTTCCTTTCCGATAAATTAGCATTGAAAGAAAATGTGCCATGTATATTCAATAAACAACTCGACTTTATAATGCTTTTTCTCTGTTTCACTCCACTCATCTCTTGATGTTTCTCCTTTCACAACTTTTGAACGCAAAGTTGTATCAACAAGGGGTTGGTTTTAAAAGGGTTTGGGAACTTTTGGCATGATACAAAACACAAAGTCCACAGGTATCAAACCCCTTAACCAAAACAGGATTATAAGTTATCACACTTCGGCCGAGTTGGATATGGGTATACTTTTCCGTATTCCACGAGCGTGCGTGTGATAACGTATTTATCTTCGTTCAAATTTGGCGCATGAATTAGAACACACAATATGCAGGTAGTGATATGGGCCGTGGAATATAGGTTTATATCACACTCTGTTGCTATGGATAGACCAATCAGAATCAAGGATTCAAGCCTACTAGGAAGATAGTAAAGCATAGATTAATTGCACTTTTCAAAGTGTATAAAATTTGTTAAATAATGACCTAGGTCGTCAAACGACCTATTTCGCTTGATCACATCACAAGTATAAATATAAATATCTATACCTGTAGTTCCCACAGGAGCATACTCTTTCCTGCCAATAACATGTGATAAATGCATTCAACTATCAAGTTTCCTTTGAACCAACGGAAGTTGATTCACCTTGTTAACAATACCCCATTGTGTTTAATGAGAAAGTACTTCTTTCTTGAAAACTACATTACAGCCTGGTTCATACTTCCTGCGAATGCGAATGCGAAGCAAATTTGACATGAATTTGACATCACAACCCTCCTTTCGCACCGATATTCGCAAGTTACATGTAGTTGAGCAAAGTTGAACTGCTGCGAATTATTCAATGCGAATTCGTGACGTCAACATTCATATCGCATTTGCATTCGCAGGAAGTATGAACAGGGTTCAGAGGGAGCCGTTTCTCACCATGTTTTTCACTATCAACAGCTCTCCATTAAGCAGGTTGTTGTGGCAATCAATAATATTAAAGGAGCATTACAGAATTGATTTTTGCTAACAAAACACTGAGCATTTTATTCATTTTGTTTTCAAATTGATGTCATGCAAAATGTGTAATTGGTTTTCAACTATTTTCAATGTGACCCAGATGGCCGATCAATCTTCTACAGGTGCGTCAGTTTAAGGATATATTGGTGGATAACAATAAGTGCTTACACTGCCAGCAACTGTTTTGTTTGCAAAAACCAATTCTGGAATGTTTCTTTAATATTTACGATTGCCATAACAACCAGCGTAACTCTTTGCTACTCCTCAGCGCTTCCCAGCGATAGTGACCAAACCAATGAGATGGAAATTCCACTTTATGCGGCGGCAAAACAAGGCAACGCAGCAATTATTAAACTCCTAATCATTAAATAATAATAATAATAAACCATAAATATTAACAATAACCTGCGTAACTTTTTGCCTCTCCTCCTCAGCGCTTCCCAGCAATGGCTAGTGATCAAACCAATGAGATGGAAATTCCACTTCATGCTGCGGCCAAACAAGGCAACCCAGCAATTATTAAACTCCTGCTGGAATTCGATTACAAATCAGCGCTGGATGAGAAAGTAAGTTTAGTTTTGGAAACATTTATTAAGAATTATAAAGTAGGATTTGAAAGTTTCTTGGTTGAAGTACATGCACATGTATAATATAGGCCAAAACCAAAATTAACATTGATTTATCCCCAATGCTTGGTAATCTATTAAAAAAAATACAAGAAAAATAAAATAATTTTTTTATTAGAAGATAAATTAAGAACAGCTAAATTAAGACAAAGGCCAAATAATGTATATAGAGTAAAATTTCCCCCGTTCTCTCTACATGGGATTATTAGCAACCCACGTCTGATCCCTGTGACTACTCAAAGTTCTACTTTAGGGCTGTGATTCATTCAGATTGCCCTTTCTAGTTCACTGTCGAACCATGTTCATCTTCCTGGTAGGGGAAGTCTAGCATTAACGGATTGACAAGTATGGCCAAACTTTAATTATACGCTGATAAAAAAGGGGGGGGGCATAGAGTATGTGTCTGTTAATTAACCTTGTATTATGTGTTAGCTTTAACGAAGTTAGCTCATCAGACCTTGCCCTCAAAGACTCCTACATATAGTGTGTTGTACAGAGTCTTTTTTTAATTTTATCTGTGGGTTTTCTTTCAACAAAACTCTGGTATTAAACTCTCAAACTAAACTTTATTTATGCAACCTGTTAAAAGAGGGGGGGGGGGGGACATAGAAATTATTATGTCTGTTAATTAACTTTGTATATACGAGGTTTAACAAAGTGAGCTAAACCTTATAACTTGTTCTCAAAGACTCATAGTGTGTTTACGAGGTCCTTGTGAAAGGCTTTTGTTTTTAATCGGTGGGTTTTCTTTCAATTAAATTCTGGTATTTAACTCTCATTAAACTTTTATTATCCGCTGTCAAAAGGGGGGGGGGGGGACATAGAAACTATTTTGTTTGTTAATTAACCTTGTATAATGTACCAGGTTTCAAAATGGTCTCAGACCTTGTTCTCAAAGAATCATACATGTAGTGTGTTGAGCAGAGTCCCCTTGATATTTTGTGAGAGCTTTTGTTTTTAATCTGTTGGTTCTCTTTCAATAAAATTCTGTAATTTAACTCTCACTTAAATATGCTGGTTAAAGGGGGGATGTAGAGCAAACTTTGTCTGTTAATTAGCCTTGTATAATACAAGTACATCCTTTGACAGCCTGGAATTACTTTTATTTTGTATTTAAATCGCCTAGATTTAAGTTGACAACACTTTTTCTCATGGGGATTCACACTGGTTATACTTAAGATTGAAATTAATTTTTATGGACCGTGCAAGTCTTGTGAGATTTTGAACACTTTGGTGACCCTTTTTTTGTCCCACGTTCATTGCTTTAATAAGTGAAGGAGACAATCTTGCGCACTTGAAGGGGTCCCAATGCTTGAATATGCAAGATTTTATGAAACTACAAAATCTGTAAAAAAAAACATTTTTTAGCATAACATGTAGGTTTTAACTGACTCTGTGTACCTTGTCTTAGGCCTTGATTTTTTATCTTAGAGAACTAGGGCAAGGCCATTTGCAATTTGCTTAAAGGGCACATCCATTGTAACAACTTTAAGTCTATTGGAAATTTGTGAAGAGCCTATGGCCACAGTCTGTTTGAGTCAACCATGAACAATACAATGTTTCGCAGTGGAATGTCTTACATGTAATTTCTTTTTATATTTCATTTAAGGGCTTTTGCCAGCTTGACCAGAGCTCTGGAAAAAGTACTTTCAAGACCTACAAAGGGGATCTCCCGTTCTATTTGAACTTACGCAATATCAACGGTCAGACAGCACTCTACCTAGCAGCCTCAGCAGGCCATGTCGAGGTCTCCCGAACCCTACTGGATTATCGCCCAGCCGGACCTGTCGTCCCAAACTTCGGACAAGGGAAGAAGCAGTCATACATCGAGGTGGACAGCTACACTGTGATCGGTCTGACGCCGTTACACAGCGCAGTTATAGCGGGTAACATTGACATTGTCTCGTTGTTGCTGAAACACGGAGCTGACGTCAATCTGCCTGTCAAGTCTATTAAGTGTCTGTTTGGCTCGAGGAGCAGCAACGCTAGTCTGATCGAAGGCAGAGTTATTGAGAAGGTACACATTCCGAAAGAGGACAGCTCTATCCTATGTGAGGCTTGCAGTTCCTGCGAGTACAACATCGACATCATAGCGCTGCTTCTGAAACACGGTGCCAAGGATCCGAGTGGGAAGGCTTTGCTCTCAGCTACGCTCAGCGTTCGGAATGATATCGTGACAACTATCCTGGCACATACTGGGGTGCATCCCGATCCGGATTACACAATCAGGGAGGAGTATCAGAATAAGTTCAAGGCGTTTGTGAATGACTTGGCGTACGCTAGCGAGGGAGCCGAGGGAAACACTAAGGTGAAGATTAGTAGAGATGTGGCGATGCAGCCGAGATCCAAAGCCATGGCTCGCCAGGACTCCAAGAAAGACCACATGAGGAAAGGTAGCACTTACGATCGTAAGAGAACGTTTGGGGGTATCAAGAGAGCTGCCAGTAATGCTGGAATGATGGACACGGCGGTGGCGATCGATTGGCATGACCAAAATATAAACGAAATCAAACGGGAATGGTTAGTTGAAGCCGGGCTTAGGTTCAACGGCTTGCTGAGGGCTTACCCATTGGATTCCAGCATCCACATCGCTGCAGCTACTCTGACGAGAATAGACGTTTCCGACAACAGTCTTGGCTGCTTGCCATTGTTTATCTTCCAACTGCCTTCCCTCCAGCAGCTGAACGCTTCCAAAAACAAGATCTTTCATCTGCCTGGAATGCCTAAGAGAGGAGATTTCAGCTCGCTGTCTTCCAGTCCTACATCCACATCATTCCCAGCGGTGTCTGAGGACGGTACTTGGGATGCGCCAGTGCTAAGGAGGATCAACCTCTCTCACAATCGCCTGAATACCGTGCCATCAGAACTCTTCCTGCTGCCTGTTTTGGATTATCTGAACCTGGAGGACAACACTATACGGGAAATGCCATTTGAGATGTGGATGTCGCCAAAACTGAAGACACTCAACCTGTCGAAGAATAGACTTGAGGACATGCCTAGTGGTTTGTACCCCTCTGGGAACGACTCCCTAATTGTTCACCCAGAGGTGCAGATGAGAAGTCCATCTCCTATGGAAGATGACCTGCTGATTACTTCTCAGAAACGAGACACCTTCCCGTTGATTGCCAACCGGTCTGAGAAGACGGGCGGCAAGCTGGCGAGGTTTTCCGGTTTTGCCATGAAGTTCGGCAAGGCTGCCCTCGGCCTGAAGGACCCCTCCAGAAATTCAAGCAACCTAGCGGTTTTAATGTCGACTCTGGAATCGGGACTCACGAGCAGAAGTGTGAGCGAAAACTCAGGGAGCGACACCCCGGATTCTTCTGATTCCGAGGTGTTCCTGGACGAAGAGGCGACAACCCAAGCCTATTCTTATGTGAACATACGACGCTTCAGGCTCTGCAGCACCGGTAGTCTGGAAGGGGACACCACAGAGGAAGACAATGACACTATTGGAGAAATGAACTCACTGGAGACCTTAGACCTGTCCCACAACAACCTTCTCAATGTTCCCTCCGGGCTTCCCTGCCTGGCTCCCAAACTCACCAAGCTTGTACTGTCTCGCAACAGGATAACCCACTTTGGACCGATGAACAAGTACCCCGTCGGCCTGGTGGATCTTGAGCTCTCGTGGAACAGAATCAAGGACATGAGCAACCCGGTGAATCAACTATCTGTCCGGAACAAGACGAATGTCTTCAGGCTCCTGCGGTCCAACTCGACGTACGATCCGACATTGAATATGACAGACATGTGTTACAGTCCGACCTCTCAGTACTCGTTATCTCAACGCAGTGCTCAACCTTCTCATTCAAATTCTGCTCGACGCATGACTCACGACTCGACCATGATGGCTGGCTCCCCCGGGACCCTCACGCAGAGCTCCATGGGGCAGTTCTGCAAGCACCGTCGACATCGTGTGTTGGCCACTCTGCGGACGTTGGATCTGTCGTACAATCAGATCTCTCAATTGGATGTGATTGCCAGGACGGTGCTTGGAACCGGAGCGTCCTTTGAGGAGGAGGAGGTGCCTGGCAAACCTGGAGAGAACAGTGAAGAAGACCCAAAGGTACATTTGAACTCTTTTTATTTTTGTCCATTAGGGCCTTGTCCACATGAGGCAACTTGTACAGGCAACTTGGAGGCAACCCACTGCAGTGCTACTACTGTGGTAGTGCATACATGTAGTAACTTTTTGTGGTAACTTTTCAAGCAATGTGTTACAATCCACAAGAAAACATATTGTTGGACAACAAGAGCAACTTGTAAGTATTAATAGTAAACTTGCGGGTACAACCATTGGTAAAAACTCTTTTGAAGGAGTGGTTGCTCTGAAAAGATCTGGTTTGGTCTTGACGTTTCAAACAGTATATTCTGCTCGTCTTCAGGAGTGTTGTTGGACATTGAAATGTGACTGGAGATAGTCTGGAACTGTTTATAGTTGTTCATGTGTCTTGTTGTGGTTAGTTAATCATTTCCTTTTTATTGTTCATTGCTTAATGTTAGTTAATCTTTAAAAATTTGTATGAATCGACGCAATTTAGCCATTGGCTACAAGTTTGATTTTTATAAACCATCAATAATAATAATATAAAAAAGAACTGTTTGACTGTAAAATGCCTTGCGTAAAGCCTGGTTCATCGCGAATGCGAATGTAAAGCTAATTGTGGCGACACAGGTCTGTTTTTGCAGCGAATGTTTCGCAGAAGTTGAGCACAAGTCAACTGTTCCGAATTATTCGTTGCGAATTTATGACATCAAACTTCGCATTCCCAGGAAGTTTGAACCGGGCTTGACATGGCTATTAAAGGCCAAACCCCAACACCAACCTGTAATACTTTAAACGATATATCCATTAAATTTTGTTTTAATCCAAACATCAGCCTCCACCACTAGTTCATCGCGGCAGTGACCTTGAAGTGACTCTTCTCTTCCCGAGTCTCAACGCTCTTTCCGTTGCTCATAACGACATCGCTGAGGTACCTACTGATATGCAGTATCTGACAAAGCTCTCAAGCTTAAAGGCAAGTACACCATACTCCGTTATCATCGCTATTATAGTTTTAGAAAATAGAGTTAGCAGTTGCAAACAAATTACCACCAAGAAGACTAAAGCCCCTTTCACACGAGAGCAATTTAGCGAGGGTCCCTTGCTAAATTGTAGCATGGTTGTAAGATTTTACAAAATGCACCCTGTGTGAAAGGACAATGATATTTTGAGTATCCAGCGTCCCTTGTCAAATCTTGTCCACTATGCTACATGAGGTCCAGACCTACGACAAAATCTTACACAAGCGGAAGTTTTGACCAAGGACGTGGGCTACATAATCAGGTGAAAGGAACCCTTGTTTGTTGAACGACGTCCTAGGTGAAAATGCCCATACAGAGCATGCTATTGTGGGTGCTATCTTGTCCAACTAAGGTGATTAGGATTACCAATTTGTCATATCACTCTCATGTCGCACAAAGGTTGTTAGTTTTTTAACTTTGCAGTGGGAAAGCTCACAAAATCAGTCACACACAGTGATAACAAATAAACAATCCACGCTCGTAAATTTTGTAGCAAGGGACCCATGGCTACATTTTGGCTGTGTGAAAAAGGCTTAAGTGACAACATAACAAATATGAACAGGTACAATGTAACAATGGGTGTGTTCGATAAGCTTCCCTGTGTCACTCAGGTGAGGCCCTGACAAGAGCTAATCGTATGATCACAAACTTTTTAATGTGATTGATGAACCAGTTTCATTTTGTTTTACTTTTACTTTTTTATAGCTGAATGGGAACTCAAAGATCATGACCTTGCCTCCTGAGTTGGGTCGTCTGAGCATGTATGACTTGAAGGTAGACGGTTGCCGCTTGGTAGAACCACTGGCCAGTATGTTCAAGACGGGGCTTATCTATGATGTACTGGGCTACCTACGCTCAATCCTGGATGAGTAAGTAACAATTCCGATGTGGCAGGAGATACTTTCCCCCTCCCCCCAATCGGCGAACTATGTATAAATTACCTCTGAAAGCGCCCTCTTTTGAATCATCCTCGTCCAGCCCATGTTAATTTCCATATGGGGACAGAATCTCCCGTCAGTAACTCCTGGCACGTCAGGCCCAATTTCATAAAGCTGTTATGCAAAAATACTGCTTAATGCAAACTTGGGTTTGGCACCAGTCACAACATTGTAAATTTTACGGGAATTAATTTGGCCGGTAACCAGTTTCTGATAATAATATTTTTCTGTACTGAGCATGTTTATGTGCTTACAATTCCATGGCTCTGTTTACCATAAGCAAAGAGTCCATACCTCATGTACTTGCGGAAGCGGGGAAGTCCGCGATGGGATAGCAGGGAACTTTTGCTTGTGGGCATGCATACTCCACATTACTGGTCAGTCTTTGCCTACACAAGCGCAATGTTTGACGGTAAGCAGAGTCATGAAATTGGGCCAAGATTGTTTCCCTTGATTTTCAAAGTTCTAGCTAGTAGCAAAATTTGAAATAGGAAAACAAACCTCTTAATTTATGGTTATCAACAACCCAGATGAACATAGTATGTTTTTTCCGGTTTATTATTTTATCTTAAAAATGTTTGGTGTTTTTTTTCCAATGAACAGCGCCAAGCCGTACACCAGAATGAAGTTGATGTTTGTGGGTAAGTCTTGTATCGGCAAGACAACCCTTCTGAATGAGCTGAGGGGGAAGGAAGGTGTTGGGGGCTCCACATCGACTAACAACCCAGAGGTGAGAATACTGACCTCAAGGACCAATGTCACACGCAGATACTGTCTGCCTCTCCTTCCACTCTGGGTGTCAGACTACTTGTAAATTTCTACTGTAGCATTTCAAGGGCACCAAGGCAATGACCCGGGGGCATGGAGGCAACTCGCCTTGATTGCCTCCGTGAATCAGGCCAGATCATCCACCCATGCCACCCATATGGAAGCTGGTGTATCGATAGAGGCCAGGTCTGAAATCATTGGCCAGCATTCTGTTTTCCGGACTCGCCCTGACCCTTGTGTGGTGATAGGCCCTTCTTTAACTTTGCCCCCGCCTCTGGAACTCTCTGCCTAATAAACTTAGAGATACACATGACATTTTCCACTTCAAAACATCTTTTAAAACACATATTTTCAGATTGACCTATCAACACATCTGAGAACTCTTTGATTGACCCAGACCAGCGCCTTTGAATGTGCACCCTCCAACTGCTTTGTGTTACTATCATTCTTACAAGCGTTTGATGAATTGAATTTTTAAATATTTTTTAATGAGTTTTCACTCTTATGATGTGTTGTTCTTGTTGTGGTCGTCAGACCTTTGCAGAACGACAGGGGAATACAAACATTGGAGGGAAAACCATGGGAGGCAAGTATCTGTCGACGGTAGGAGTAGATGTCAGCGAATGGACATACTGTAAGAAGAAGAGTAAATATGGAAAGGTCACCTTCAGTACATGGGACTTTGGCGGTCAGGTAATCAACGGTTCTGTTTCTTATTCCTTTCCCTCGTTATATTGTCTAGTTTATTGTCTCCAGTTTTCTTGTTTTACTATGTGTGGGACAACTTGCTTCGGAGCATCAGTAATTTGGTTTACTTCTGTTGTCCCTGACCCGCTTAGTATTGTTTGGTCCTTTTGTTGAGTAGTTTTCTTGTGTCCTCCCCCAGATTAACTTCTTATATTTGCATGCTCCCCTCATAGACCCATTTTTTTCACTGTTCTCTCTATTTGCCCTCACGTCACCATTTTTTTTCCTTTTTTTTCTGTTTACTCTTAATGTTTTGTAGCGTTGTCGTTCCTGTTATGGGTTTTTTCCCTTTCATCGTTGCCTTGTTTGTATTTTCTGTACTTGTACTGTTGAGGTCAAATAAATAGTAATAATAATAATAATAATAACTATCTTTAGTGTTGTGGTTGTTGTGGTGTTGGGAATCTGAGTGTTCTTTAAAAATTTACATCCTTAATTTGATTTTTGATCTTTTTGTAGAAATTTTTAAATTTTGAACAAACCTTGCAAATGCACATTGACTTTAATAAAGGCACTGGACACTTATGGTATCTCAAAATAACTGTAAGCATAAAAACTTATCTGGTAATGAGCAATAAATACTGAATGTTACAGGGCCAGGAGCATCACTGAGTGGGCAGATATGCTCCCTATCGCTATATAAGAAGTGACTATTGTTACTTTTTGGTTTGTATTTGTCACAAACATTTCAATAAATAGTTTCATCAAATGAAACAAATTCTCTTTGCATAAGATGAATTGCTTTATACTTTCTGATAATATATAATAATATTGAAGCCTTGTATAGCGCACGTATCTACCAACAAGGTTCTCAAGGCGCTTAGTATATATACATTTATACAGAAAGATACATGTACATGTAGGTTATGGAAGTTATGAATTCTGAGACCCAATTATGTAGCACCTTATAAGGGTTCAATGTGCTGAGCGTATACAGCAGCCACAGCCAGGAACACCGGGGCAAACTCCTCTTTTTGAAAAGTGCACTGGGTTCTTTTAAACGTGTTACACAACACATCGTCCTTACTCGCAGCTAAGAGCTGAATTGCGAAGGACGCGGCTAGGTGTTCGAGAAGCAGGCATGCAAGGGCGCCTTTGGCTGCCAGCCACATCAACCCATTATGACCACGGAGCACAGCCAAGATCGAAAGTGTTTGATTTTTTCCTGAGGGAGGAAAACCGGATAGTCTGGAAAACCCTCGTGGCACAGCAGAGAACCAACGCACAACTCAACTCACATATGGCCCCAAACGGGAATCGAACCGGGTCACCTTGAATATGATGGTCTTAACCGCTCGGCCATGACACCATCAAACACGTAATGTCATCACTGGATAACAGACTGAACATTGTTTCTTTTCATACCATAGGAGGAGTTCTATGCGACCCATCAATATTTCTTGACGAAACGGTCCTTGTACCTGGTGCTTTTCAAGATTACCGACCGAACGAATAGTATCAATCTGATTCAGCAGTGGCTCGTCAATATCCAGGTAATTTAAGTTGATCTCAACGTTCATCATGATTTTGACCTGTGTGACCCACTGCTGTTGCCCCTGTTGTCGGGTGTGATTGTCTGTCTGATCAGTCTGAAAGCACTTTTCTCTTTTTTTTTTATAGTGAAGGATGGGGTATTTGATGACCTTTTTTTTAATATTTTTACATGGAACAGCTTTATTTGTGATCGTTAACAAACACTTAATGTCTAGTTTTTGTTACAAGGGTCGTGGGTGCAAATCCCACTCGAGTAGTATTAATATAGTTTATTGTTACTCTTGTTGCAGGCTCGTGCCCCTAACTCCCCCGTCCTTCTGGTTGGTACTCACTACGATGTTGTCTTGCGACAAAAGTCCAAGTATTCCAAAGATTACTGGCCGGAGTTCAAGAGAAAGATCATGGAGCGATTCGTTCACATCGCCCACCCTCAGGACATGGGTCTCCCTAACGTCCTGGACTGTATTGAGATATGCTGCTTACCGGTGCCTAAGAGTTATAACGTCGGATATCTGAGAGATAGAATCTATGATGTGGCCTACTCACTAACAGGTGAGTTTACTAAGGGAATAAAAGAGAGGCAATGAGCTCTTAAACGGCTGAAGGGGCTTTTATCCTCTGGCCATGATCCTGCCGGTTTAAAACAGTTGTTTTTGTTAAAAAGCGAATTCAATTTACAATATAGACAATCTGTGACAATTTCTTTTTTTAGTGAATTTTTGAGTTAGTACATTTTAAATTTTTTTATAATTCTGTTTGGTGTGCGCTCTGTAGATAAGGTGCGGTACTAATAATATTGCATTCTGCATTTGTAAATTAGTGTAAATAAGCTTGTGCGCCCATCACACAAAGCTAGCCAGTCTTTAGCAGCTCCAGCTACATGTATGTGACATGCTATCCACCAATAGAATTAGCTGGTAGGCTCAAATGAAATTTGTGGACTTTTGTTTTGTTTTCCCAGAGGGTCGTGATAAGGATCCAATGTTGATGCAGAGAGTTCCGACGTCCTACTTGGCCTTAGAGAAAGCCGTCATGCACATTGCATCTGAGATGCGTAAGGCGAAAACTGAACCAGTCGTACCCGCTCTGGAGTACAGGTAAGATGTGGTTTTGAAGAAGGTTCAAAGAAGTTTGATATGTCTGTTATAGCTATTAGTATCCGCGCCTTGATATGTCTGTCAGGGAGTATCTAAAAAAGGCAGAGCAGGAGGAAGGATGATTTGGTTTTACTCGTACACCGACACACACACTGGACTCTGGAATGTATGAATAACAGTACTAGACACTCGGGTGGGATTCGAACCCACGACCCTTGCAATTCTAGAGCAGTGTGTTACCAACTAGACTACCGAGGTTGCCCGGTAGCTAGAGGCAGTTCGAATCCTATATTTTGGCAGCGGGTACCGCAACGATAATAAGAGATGTTAAATTTGCATCGGGGATAAAGAATATTAATTTTGGTTTTTACCCATACACCGATGTGTGTAGCACTGTATACTATAGTACTAGACACATTTCGGTATTGACTCAATTGACCTGATGTCATTATCAGAAAAATCTTGGACGCACCATATTGGTGGGCAATGGCACTGCGCATTATTCGGTGAAATGCGCATTTTAGGTGATGCAGCGTTTACCATACACGCAAACCTATAGACCACAAAAATTGTGAGCGTGGCACAGTCGTCGCGTGTGATTTGCGAATAATAAGCTGTTGGGTTATTGCTGCCTAAAATATTAGATTTGAAATGGCTCAAGCTATCAGGCAATCTCGGCACAGCCAGCCATAAAAAATGCAATTTTTGTGAAAACTTGCTGCTAAGCAATTCTATTATGTGCTTAGCAAGTGTTTGTGCTTACAGGGTTTATGAAATTGGTCCATGATTGGATGTTTAAGGCCTTTTGTGGTAGCTTTGCTTTTTCATGTCAAAGAACCAGTACCTAAGATGAGTAGGTGCTTTACTGCTTTGTAACTTTATGTCGCTGCTTGTTTTATTCTAGGACTGAAGTGACGCGAGTGATGTTGGAACAATCCCAGGTTTCCTTCCACGACAAAGAAGACTTGATGCAAGCAACAAGATTCCTCCATAACAATGGTGAGACAAACACTTTCATTGTCAAGAAAAACATATCCCCAATATTTATGTATTTTTCTCAAAATGTCACTCTCTTGATATTAATAAGAATAATAATAGTATTGAAGTCTTATATAGCGCACGTATCTTCAAACAAGGTACATGTACTCAAGGCGCTGAGTATATACAAACTTTCAGAAAGATAGGTGACTGCAGTGATGAATTCTAAGACCCATATATGTAGCACCTTATAAGGGTTTACAAGGTGCTACAGCGCATTAAGCAGACACAGCCAGGAACACCAGGGTGAACCCCTTCTCTTTTCGATAAGTGCACTGGGCTCTTTTACATGCGTTACACAACACATGGGACCAATGGCTTAACAGTATGTACCATTCGGAGGATGAAGCAATGGTTAAGTGTCTTGCTTAAGGACACAAGTATCACAACTATTGTAATAGACCTTATGCACATGACGTCATTTCAGTAGGGCGCCCTCACCTAGAGGTCAAAAGGAGGTTGTTCATTAGCCAATCCTGTGCGCCGCACGTACAAATGTGTGCGTTTCGATTGTTTCGTCACCGTTTTTCTACTAAGATGGCCGCTGGATGACGTCAATGCATAAGGTCTATAACAGGTCACCGTGGAGGATTGTGGGTTCTAACCCTACCAAGTTAACCAAGCTGATTTCACAATGACTAGAAAATATTGTTGCTACAATCGTTACTAAATCACAATTTCTTGATTTGTGCAATTCATAATCGTAGACATTAAACCAATATTTGTAATGAGACAGATTGGCTCTTGCAATCTTGGTGTTAATATTACCTTTTTGGAGTTTTTCCTTTGTGATTGTACTTACTGTTATTGTAAATTTACTAGCAGTTCGGCTGATGCAGCGATTTGTTAATTGGATAATAAACCATTTATGAATGAATGGTAAATGCATAAGCAGAATAAAAAATAAAATATGTGTTTTATTTTGTAGGTATTCTATTACACTATGAAGACTCAATGTTGAGTGACTACTACTTTCTGGATCCTCAGTGGCTCTGTGACACCCTGGCCAAGATTGTCACCATCCCGGAGATCAACCCTGACGTTAAGAAAGGTTAGTTCAAAGGTCAAACCGATTTACCATCTCAAAATATGCAACTTTAAAGCCCTTTTCACACTTCTTTGTTTATTCCCCCCTTGCCTCACGGTCTGCCCACAGTCTGCCCGGGCAAATAAGCGTATTTTCCTGTGAAAAAAAATATCACAGGCATATTACTCGGGTGGGATTCAAACCCACGACCCTTGCAATTCTAGAGCAGTGTCTTACCAATCTAGCCCGGTAGCTAGAAGCAGTTCGAATCCTATATTTTGGTAGCGGCTGGTACGGCACAATATAATAGATGTTAGTTATATCGTTGCAGGCTAATAAAGCTCTGGGTTTAACTCGCCCAGGAAGTTTTAGTAGCCCTGATTATAAACATGTATCAAGTGTCATAAATGCATCTTTCTGATTGCAGAAAGCTTCCCTGAAAGTATAACTTGCTGAGGTGCTGTAGTTTTTGAGAAATGAGTAAAACAATGTCATGAAAATAATTTTCGTCTCAGTGATCATGAGATCATGTAAAACGTTTTTTCATGACATTGTTTTACTCATTTCACAAAAACCACAGCACTTCAGCAATTAATATTTTAAGGTACGCTTTCTACTATAATTTTGTTCAAACGGTGTAAGTTTAATGTAAATCTGTGGACATTGTGTTTTGTGATACAAAAAAGTATCCAAATGCATCAAAGCTCTAAGAGTCTTGATTCTTAAATCTTGACCCAGGTGTGATGCTGATTGAGGATCTCCATCGTAAGTTTGAAGACTCCAGCGTGAAGGAGTTCATCCTGACCCTCCTCAATAAGTGTGAGGTAGCTGTGACGTACGACAACAAACATGTCTTAGTCCCATCTCGTCTGCCTGTAGAGGGCCTGGATATGACAATGATTCCCCTCATCAGGGAGCAAGTCACCAGCATAAAGGTTTGTCGCTCATGTTCCAACTCCCTTGATTAATCTTTAAAGGCAGTGGACACTATTGGTAATTAGTCAAAATAATTTTTAGCATAAAAAAATACTTGGTAACAAGCAATGGAGAGCTGTTGACTGTATAAAACATTGTGAGAAATGGCTCCCTCTGAAGAAACGTAGTTTTTGAGAAAGAAGTAATTTTCCACGAACTTGATTTCGAGAGACCTCATGATTAGATTTTGAGGTCTCGAAATCAAGCATCTGAGAGCACACAACATCATGTGATAAGGATGTTTTTTTTTCCATTATTATCTCGCAACTTCGACGACCAATTGAGCTCAAATTTTCACAGGTTTGTTTTTTTGAGCATATTTTGAGATACACCAAGTGAGAAGACTGGTATTTGCATTTACCAAAAGTGTCCTTTGTCTTTAATCTTTATGGAAAAACAAATCTCTGCTAGGATTAAAAAGTCAGGCCTTTAACTATTGTTTGCATTTATACCATAGGTCCTTTTGGTTTGTATGCAGTTTAATGCTAATTCTACTTTCTAACTGTTCATTTGATCATAGGAACATAAACGCACACCATCCCCAGTGTTTGGTTCCCCGTCTCCCAACCGCCAATGGAACCGGAAAGCTGTCCGCGGTGCCTCCCCACCCTCGATCACTTCTCGTAACTACAGGCATTCTCCGACGTCCCAGCGTCGTAACCAACGCGGACTGCATGTACCGATTGCCTCATCACTCAGCCGACAAGAGAGCTCTTCCATGCCGATGCTAACTCAACAGTTTAACAGCCAGGCACGAGTAGATAATTGTAGCTCAGTTCCTTCGTCGACACTGCTCATTCCTGGATTGTCAACGGATTGTGTGTCACTGCCACTCGAGGTCGGGTGTCAGTCCGCCACACAGAGCACGTACAGCCACAGCTCTGGTGATATACTCTTCAGTGGAAGCCAGCCCTGCAATGTCCAGGTAACTGTCAAAGAGTCCACGACGGAGCTGGACAGCATGGAAGTTATTCCCATACCAAACCTGAAGGCGGCGATCCGACGGCTTTACATCTTGCAGTACATCCCTAGCGGATTCTGGTCGCATCTGATCAGCCGGTTCCTCTCCGACAAAACTTTTTGTAAGATCGTTCCGTCATTGTATCCGATGCCGGAACGTCTCAAGGTCATGATGAGCCAGCCGGCCTTGGACGCTCTGGAGAACAAGTATCAGTGGATCGTTTGGCAGACTGGGATTGAGCTTCGGTTCTTCGGGGCAACAATCTTCCACGTGAAGGAGATCGTCGAAGAGATATGCTCTAGAATCTTCGTGAACGAGCGGCGACCAGATTTCATCAAGGTGGTGAGCCCCGATGGTAGTGGATCGGGGGAAGACCGGGCCGTGTCCCTTTCCCGGAGTGGGCAGCTGGAGATCATGATCCCCAACCAGACCCTGAAGATCAACCAGAAGCTGACGACCGCGTCGCAGACACACTGGATGGAATCCGGCCAAGAGGTGGAGACAGAGCACATTGAGATCGCGAGCTCCCTGCAGGTAGCCTCCCGTCTGCTCTCCACGATCATGGACCTGATCGACACTCTGATGGAAAACTTCTACCCGTCGATCTGCGAACCGCTCGGCATCACCTTCCAGGGGGAGCTCTTCATCACCAGACTGGTACCCTGCAACCGCTGCTGGCGAGACTACACCAAGTCCAACATCAGCGAGCTGGACGAGAGAGAGTGGGAAGTTGTCGACAGATGTGACTTTGATTCTACACAACAGAGTCTCCTCCTTCCGGATTCCCCGTACCCTACGAAAAGATCAACGAGCTCCAACTTGTGCTGTGGACTATCCTGTGCTGACAAACACTCGCACGGTGCCTACAGTGTGTTTACCTCGTACGCGGGAAAGTTAGACTCACTCCGGCCACGAGCCTACGCGATGAAAGAAAAAGAACGCGTCACTGTCAGCCAATCAAAATCCTCAGAGCAAAGCGAATGCACCAGCCAGGCCGATCTCTTGCTGACCGAATCGCAGGATATGGTCTTCCCTGATATGGTGTCTAACATCAACCTTGACTTGAGGTTCACAAACGCTATCGATATGAATTCGGACCCTACTGGCGATGTGCAGGTGTACGGGTTCTTGTTTGAGATGTTGGTGCTTCAGGCGATGAAGACAGAGATTGTGACTTGCCCTGTTCATGGGCGGGTCAAGCTGAGCACCATTGCCCCAGATGTGGTAAGTTCCTGTGGCTAACGTGAAATTAAAATAGCAAACAATTATGGCCAGTTATCTGACAAAACAGCACAAGCCCTGTTCATACTAACTGCAAATGCAAATGCAATATTAATGTTGATGTCACAAATTTGTAACAAACGTTTCGCATCAGTTGATGTTAGGTGACTGTAGGGCAGAGCAATTCTTGTGATTGATTTAGCTAAGTAGCGCTTATTTGTTGCAGTGGATGTATACTCCCCAGGGAGCTGAGATAGTTCAAGGAATTAATTAAATGGACCAGTGACCAGGGGTAATAATGTTGCAAACTCTTTGAGAAGCCCTTTGTGTGTGAAAAGCACTATATAGAAACGGTTATAATGATTATTTTTATTATTAATGCCTTCATAAATTCACAATTATTTGTTCACATTTACAGGTCTTCCATGACTTAGGTCCTGCCTTACTCGTTGACCGCAACACCCTAGAGGTTCGTCGCCTTCTCGGCAGCGGGACCTTTGGCCTCGTCTTCAAGGGTCACACCTCCCGCAGTCTCAGCGACAACAAAGTCCAAGTGGCCATCAAGATGCTCCAACCCTACCCCCCAGGTCAGGGGGCCGGGAACACTGACAAGCACCGGTTTGAGGTGGAGAACAATAAGTGGCAACGAGACCCTCTGAGATTCTCGTGTGAGGCGTACCGGACGGCGCGTAAGGAGCTGTCAATCATGTTGAACCTGGACCACCCGCAGATCGTACCACTCATCGGGTTCTGCCGTCAGCCGATGAGTTTAGTCTTAGAGTTGGCTCCGGAGGGTGCCCTTGATACCAAACTGGAAGATTACAAGAGGGTGGGAGCTAGGTTGACGCCCATATCGATGCAGAAGATTATCGTACAGGTAAGGATAATAGTTGATTCCTTGGTGCTGTCCCCTTTTGGTGTACCTTGTTTCATTTCATTTCATTTTATTGGAATCACATTTCGTGGCCTACAAGCCAGATTGCACATGATTTACAATAACTAAATAGTAAAAGCATTATTATTATTGATATTATTATAATTATTATATAAAAAGATATTAAAAAACACACAAGAACAGGACTGTGATTGTGATTATTACAAACACCAATGACTACATTAAAATTGGGAAATTAAAACAGAGAAACAAAATGAGTTGATTGCTCTGGACTACTTTAGTACTTGCAATTCTCCAGTCATCCACAGAATGACATGAAGTACCAGCACTGTCTACTCACATGTTCCCTACAAGTGGTTTCCAGGATGCACAACTGCTGTTTCATGCTGGCTCTGTGTTATATAGGGGGGGCTTAATCTATTTTTTACACACTTAATTTTAGACATTCAAGGTCCAAGGTCCCAACATTCCAAGGTCCCTACACCTTGATGCATGACGATGACTAGAGCAAGCTAGTAAATATGTTGATACCAATTAAGAACTCACTCTGCAGTAAGCCCGGTTCATACTTCCTACGAATGCGAATGCGATACGAATGTTGACGTCACAAATGCGCAATGAATAATTCGCAGCTGTTCAACTCTGCTCAACTCACTTGCGAATATTGGTGCGAAAGGAGGGTTGTGACATTAAATTCACGTCAAATTCGCTTCGCATTCGCATTTGCAGGAAGTATGAAGTGGGCTGTAGTGAAGTTAATAAAGCGAAGTTCCCTCGATCAACTAAAGCGAAAGTAGTCCTTACGATTTCCTTCCCCAAGACCAGTAAGTAGTTAATAAGCAGATCTAAGAGGTCTCCTAAATTCCAAAAATCTACTCTGCGGTAGAGAAGTCTGCTGATTTCCGACAATCTACTCAGCACTAGTAGAATATATAGCAAGATATTTATATTAACGTTGAGACCAATATAAGAACTGACTCTGCGGTAGTGCAGTTAATTACAATCCTATAAGCTAAAGTGGTAGTCTCAGCCTATTTTCTATACCATCCGTCCAGCTAATAGTTTATAAGCAGGACAGTTCGTTTCAGAACTGAGAAGTATCCAGACCACCGAACAATCTACTCTGCGGTAGTAGTAATAATAATAATAATAATAATAATAAAACCAGCTCTTATATAGTGCAATTCCAAAAGAAAATGATCAATGCGCTTAACACACAAACAATAGCAAATATAATACACTAGAATAAATAAGTTTTGAGGTTGCGTTTAGTAGAATAAATAAATAATTTAAGAGGGGCCTATTTCCCAAGGCCGAAGACCGAGGGAAATAGGCCCCTCTTCTGGTCACTCACAGGCCCGAGGGGGAATAGACGTACACTAGTTACCGAATTATGCTAGTCAATATGTGTTTTATAACACAGCTCGGTCTTAAAATGTCAAATAAGAACAGAAAAAGGAATTTTGTAGTTTGTTCACGGTTCAAGTCAAGAGAGGGCGCTGTTACCGCGGGCACTATTTGCAAAGACTAGTGCCCGCTCTGGTACTATTCCCGTACATTAGTTCATCCCACGTGACCGTGTTTCAGCCAATCAGAATACAGAACGAGCAAGAGGTGTGTTATAATGGCACATATTGTGTACTAATTGTGCTGCTGTACTTAATTTGTTTACTATTCTCTTTTTTTTTACCAATATCAAAATAAATGTTGATTGAATTGAATTAAATTGAATGAAACAACTAATAAACAAACACCCTTCAATCCGCCATTGCAGGTTTCTTCAGCCATTGCCTACCTCCACTGGAAGGGTATTATCTACAGGGACCTCAAGGCAGAGAATGTCTTAGTCTGGAGCCTGCCGGCCCCACACAGCCGGGATACCTGCGTCAAGGTGAAACTAGCAGACTATGGTATCAGTGTGTCTGCTATGCCGTCTGGTACCAAGGGGTACGGTGGAACGCCAGGGTTTATGGCTCCAGAGATTGTGCAGTACGATGGCAAGGAGAAGTACACTGAGAAGGTTTGTGTTTAAAAGCAGTGGTTTATTTTTATTTTTAGGGGGTTGGATATTGACCCCTTGCACGCGCGTCACACGCGGCGACTGATGCCACGCTCACCATGTTGGTGGGCAGTTAGGTTTACGTGTATTAACGCCGCGTCGCCTAAAATGCGTACTTCACTGCATAACGCACAGCATACTCTATGCATAGAGTTATATATGAAAACGCACAGTGAAATTGCCCACCAGTATGGCGCATTCAAGATTTTTCTGATGATGACGTCAGGTCAAATGGGTCAATAGGGGTCTGGGAATGGATTTTCGCAATTGACTGTATTCGAACATGTCTACGTCACCATTGTCCAGTGGTCAGACTGCGGGACTCGCAATCACAAAGGTTGTGGGTTCAAATCCTACCAAGCTCATGAAGCTAATCGCAAATTTCACAATGACTAGAATAAGTATTGTTGTCTAGGTACTGACAGTGGACACTATGGTAATTACTCAAAATAATGTTTAGCATAAAAACTTACTTGGTAGCAAGCAATGGAGAGCTGTATAAAACATTGCGAGAAAAACTCCCTTTTGAAAGTACACAACTTCGTGTGACAAGTGTACTTTTTCTTCCATTATTATCTTGCTACTTAGACGACCAATTGAGTTCAAATTTTCTCATTTTTATTTGTGCATAATTTGAGATACACCTAGTGAGAAAACTTGTCTTTGTCAATCACCAAAGGTGTCCAGTGTCTTTAAAGGTTGGTACCAATTATTGCGTATTTGATACAATCGTTACAGGTTGACTGTTTCTCTTTTGCGATGTTCATGTATGAGCTCATGTCAGTCCAGAGACCATTTGAGAATCTGGTCGGTAGAGACTTTGGTCGTCTGTCTGAGATCATTAAGCAACTCATCAAGGATGGACAGAGACCTGTTCTCACCAAAAAGGTAAGATCCCTTCGGAAGTCACGGCCAAGGCAATCTCATTTGCTTTGACCTTTTTTGTTCTCTTATGAAAACTTCCTTAAAAAAAACTTTTAAGAGGATTCCATTCGGAAGGCTCAGCCGAGGCAATATTGTTTGCTTGACCATTTTGAGAACTTCCTTTAGAATCCCTTCAAAGGCTGCGACCGAGGCAATCTCATTTGTTTTGACCATTTTGCAAGTGTGAGAACTTGATATTTCCCCCCTTCCTAAATTTATTCATGTATGGTTTTTTTCCCCCCCAGTTTTCCTGTTTTATTATATGTGGGACAACATGCTTCTGAGCAAACATTGATTTAGTTTGCTTTTGTTGTTCCTGACCCCCAACATGTTGTTTTTTTGTTTTTGTTTGGTATTTTCCTTGTGTCCTTCCTAGATTACCTACTTGTACTTGCTTGCTCCCCATATCTCATTTTTCATTGTTCTAGTTGCCCTTGTGTTATCATACTTTCTGTATTTTATTGTTGTTTCTGTTTTGGTTTAATAGTTCTTTATTTTGCCTGGTTTTGTATTTTTTTCTTGATTTGTTGAGGTCAAATTCATACTACATGTATTAATAATAATTAAACTGCCAGTAGGTGCTGGTAACCGCAGGCCTGGTGCTTTGTTTTGAAAGGGAGAGAGAACCAAGGCGCCTTCTCCTTGGTGAATGGTAACTCTATGAGGAAACTTTACATTTCTGCGGGAAGGTTGCTAATGGGCAACTACCTGTGGCAGCTGAGGCAATTGCCTTTGTTGTCTTTGTGAATTACCAGACTTGTTCAAATCGTTAACAAACATTGGGTGACATTCATCGAGGCCAGATTTAATTAGGCCTATTCTACATAGTTCTTACTGTGATCTTGTGATTATTTCTGCTTTTTTTACTTCATAATCACTTGTACTTGTCGTAACTGAGTATTAATAATTCTTTTCTAATGTTGCTACGTTGTGTTACACACAGGAGAAGCTGTATCCTACATACATCGTTGACCTGATGGCGTTGTGCTGGTCCTAAGCATCCAGAGACAGCCCCACCATAAGACAAAATAAAAACAATTCCTCTAATGTTGCCGCATTGTTGTTCACACAGGAGAAGCTCTATCCTACGTACATCGTTGACCTGATAGCGTGGTGCTGGTCCAAGCATCCAGAAACCGTCCCACCATAAGACAAAATAAAAATAATTCCTCTAATGTTGCCGCATTGTTTTACACATAGGAGAAGCTGTATCCTACATACATCGTGGACCTGATGGCGTGGTGCTGGTCCCAAGCATCCAGAGACCGTCCCACCATGGAGCAGATTAATAACATCGCTAGGATGATGGAGTTTCCCAACCTGAAGGAAGTCATGTCTCCTCAAGATAACGAGAAGATTACCTGTGCTTGCGCTCCTCCGGTCTTAATGAGCAGCGTTTCAGATGCTGGTGAGTTAGGAATATTTGTTTTTGTGATTAAGACATAAGACAAAAATTCCAGGTCAAATCTATAAATGTTTATAAAGGCCTTATTGACTGTTTTTGAATAAAAACAAGAATAAGAAAACGCAGTTCTTATTTCGGGCTTAAACTGAGGGCATCTCAAAGCGTTAATTATTTGTGAAAAAATATTTTCAGAGATTTTCCGATGTTGCGTCTTATAGTTGAACAGTTATGTTAATTCAAATTCAACATGCCTTTCGTCTGACTTTTCCCCAAACAGACAGTGAGGACCTGGGTGCCATCCAGCCGTGTGTCTGGCTAGCACAGTGCAGAGAGGATCCAGTGCAGGGTACCAGCCAGGCGTCGGTAGTCGTCCTCAATGTGGACCGTAGTCCCGGGGACGGAAGCGCCTGCGTCAAGTTCAACATAAGCGGCGGGAATGTGGACTGTATGTGTGCTGTCGGTGATACGATGTGGCTGGGTCTGTCGTCTGGAGCAATCGCTATCTATGGGTGAGTTTAAAGGCAGTGGACACTATTGGTAATTTTTTTTTTTTTAATTGTTAGCACAAAACTTTCTTGGTAACAAGCAATGGAGAGCTGTTGATAGTATGAAACATTGTGAGAAACCAGCTCCCTCTGAAGTAACATAGTTTTCAAGAAAGGAGTAATTTTCCACGAATTGGATTTCAAAACCTCAGAAAGTTTTTGAGGTCCCGCAATCAAGCATCTGAAAGCATACAACTTCGTGTGACAAGGGTGTTTTTTCTTTCATTTTTATCTCGCAACTTCGATGAAATAATTGAGTTAACATTTTCAAGTGAGAAGACTGGTCTTTGACAATTACCAAAGGTGTATAGTCTCTTTAAAGCTGTCTAGTTTTCCATTTTAAAATTGCTTATCTTGTTTTGAAATGCTTGAACAAAACTACACCTTATTATATTTCCACTTGACTGTTACACTACACTCCTTCACGATTTCTTTAATCCACACTTGACATCACTCGCTTGAATGTTCCCCGAGCAAACAAAGTTCTTCATGTAGGTCAGAAAGCTTTCAGTGTAGCTGGGCCAATGATTTGGAACAATAATCTACCTGCTGTCTTTAGGGAATCTGTTACTCTAACTGCATTTCGTGAAGTTGTAAAGACTCACCTTTTTCCATTTCAATTTCTTTCTAGTGCGCTTTATAAGTTTGATTTTTATTTCTGATGTTATGTTGTGTCATATGTCTTCTTATAGTTTATAGACAGAACCACAAAACTGTGTCTCTTTATACACTGACCAAACACACAGCTCTGTGTTGCATTTACGCTGTGGGCATTCACTGGTTCCCCCCCCCCCAACCCCCCCCCCCCCCAAAAAAAAGTCTGGTAATAGCCTGGTTCATATTTAACACAATTTGCAAGCATCTGGTTTCCACATCAACTGGAATGTATGTCATTTGTTGTACATGTAGGTAGACCCCAACTTTTGGCGTGTCATGGTAGAGCGGTTAAGAGCACCGTATTCAAGCTCTGCTGTTTGACCAGCAGAGTGTGGGTTCGAATCCCGGTCGTGACACTTGCTACGTAAAATTGGGGAGGTATTGCTTTCTGCTCTACCGGCCAGGCTTCGGACTGATGATACCCAAGCCTACATGTACATGTACATGTACATCCATATGGACTAGAAAAGGGGTAACCCTGTTTCAGCCCTAGGAGTAGGTAGCAACGGCCTCTGGACAAAAAAATAATTGTAGCCCACACCTTGAAGTGGCCTTCAGGCCTTGTGTGTCTGGCGACTTGCAAAAAAAAAAAACACCTCCCCCAAAAACACCAGCACATTATCTGGAGGTTGCAGATTCAAATCATGCTCTCGTTAACCTGTCCTAATATTATAAATATGTTATTATTCTAGTGCAAACCGCAATGCCTTCCGAGAGCTCTGCCCAGTGTTCGTTCTCCCTCGTTGCTTGGGTAAGATCCAGGTTCCTAAGGCCATCGTTCACATCAGTGCCCGGAAGGAGGTGTTTGTAGCCATTGATCACCGTATCATTGTGATCGCTGAGGAAGGTGGCATTTTGAAGGAGAATGTCATGCTGAAATATGTTGAGTTTAACCTAGAGGTCTTCACGCTGGTGGCTGTGCCGGGACTCGGTGTCTTTGGAAAGTAAGTTTATAATTGTTTTTTATTAATTTATTTTTCTTCATATCTGCTTACTGTATTTCCCCAGTGTGGGATAATAAAGTTCTTATCTTATCTTATCTTATCTTATCTGTATAAGTTTGTCTTATTGACGGTTTATAATTACTTTTTCTCCTTTCCTCTCCTGTTATTCCTTCCTAGCCATTAATTGTAGCGGAGCTTTCTTTTCAAAAAGCGATTTCAAATTTGTTGATAACAATTAATAATAACTTTTTCTCCTCCTCGCTCTTTTAATCGTTTTGTTTTGTGATTTTTGACGTCTCTAATTTAGATGAGTCTTGAAGGCAGTGGACACTATTGGTAATTACTCCAAATTATTAGCATAAACCTTTCTTGGTAACGAGTAATGGGGAGAGGTTGATAGTATAAAACATTGTGAGAAACGGCTCCCTCTGAAGTAACGTAGTTTTTGAGAAAGAAGTTATTTTCTACGAAATTGTTTTTGCAATTACCAATAGTGTCCACTGCCTTTAATGCAATCTTCACAGTGTTATTTATCGTTGTGTAGGGATTATTGAGACGCCTTTTCGGGTGTGAAAGCATTATATAAAAACTGGTTACTATTATTATTATTATTATTATTATTATTATTATTATTATTATTACTATTATTATTAATATTTTTACTATTATTATTATTTTAGTAAATCGTTTGAGATTTGGTGCGGCCTAGCCGAGGGACACATTGATGTCGTCGACGTGATGAGCCTCACTATCAAGAAGGTTGATCTGAATCATCACAACACGCTGGACTGTGTGGCCAAAGTGTCGCGCCTGGTGACCTATGACCTGGACCTGATGGAGCACATGGACCTCCACCATGTATGGTCTTGCATCCAGCCTGGTGAGTAGACGACAACTTTATAAATCACTTGATTGCAACAAAAAATTACTTTGAACACAATTAAAGAATGTATTCATTTTTTGTTTGACCCATACACAATGATGTGTGTTAGCACTGTATACTCAGTACTTTCCCGAGTTCATGAAAAATTACAGGCATATTACCTGGGTGGGATTCAAACCCACGACCTTTGCAATTCTAGAGCAGTGTCATACCAACTAGCTAGTCTCCAAAGCTTGACAAAAATCTTCTCGCTGGTTGTAGAATATAATAATAACAATAATAATAATAACCGTATTTATAACACGCCTTTTGCCAAAGGATACAAAGCACCAGGTATTATTACTGCAAGGAGTGGGGTGAATTTTGAGATATAAGACCTAATCCTTAAGCACCATGTAATGGTTCAAGGTGCTGTGGCGCATTATGCTGCCAATCCAGCCAGGAACACCGGGGCAAACCCTTCTCTTTTCGATAAGTGCACTGGGTTCTTTTACATGACACACAACACATGGGACCAAAGGACGAAGCAATGGTTATGTGTCTTGCTTAAGGACACAAAGTGTCATGGCTGGGGATTCGAACCCACACTCTTCTGATCAGAAACACCAGAGTTTGAATTCGCTGCTCTTAACTGCTCGGCCACGACACTCCCACTAAATATATAGCAAGTTCTAAAAAAAAACATACTCTACCAAGCAAGTAGACATACATTATGGTGTTACCGCAAGCCAAATATACGTTGACATCACCATGCAATGCCTTAAATCCCACCCCCCCCCCCCAGGATTTGTACCCCATGCATTCTGTACCTCATATCAGTAAATGATTCTTCATCTGTTGCGTGTTTTTTTTTGTAGGTCCCATCATATACAAGTGGAATGTGAAAACCAAGTCCATTGAGGGAACTCTGGACATCATCTCAGCACTGAGTAACTGTCAGTCAAACTCTAGACCAAGAGGCAGAACCAGCCTCAGACCGATGAATGGTAAGTACTATACTGTCGGTCAAACTCTAGACCGAGAGGCAGAACCAGCCTCAGACCGATGAGTGGTAAATACTATAGTTATGAGATTTTCTTGACTTTTATTTAATTTCAGACTTTTTATGTTGGCTGGTGAAGAAAATCAGGGGTTATTTTATCACCGACCACGACCCTGCAAGGTCTTAAAGGGTTGTTTAAGAATTAGGCACTACTCTTTTATTCCCATTCATAAAGATTTGTTTGTTAAAAAACGTAAACAAACTACAACTATAGACACTGTGACCATCTGCTTCAGAGCGAAAATTTGAAGTTTGTACATATTTTTTCACAAACTTTGTAAACAAATCTGTTTGGATTGTGTGTGTACGCTCGTTCAGAAGTGGATTACCACTGTTACTATAGCAGCTATGATTTTACGTTCTGCGTAATAAGATTGGCATACATGGGCTTGCGCGCACAACACACGGAAGCCAGTCGGTTTTAAACAGGATCCTGCTGGTCTTTATCAACCGTTTAAACACCCCCACATGGCGCGTTCTCCACCAATAGGATTAGCAAAACTGTCAGGGTATTTATGAATAGACAATATATGTAGGGCCATGTAGTGTTGCGAATGAACCCTGTTGTCACATTTCAAATGCGGAAAAATAATTACGATTTGATTTATTGTTTGGTGTATTGATGTGTTACTTTATCTATTGTTTTACAGACAACATTATAATGATGAGTGATCTTTTACAATTTGTGTTTCGGCTCCACTGAAATTTGTGTTTATCTTGCATATTGATGTTTTGTATTGGTCCAGAACATTGTGCAAAATGGTGATTTTGTTTTGTATAGTGCCGGTATTATACATTTTTGATCTTTTTAAAACCTGTTGCTTAGTAATACATGTAACTTAATGTACTACATGTACATGTACATGTGACAATTTTTCTTTGCTTACATACGGTGTGTATATTTTGTTGTACTGATGTACTTGACAATTTGTCTTGTTTTATTATCCATATTTGTGTGTATATTTTAGTTTTATTTGGTTGTGCTTTTGCTGGTATTTTTGATTAATTTTTATTATAACGTTGCCTATATTATTTATGAGAAGTCTTACCGTTTCAGGGTTGGATCAGCTTCCGGAGCTTACAATATTTTTATTCAATTTTCTTTTATTATTCAATAGAAATACTTCTTCTCCTTGCCATTCTACAATTATTGTAATTTGTGTCAAATTTGTTTTGCCTGTTCCTCTTACATTTATCACTTCAATTGTTGTATCAAAGCATTTCCCTGTTATCTTTGCTTCAACTGTAGCAGTCGTCAAAATTTCTGTTAGAAAATCTTCAGAGTCTGAAAGTTTTGACTTGAGTTACTTGAGTTAAATACATGTATATAGTTATTTACATTTCATCATAGTTTGAAACTTGTTCGATTTATCACTTTTTTTAATTTAGTAAATAAATAAATCTACATTTCGTTGTAAGAAATGATGTTTAAAAGCGTTAACAGTTTTAAATGGTAATCAGTTATTACTGATCGTAAAGAAAAGGGGCTTTCCCTGGTGTTCCTGGTCTGATCGGCAGCATACTGCGCCACAGCATCTTGTAAACAACTTGATGCTTTAAAGGAATAGGCCTAATACTCTGAAGACGTAGCTCCACTTACCTTGCAGGACAATATACAAAACGACTTGATACGCCCATAGGGGTGTGAATTAAAGGGCTATATAAGAACTCAGTATTATTACGTAATTCAGGATGAGATAAAGAGCGCTAAGATACAACCCTAGGGGTGTGATAAAGCACTATATAAGAACCTAGTATTCTTATTACATGTATAGTAGTCCAGGACTTAATTATCACAGGGCATTTACTTATTTAGCTTAACTTGAACCATGCACATTTGATTTTTGTTACATTTCTATGTACCCTTTAATTCTAATATTGTTGTGTTTTTCAAAAAAGAGTATGAAATAAACGTATTATTGAATTGAACAAATGTTTAAATGGATACCGACTGTGGTATTACATGTAGATGCTGATTTGACTGACTAAAGTCTCGTTTTCTTTCTCCCGACCCCAGCCATCAGAAACCAGGTGTCGTCCCTGGCCCTCTACTGTCAATATCTCTACATCGGCGTCTCATCAGGTAACATCCTCATCGCTGAGCCCCACACCTTGACCCCCCTCTCCATCATCAACTGCCACGAGGGACCCGTCAACTACATCATTCCCGTCCCCATCGAGCCCTGGGTCCCGCCGACGATAGAAGAAGACAGCGTGGAAGACACCCAAGCCGGCCACGACAGAGCCGTCATCGTGACGGCCGGCCGTGGATTCAATGACGTCATCGGCGGGTACTCCAACTCCCCGATCAGGGTCAAGGGTCAAGAGAGGCTGGAGTGGTACTTCCTGCTGTGGGAAGCGTCTAATTGGGAGCAGGGATATCTGCAGGTTCAAGATGGCTGCTATAAGGATGAACGGAAGAGTATGAGAGCCGGCTCATTACACTGAAATTTCTTCAAACTTCTTGCGGAGTCCAGGGCCAAATTTCATGAAAGTCTGTTAGAAAATTTAGCGTCCAGTTGGGAGCAGGGATATCTGCCAATTCAAGATGGCTGCTATAAAGATGACTTGAAGAATACAAGAGCTGGCTCCGAACACTGAAATTTCTTTAAAATCCTTGGAAGAGTCCAGGGTGCTTTTTAAGAATAATAATAACAATTAACACTATAATAATAATAATAATAATAATAATAATAATAATAATAATAATAATAATAATAATAATAATAATAATAATAATAATAATAATAATAATAATAATAATAATAATAATAATAATAATAATAATAATAATAATAATAATAATAATAATAATAATAATAATAATAATAATAATAATAATAATAATAATAATAATAATAATAATAATAAAAATAATAATAATAATAATAATAATAATAATAATAATAATAATAATTTATTCATGTATACAGCCAAATTCCAATATAATTTTATGTATTGGAATATTCATTATTTCGATGCAAATTTTTCATCTATTAATAAAATTTTGTTGAACAATAACAAAATATTAATAAAAATACAAGAAAATACACTGTAAGAAGATGGCTTTTTCATACACACTATCTACGGGTATCCAGTTATACCCTTGGGTGAATTAAACACAAGTAATGTTATCCATACCACTTTAACTCTTGTACATGTACCAAGTCGGGTGCTCTGATGTGAAATCAAATGGAAAAGCAATTACAAGACCACGGTATCGTTCAATGAAATAGCTTTTGTTTGATGTAAACATAGCAGCAGTATGATATCACGTATTGTACATATTTAAATCGCAAATTGCAATTTATTTTTACAATTTGTGGGATTTGGGGCATTGCTTGTTGAGGTATCAATGTATATAATTTGGTATATTTATAATTTACTTGACCAAGACAACATTGCATGAAATAGCAATGACACAAATTTGTCAATGAAAACCAAAATCGTCTTAATAGGGACTGATAAACATATTAGGTAACATGCACTACAACAAAATAGATATACACTTTTATGTAAATAGCAAAACAAATAGATTAATAAGTTAATAAAATTTAAAATGCTTAATCTTCATGGAAGCACTTTTAAAGCAGTAAACAATGAGAACAAAAATAGCTTAATAGAAACTAATTATAAATTAGAAAAACACTACAACGGTACACATGTAAACACACTAAAACAGTATAAATATACACCTTCATGTCAATAGCAATATAAATAAATACATTAATGAATTAATAAATAATTAAATAATACTTAATCTTCATGAAAGCACTTTTAAAGCTGTAAAATAATTTTCTGTCGAACATTCTGTAATTTCTGTAAATATTCTGAAATATATGCAAGTGTCAGGTCGTGGATCAGTCCTCAAACTGGTCAAACTAATACATTTTTCAATTTTTGTTATTTTTTATGTTGATGCATAAATAACCATATTTTAAAGGAAATAAACATTAACAATGTCTTGACTAAAAAGGAGTTATTTTTTAGTCATTATATTTTTTTATAGAAATTACTTCACAGGCAAGTGTTGTGGGCCATTAACTTCTTTTTTACTAAGCTATGAAATATTATATCTTGGGCTTCCACGGACCATTTGTATATACATGTATAACTTGTTGACTTCTGTGCATGTGTGTTTATATATATATACTGTATTAAAGTGACAATTGTATGTATATAATTGTATGCATCACAAGCCTGGAATTACATGGAGGCTATGTCCTTTGTGCCCCCTAAAGCCATGGGACACTTTCGGAACAATTAAAAAAAAGTTCCCATATTTACAAATAACCTACAGGGTTTACAGAAGGTAGTGGTGAAAGACTCCTCTTGAAATATTATTCCATGAAAGGCTTTTCTTTTTGAGAAAACATTAAAACAACTATCAATTCTCGATATCGAGAATTACGGATTTATTTTAAACACATGTCATGACATGGCGAAACGTGCATAAACAAGGGTGGGTATCCCATTATTTTCTCCCAACTCCCGATGACTGATTGAGCCTAAATTTTCACAGGTTTGTTATTTTATATAAAAGTTGTGATACACAAAGTGTGGACCTTTGGAAAATACTGTTTACCGAAAGTGTCCAATGGCTTTAAAAAGAACAAACCACCACAGATTTACATTTAAACTTAAAACGGTTTAAAGATAACAATGGTACCAAGCTTCACTAAAAATATTACTTGCTGATGTGCTGTAGTTTGAGAAATGAGTAAAACAATTTCATGAAACTACTTTGACAACGGACTTATGCGACTTTCCTGTACATTGCTCTGAGATTTTGACTTTGTTCTCAAAAACTTCACGACCAATGAAGCTGAAACTTCCACGAGTAAATTAACCAGGGCATATTTTTATATACATGTAATAATCTTCATTTATAGTGAGTTGAAGGGATAATGTCATAGCCAAAACATTTAATCTACAAAATGTATCAAAACCCTTGAATGGGGCAATGGAAATTATTATACACTGCTGCCAAAGGACGTGATGTTGTCTTCTCGACATTCGGTATAATGTCTTTGTAATTAAGCATGCACTCTTGAGAAGGTGTCCCATTACTACGTTATGCTCTGTTACCTTACTTTAATTACATTGCGTGTTGCTATTAAAGGCCCTAGACACTATTGGTAATTACTCAAAATAATTGTTAGCATAACAACTTTCTTGGTAAAAAGCAATGGAGAGCTGTTGATAGAACATTGTGAGAAACGGCTGAAGTAAAGCAGTTTTTGAGAAAGAAGTAATTTTCCATGAATTTGATTTCGAGACCTCAGAATTAGATTTTGAGGTCCTGAAATCAAACATCTGAAAGCACACAACTTTGTGTGACAAGGGTGTTTTTTTCTTTCATTATTATCTTGCAGCTTTGAAGACCAATTGAGCTCAAATTTCCACAGGTTTGTTTGTTTATGCGTATGTTGAGAATGAGATACACCTAGTGAGAAGACTGGTCCTTGATAACTACCAATAGTGTCCAGTGTCTTTAAGGGACAGTACAGATAAAGAGCACCAGACTCAAGCTCTGTTGTTTCTGATCAGCAGAGTGCGAGTTCGAGTCTCGGTCAAGGCACTTGTGTCCTTGAGCAAGATCTTTTACCATAATTGCTTTGTCTAGACATTTAGCCGTTTGTCCCATGTATTAGGATTGTGCACCCACGGAACCCAGAAGGGCTTATCGTGGAGGAGATGGGGTGAACCCCCAATATTTCTGGTACATTTTGGGGTTTTTTCAGGCTTGCGAGCTACGGTTATTTAGTTCAGTTATGAGGCATTAGTGGTCAGGAAAAAATAAAAATAAAAAATATTGGTTTATTCTGATGTTCATTTCTGTATAATCAAACAATGCATCCATCTTTGGCAGATTTTCTTAATTGTTTTTAATTAGCGATGAAAAAGGTCTGGGAAAATGATTCAAAAAAGGGTATTTTAGTTTTATTGTATGGCGGATAGATGATATGTTAAGAATGTGCTTGATAAGACTTTTATAACATTTTGTTCTTGAATTATGGCAAGTCAAATATAGCAGACCTCGCACTTAGTAAAGACAAACTAACAGACACAATTATATTTTGTTAGAATAAATATCTGTTTATTTTTTTAATGTCAATTTTTAAAATACTTAAACGGCAATAAATCCACCAATTAGTCACAAAAATATGTTAATGTACTTTCAAAAACCTTAAAGTGAACTAATTGACATTTTGTACATAGAATCAACTATGAATTTATATTTGTATTCATTCACATATTGCCTATGTATATGAAAATAAAACAGTAAGTTAGTCTACATTTAATAGAAATAGATTTTATATTAAGGCCCTAAGGATTTCATAAAGGTTAAAAGGAAGTTTTTACTTTAGAAATTGATTTAAGGGGACACCATTCATGAGAAATGTCAGTCACATGTTATTTGTGGGTTTTAGCTGGAAAGCTATTTCTGCTCAGCAAGATTTAAAATGTCCGCTTGAGACTGAGTCACTACTCTTTTATTCCCTTTTATACTTGCCCTTTTGTTTAAAAGCCTAATAAAGTTTTAAAATCTGTAAAAAAGTTTCAGAAAATGTTTAATTTCTGTCACGTTATCGGGCTTCATTTCGTGAAGGGTCAAAATTGCATTGGCGGTTGTGCATACGCGCGCATGCTAATATTTTTTACATTGCGTACAGGTATGCATTGATGGTGTTACGTGTAATGTAACTCTTATTGGCTTCCGACTAGCACTGCCGAACAAAGCTAGACCACCCCATTCCACGCCTAATGCAAGCGTACCGAGTATTTGTCATAAGGTCTATGATGAGCTCCTCACAATTTATATCACTGAACATTTTTGTAACAGATTTATCTTTGGATTTGAAAGGTTTTATACTTGAAAAGGGCTCTTGAAGGATTATTATTTTATCCTGCTTTTTTTCTTTTCTTTGCAAAATGAAGTTATCATGTTACGTGCAATATTTATTGTATAAACTATTAATCTATGAAATAAAACTACAACTACCATTGATCTATAATAAGCATTTAGCCTCTTGTTTCTTTCCATTGGTATCCTTATGGGTTTTCTTTGTGCATTGTTGAGGCAGTTTACAGGCAACCACCAAGAAGAAATGTCATGCACAATTGAATTTGTCATAATTTACTTGAGGATAGTATTTGATTCATTGATCTAAGCAAAAAGTAGCAGCCTTCTTGGTTCTTATAATGTCAGAGTGTTGGTTCGAGTCCCAAAATTGTTTGGCCCTTCATTGGAACAAGCTGTATTGGGGCATGTCTGCATGGCCATTACTTGAGGATAGTATTTGATCCATTGATCTAAGCAAAAAGTAGCAGCCTTCTTGGTTCTTGTAATGTCAGAGTGTTGGTTCGAGTCCCAGTCATGCAATTGTGTCATTTGAACAAGGCACTTAACCTGTTGCTTTGTCCTTGGGACAACACTCTTATATGACAAGAAGGCATTTTGTTTTTCTGATATAAATGGCATCACCTTGTAAACACTTGACACAATGTGGCACATAAATAGGTCTCATAATCCAAACAGCGCACACTGCATACCTGTCATACAATTGTATTCTATTTCTCCTGGTGTGATTATAGATTGGCTCTTAAAGGAGCACGTTGCCTTGGATCGGTCGAGTTGGTCTTTGAAAAGCGCTTGTAACCGTTTGTTATAAAATGCATATGGGTTGAAAGATAATGTAAAAGTAGAACACAATGATCCACATAAACATGCCTCAAAATTGCACGGTTTTCCTTTTACCTTGTCGACTAACACGGTCGGCCAAATGGCCGCCCGTGTTAGTTCGCACAGTAAAAGGAAAACCACGCAATTTTGTGGCAAATTTGTGTGGATCATTGTATTCTACTTTTAAAACATCTTTCCAACCATATGCATTTTATAAAAAACTGTTACAAACGCTTTTTATAGACCAACTCGTCCGATCCAAGGCAACGTGTTCCTTTAAGGTTAAATTCAGCTCTGTGGACCACTCCAATAGAAAGAGTCATAACGAAAACATTACAAGTGTCGTACCTCCCATTAAAGCGGTGTAACTTTCCTGTGATTGATGCAATTTTTTAAAGCAAAAACGCCACTGGTCTATACATTTTTACACCAACAATTAGAGCTTCATTTCCCCCCATCTTCTGCCCTTGCCACTCTATTATCTTTGGTTTTAATTATGGCCTTTCTTATCCATATAAATAAATTACTAAGTCAACGTGCAGTATTCACAGCACCAGAGAAGTAGATCAAAGAATACAATTTCTTTGTTATCTGAAGAAGAAAAGAATCTGATTTTCTTCTTGCCATGCCGCCAGACAATAAAACAAAATCTGAGTTAAGATAAAAGTCTGAAGTTGTTTTATCCCTGAATCTTGCTTAGCAGGTAGACAACATTATGAATTGTTTGTAACTGCACGGTTCCCCGCTCTTGTTAACTTAATTTGCTAAGCACCTTTGGAAAAGTTAGCTCAAATCACTTCTCAAATTCCAATTCCAAGTACAATACTTCTAAATTTGTTTCACTTCTAAAAAAAATAGAACTAGCTTGAAGTTATTCTACAGTTCACCTTACTTTGTTTACACAAATTTAGCCACATAGAACCACTAAGAAAATGTACCAAGCAAGCACCATTTAAAATTACTAAAAGTTTAACACTGCCTCTATTTTTCCTTTGTCTATGCATAAATTAAGCTATGACAATTCTGCAAGAGAACCTCTGCTAAACATAAAGCTGCTTCTAAGCAGAAACAAAAAACAAGTTTTCTTGTGCCAAGCAGCATTACCAGTCACAAATCATAAAAGCAGCCTGAGCCCAGTTTCATAGAGCTGCTAAGCCCAACAATTTGATTAGCATGAAAGTTTTGCCTTGGTAAAAACAGGATTACCAACCAAATTTCCATGGGATTTTTAGGATAAACAAGCATTAGCTGAATACCAGCAACAAGCAATATGCAACAAATGGAAATTTGGTTGGTAATCATGTTTTAGTCAAGGAAGAAATTTCATGCTAAGCAAATTCTTGTGCTTAGCAGCTCTATGAAATTGGGCCCAGGTGTTTAAGCTGGACCTTAAGCTGGACCTTAAGCTGGTAACCTGAATCTGGTAAGCATGATTTTGTTGTGCAAAGTGAATACACCCACCCAGTTCTGTGCTGCAGTCACTTTGTGAACTTTCCTTTGTTCTGTACACTAAAAGAAAAATCATATTCTTCAGCACTTGTGTGGGTGTGAGTGTAAAAGTCCACATAGTTCCTTCATGATACAGCCTTCTTTTTTTCTCAGGTCCACACACAACTACAAAGTGTGGCAGAGTCTGGTTCGAATCCCGGTCGTGACACTTGTGTCCTTGAGCAAGACACTTAACCATAAGCTTCTCTCCACCCAGGTGTAAATGGGTACCTGAGAGGGCAATGGTTTATGTGAATGATTAGCGCGGAACGCGGTAACTGGCAGCACCGGCTGTATACTCCCCAGGGAGCTGAGATGGTTTAAGCATTACTCTATGGTTTGAGGATGATATAAAGCCCAGTGACCAGGGTTAATATTGTTGAAGCACCATGAGCGTCACTGCATGATGGACCTGAGCGCTAAATAAGAAGCCACTATTATTACAAGGTTGTGTGACATAATGACTTCACTAACACGATAGCGTCATCAGCTTCCTGGTATCAAACTCAAAGCCCTTCACTTCAAAGAGTATTTTAGCAAGGGTCCCATGCTAAATTTTAGCATGGTTGCAGATTTTAACAAAATGCACCTCATGTGAAAGGACAAGAATTTTTGTACTTTCTAAGGTCTTTTGTGAAGTCTTCTAAAACACTGCTAAATTTTATGGTCAGGATCTTTGCGCTAGCGGAAATTTTAACTCGGGACGTGTGAAAAAAATCGTAGAGTTTAGATATTTCACAAAGCCCTCAAGCTTATGCATAGTTAAAAAATGTTTAAATGCTCACAGATTTGAAAATAACTTTGTTTACTGAAAGAATGGTCATGCTCACAGATTTGAAAATATTTTGTTTACTAAAAGAATGGCCTTCAGATGAGCAAACTGTGGGTGTGCTATTTTTATACAAGCTCATACAGAGTTGAGTATGGGTGTTTGCAGTCTCTTACGTAACTAAGTAAAAGCTTACCCCGAACCATAAGACACAACTCTGTGTCTCTATACATGTAGTCTTAGGAATTCAGTGCAAGGGGTAATTAGTTGTGACTTAACAGAGTAGCCTGGCAAAAGGCAGTTTAGTATCAATTGTCAAAAAGGCGCTTTATAAAATTAATGCTGTTGTATTTTGCATAGCGTGGGTTCGAATCCCCAGCCGTGACACTTGTGTCCTTAAGCAAGACACTTAACCATTGCTTCGTCCTTCATATGGGACGTAAAGCTGTTGGTCCCATGTGTTGTGTAACGCATGTAACAGAACCCAGTGCACTTATCGAAAGAGACAGGGTTCGCCCCGGGGTTCCTGGCTGTGGCTGCTAAATGCGCCGCATCTTATAAACCCTTATAAGTCTGTAAGTTGCTACATAATTGGGTCTCAGAATTCATCACTTCAATAACCTATCTTTCTGAAAGTTTGTTTATACTCATCGCCTTTAGTACCTTGTTGGTAGATACATGTGCTATATAAGACTTTGATTTATGTAAAAGGCTTGTCAATTTGATCGATGCAACGATGCACATTAACTACGGTACATGATTCTTCATCAAAGTCAGTTATGCTCTACATCACACAAATTTATTACCTGTAAAAAATTAATGGCTCTATGGTTGGCTGCAGATTGCGACGCATCACCTCCGTAACGCTAATAGAACGACGCAATTTCATAGAGCCGCGCACAAAACTAGCTAAGCATGACAAAGTCATGCTCACCAGAATACGCTTACCATGGTCCAACTTCATGGAGCTGTGCACACAAACTAGCTAAGCATGACAAAGTCATGCTTACCAGAATAAGCTTACCATGGTCCAACTTCATGGAGCTGTGCACACAAACTAGCTAAATGCTTACCGGAATAAGCTTACCACGGTCCAATTTCATGGAGCTGTGCTCACGAACTAGCTAAGCATGAAAAAGTTATGCTCACCAGAATAAGCTTACCATGGTCCAACTTCATGGAGCTGCGCATAAAAACTAACTAAGCATAACAAAGTTTCGCTTACCAGAATAAGCTTACCAAGGTCCAAATTCACAGAGATGCTTAGACACAAAAACTAGCTCAGCATGACAAAGTTATGCTTACCAGAATAAGCTTACCAGCGAAAGTACCATGTAACATGTTCCATATGTCTGGTACCTTGCTTCTTGTGCTTACTTTGAGTTACCCTTCGGATGCAAGAAAGTGCTTTAGGAACTTGTGGCCTTGTCTCTACTCAAATAATTTACATGATACACATTCTCTGTTATTGCTATAGTAAAGCATGCAGAGACCCTAGTATTATTATCCGTAGAATTATTCTGAAATTATCCCAATAGCACATTAAAGGTAGTGGACACTATTGGTAATTACTCAAAATAATTATTAGCATAAAACCTTACTTGGTAACGAGTAATGGGGAGCTATTGATAGTATAAAACATTGTGAGAAATGGCTCCCTCTGAAGTAACATAGTTTTCGATAAAGCAGTAATTTTCCACGAATTTGATTTTTGAGACCTCAGAATGAGATTTTGAGGTCTCAAAATCAACCATTTAAAAGCACACGACTTCATGTGACAAGGGTGTTTTTTCTTCCATTAATATCTCGCAACTTCGACGACCAAATTAAGCTCAAATTTTCACAGGTTTGTTATTTCATGCATATGTTGAGATACACCAAGCGAGAAGACTGATCTTTGACAACTACCAATAGTGTATAGTGTCTTCAAACAAGTCTGACCAACAAATCAAACAAGTAATAAGTAAAATTTCGAGACGTCAGAATAAGCTATTGAGGTTACGAAATCAAGCATCTGAAAGCACACAACCTTGTGTGACGAGGGTGTTTTTTCTTCCATTATTATCTTGCAACTTCGACGACCAAATTGAGCTCAAATTTTCACAGGTTTGTTATTTTATGCATATTTTGAGACACACCAAGTGAGAAGACTGATCTTTGACAATTACCAATAGTGTCCAGTGTCTTCAAACAAGTCTGACCAACCAATCAAATAAGTAAAATTTAACAATTACATACAAGTGACATGACAATGAGGACAAAAGATCTAAATTTACATATTAGTAATCTTCGAACTTTAATATTTTGGCAAGTTGACACTTTGGATCATTCACAACGAAAGGCACGAAAGGACGTCAAATATTCATATGTACAAACATGCTCTCCATCCAAAATGAAATAGAGAGTTTAATTTTTGTTTTTGCAACAGTTTTGCTCTGTCCCTGGGCTTCATCAGAAAGAGCTGTGATAAGTCATTTTGAGATTGTGGTTGACACATTACTATACCACAGTTTGGTTTGGGTATTGGCTGTATACATCCAAATCCTACACTGTACTCATAGTGTCCACCATATCTCAAAAAGGCTATTATAACGGACAGATTAGCCAAACTTACTAAGTACTGCCATCGGGCATTGCAACGTCCTGAACAAGAATTTGTGTATATGTATACAGGGTGTCTCCAAAAAACCTAATACACTTTTGAAATGGCTGCCGAATAAAAAATATATGATTCTGGGGGATGAGCAGTTTTTGGACTCAACTTTCAAATGACACCAAAAAGCTTGAAAAATAAATCATGCTTAGGTGAACACCGCTCAATTTTGTAAAGGTATGGTCAATATCACCCTCAATTTTGTAAGCTCAAAAGGACCTCCCTCTCACATATTGGTAGGCTAATTCCTGCACAACCCAATGTTTATACCCTTTACAAAATTGGGCAGTGCTCACCAAGCATGAATTACTTTCAGACTTACACAACTTTCGTATACACAACAAGTAATTTCCAACAACCAAATAGACAAGGCCCAATTTCAAAACCCCTGTAAGAACAACATATTGCCAAGCACAGAAAAAAAACTTGCTAAATAGGTTACCCAGCCATCACACCAAAGGTTGTTGTGACTGGTACTCTACTTGTTTTTGCTTAGCAAATCATTTATTTTTGCTTAGCAAAGAAATTTATTAAGCACCAATTTCTGCTCAAAACAGCTTCATGAAATTAGGCCCAGGTAGGAATGACAAACACTATAAGCGATTTCAGAATAGACATGAAATATTTATAGAACATAATAATTACTGGAATTCATTAAAGATGCTATGTCAGAATTTTGGCCCCAAACATTAAAAAATAGATTTTTTTGAGTGAATGGTATTTCAAAGAGTATCACCCGCTCTAACGAAAACAAGTTTAACTTTTACTTTTAATGGACAGGAACCGTGACAAAAATTTAAAACGTTTCTTATAAAACACGTAAGAATTGGTCATGTGATATATTGTCAGGATCCCGACAAAAGCTAATTTTGAGCACTTTATTTCACTGCTACTAATAATTGGCGGACTTTTTCGAGCAATGGCTCAAATGAAAGCTTGTAACTTTCTCGACCCCAATCAAAACACCTATTGAATTTTAAATCAAAATTTTGGGGTCAAATCGGCCAAAAATCTGACATAGCATCTTTAATGTAGAAAAGACAAAAAGATTTGAGTGCAAACAGTCAAATTAAATAATAGGAATTCCCAATTAAAGAAAGAGAAAGAGGTACATCATTTTCGTCTGACAACTCACACCTGTTATCTCCATGTAATTCCTTTCCCAAACACTTAGTTGGATCATGCACAAAGCATAGTACTGCGAATGCCACAGGCAAACTAAATGCTCCTCCATTAAGTAAATCAATGTAATACACTCATGCACAAAAAGGATGTACATGTATACTTTTTGAACTTTTTGTGGACAACTCAGAGACTCTTCAATGGAGCTTTTCCCGAAAACCAATTTAATTTGTTTTACTATCAGTAAATTGTATTACTGTCACCCAAAATAAATAAATTCAAATCATTACATTATACTCAAAATATTTATTAATATTTGTTTATTAGGTTTTTTTTAAGATTTAGATCTGTACACAATTTCCCCACATGTCATCTTTCTTGTCAGAGCCCCCCCCCCCACCATCGATTGAAGACATCAACCTTTTTGTTTTGAACAAATTCAAGTGAGTTTTACCCAAACATCAATATGATGCACCCTTCACCATCAAAGCTTCAAATCCATTGAAACCAATTAAGAACTCACTCATCGGCAGTGAAGTAAATAACAAGAAGTCCCCTCGATCCACAAAGGAAGGTAGAAGTCCCAGCTGATTTTTAAACTTCCATCCAAAGCAGTTCTTTTCAGAACTGAGAAGTCTCCCAAATTCAGAAAATCTACTTCGCGGTAGTAACAAAGTACTCCGCAGTATTAGAATATGTAGCAAAGGACAAAATCTACAAGTACATTGTAGATACACTCATGGTGTTACTACAAACCAAATAAACATCAGACTGCTGATGAAGACCGAACTTGTCGGTTGAAAGTTTCAGGTATGAAATTATTTTCAGTGTTGTGATCAAGAGTTAAACCAAATTGCAAACAAACATTGCTTTACATTTACCAAACAATTTGTTTCGCTTCCTTCAACTTTCAAGTATTAACATAACTTAATTGGACACTCCTCTATATACGTCACTAGGTTTCAAGTTGCTTTACAACCCGATATCTTATTTCCTCTTGACTTTTCCGTGACACTGTTTGAGATACACTCCAGGCTCAGAGCTATCAATATACAAAAACATCTAAGTCATTAACTAACACTTTTTTACTTTGTTTAGCCCAAATTATTTAAAACCTTACTCCCAAAATGTTAATAGATGGATTGCAATAGATGTAATCTTTGATGAATTGTCCACTCATATGAAGAGCAATCATTGGCTGAGAGTTGTGCGCAGTGCGTACACGTGTACGTTTCCATTGCTTTACATCAAAGATGGCGGTCAAATGACCATATTGTAATCCATCCATTGACACAGCATGTCTTCTTAGTTTGCATAATATCTTAAAGGCATTGGTTCCCAGTACGAGTGTACTAGGAAGTACTCTAGATCTTGGTGTTTGGATAGTTGTAGGATTGGAACCCCAGTTCGTCCACATTGTCCAATGACGTGTCAGCGATCGGCGCGTACTGCGTGGGTGGCTGACGATAAGAACGCTGCTTAGCACACATCGCTATGAGTAGACAAACGGCTAGAAATGCAACCCCACCAACCACAGCCATTCCTGAGAACATGCAAGCAAGTAAAAGGTTTAACGTGGCACTGGATTTCGATTGAGGTTGTGGTGAGGTTTGTGGGTACAGGTTGCGGTGAGGTTTGTGGGTACAGATTGCGGTGAGGTTTGTGGGTACAGGTTGTGGTGAGGTTTGTGGGTACAGGTTGTGGTGAGGTTTGTGGGTACAGGTTGCGGTGAGGTTTGTGGGTACAGGTTGTGGTGAGGTTTGTGGGTACAGGTTGTGGTGAGGTTTGTGGGTACAGGTTGCGGTGAGGTTTGTGGGTACAGGTTGTGGTGAGGTTTGTGGGTACAGGTTGTGGTGAGGTTTGTGGTTACAGGTTGTGGTGAGGTTTGTGGGTACAGGTTGTGGTGAGGTTTGTGGGTACAGGTTGCGGTGAGGTTTGTGGGTACAGGTTGTGGTGAGGTTTGTGGGTACAGGTTGTGGTGAGGTTTGTGGTTACAGGTTGCGGTGAGGTTTGTGGGTACAGGTTGTGGTGAGGTTTGTGGGTACAGGTTGCGGTGAGGTTTGTGGGTACAGAATGTGGTGAGGTTTGTGAGGACATGCTGTGGTGAGGGTTTAAATGGACATGCGGTGAGGTTTGTTGGGACATGTTTTGGTGAGGTTTGTGGGGATATGTTGTGGTGAGGTTTGTTGGGACAGATTGTGGTGAGGTTTGTGAGGACGTGGTGAGGTTTAAAGGGACATGTGGGGAGGTTTGTTGGGACAGGTTGTGGTGAGGTTTGTGGGGATATGTTGTGGTGAGGTTTGTTGGGACAGATTGTGGTGAAGTTTCTCCTTCTTACCAATGATTGTACTTGTATCCATTTCTTCTGGCGACCCCCCAGTAGTTAATTTGTTGTATGTCACATCGGCACTCAGTTTTGTCAGTAGATGTGAGGACGTTGGTTCCGTAGTCCGCAGCATGCCTTGGACCTTTCAAAAACAATTAGATTCGTCACAAATGATCACAACTGAAATGTCATGAAGTGCAGGTGTAGGTGAGGTTAGAGGGGGAAGTCTCTTTTAGCGCTGTGCTGGTTCTGAAAGGAACCGGTGGTGAATAATAATAATACTTGAGCATTCATATAGCGCCATCTACAATATCTAGAACACTAATCCGAGGTGCTGGAGAGGAAAACAGTTGATACATGTACAAAGATGAGGATCAAAAGTATTTGGAAACAAACAGGTCTTCAGTTGCAATTTAAATGTGTCTAAGGATGAAGCTGTGCGATTGCTAATTGGTAGAGTATTCCCAGGTCAGAATTCCAGTTGAACCTAGTTAAACTGGGTTTAACTGGAACTAGTTGAAACCAGTTGATAAACACGTTAAACACAGTTAAAACCAGTTGGTTTAATATGGAAAATGGACAGAAACCAACTGGTTTATAATTTCAACCTAGTTAAACACAGTTAAACCTAGTCCAAACCAGTTGGTTAATATGGAAAATGGATGAGTTTGATCACTATCCCAGTTGAACCAGTTGACCCCAGAACTAGGTTCAACTGGAATGTTGACCTGAGATTCCAGAGGGTTGGTGCTGCAGATGAAAAAGCAATGTAGTTATGCCCGACACTGCCCACTCCAAATGTCAAGTACCTTTTTAAGAGATCTATTTTTGAGTGCAGACCCAGAGTGTTACTAAATCGAGGTTCTAATGTGTGACACTGGGGGACACTGTGCCACTAACATGAGGTACAACATGTAGTGCCCAAAAAGGTCCACTCAAATGTGATACAAATACCCGACAGTCCACGAGGTACATTTGTACATGTACATTTACATGTACACACTCATACATTGTATGTAATGTACAAAGACCTCAATCTGTCCATTACATGTAAAATGAGTTAATAATAAATGGTCTAGCCATGGGCAATCTAGGTGGTCTAAAATTTAGTTGGTACAGTATGACACTGCTCTGGAATTGCAAAGGTCGTGGGTTTGAATCCCACTCGAGTAACATGCCTGTGATATTTTCACAGAACTCGGGAAAGTACTGAGCATACAGTGCTAAGAGACATCGGTGTAGTGGGTAAAAACCAAAATGAATATTCCTTAAAATGTGGTTTGTACAATGTAGTAATGCCTGACACTGCCCACTTCAAAGTTCAAGTACCTTTTCAAGGGATCCATTATTGGGTGCCGGCGATAGACCCAGAATGTCACAGATGAGCGTGTAGATGTTGACGTTCTCAAAGGGTTCTACCAGCAGACCCTTCTTGAAGGACGGACCGTTGGCAACGAAGATGGGATGCATCGCCATGACGCTGTTATTGTAACCATGGTTGCCTTTGTACATCTTCCGAGAATCTGTGTAGTTCAGACAAGAGAGAAGTGTTAAGCCACGTTAGCATTGAACCTTTGGGTCTGGTAACATAAGTTCTGATCAGCAGAGTCCGGGTTCCAGACCCCAGCCGTGACACTTGTGTCCTTAAGCAAGACACCTACTTGTAGCCATTGCTTCGTCCTTGGGATGGGGCGTAAAGCCATTGGTCCTGCAGGCCTGATACTTCACGGAGGCAACGAAGGCGATTGCCCCCGTGTCCCCTGGTCATTGCCTTGGTGCCATTGAAATGCTCCAGTGCAAATTTGCAATTTCATCATAGGGTGCCCTTTACCAAGAAGAAAATGCCTTGGTGCCCTTGCCCTTTCAAAAACGAAGCATACAGGCCTGGTCCTGTGTGTTGTGTAACGCCCCCCCCCCCCCAAAAAAAAAAAAAAACCAGTGCACTAATTAAAAAGGGTAGGGATTCCCCCAATTGTTCCGTCATGGTTTGATTGGCAGCATAAAATTGCACCACAGCACCTTGTAAACCATTACATGTATCTATATTAAAGAGATATCTCATAGTTTAAATGTAGTCCCACATAAACCTTGCAGGATACACTACATGTTAAAGCGCTTTGAGCGTCACTAAATTAGGGATACATACGTGTAAGAAGCCATTATTCTTTTAGAATTAACCTAACTGGGCCAGTACATGCACTGCTAAAAATGGTATTCTTGAAACAAGAAAAACATCTTCTTTTTGAGAACACATTTCTTAGGTCCCTCCTTACAAAACTTTTTGTAGGGAGTGACAATAGAAATATTTTCTCAAAAATAAAATGTTTTTCTTATTTCAAGAAAACCATTTTTAGCAGTGTGTAAGTTACCACTTGATAACTTACCCCGGCACCGTGTAAGATTCAGACAAATTAAATCACAGGTCAACATTTTCGTGACCAGGTGACAGTATTTTTAAGTGACAAGAATGGTGTGCGTTCGCATTGGACTTCTTGTTCCTGTTTAAAGTTAACATTGTTAAGTTCCGCGGCTCAAATCGGCCTGTTAACTTTGTTGCAGTAGCTTACCACCCCAGTACATGTAAGTTACCGCTGTTCGCACTTGCAATTTCCAGCGGTCAGTTACATGTAACTACTTTAAGTCCAATGCAAATGTAAAAATGCAAAAAACAAAAATGACCATCCGGGAAACATAAGAACACAGGCCTGATACTTCACGGAGGCAACATGGAGGACGATTGCCTCCATTGCCCCTTGTCATTGCCATGGTGCCCTTGAAATGCTCCAGTAGAAAATTACAATTTCCTCATAGGGTGCCCTTCACCAAGGAGAAAATGCCTTGGTGCCCTTGCCCTTTCAAAAACGAAGCATACAGGCCTGTGAACAGAATTACTAAATCAGCTTGAACAAATCTATACCAGTGAATATTTTGTGCAACAAGCCCTGTGGTTTTATGGATTATCCCCCCAGAGTCTTCCCTGCGTGGAATAATTCTTTGAGGGTTACCTCCCACATCTAAAAACTAATAACTAATTCCTTTTGCCAAATTCGAGCCCTGAGTGTACACTTCACATTTTAGGAACAGAAAAAAAAAATTGGTGATCATGGTTTTTCTGGCTACTCTGAATGCAACAGGTGGCAGGTACCAGCATGATCAGTTATTTTCCAATATAAAACTACGTCAGTTCATTAATTAATGTTCCAAGGTTGACAGATTTACAGCGGCTAGCCATACGTGACAAGTGAACAATGCACTATTTCATACGTATTGTACAAAAAGATTGACGTGTATGGTACACCAAACTTGATTCTTATTTCAATCAATAAATAGAAATATGTAATTTACAAACTCTGCATAAAGCTTGGTTTTACCAATCGATGTGTGTAAGCACTGTATACTCAGTACATTCTCAGAGCTCCATGAAAAAAACATCACCTGTAGGCATATTACTCGAGTGGGATTCGACCCAACAACAATTCAAGAGCAGTGTCTTTACATGTACCAAATAGGCACTCGAGATTGCCGGTAGCTAGAGGCAGTTCAAATCCTATGTTATACCGTCTTCATATCCTGTCTTCATATCCCCAAAACTAAGTAAAGTACGGGAGATCATGCTTTTCAAGCCGCTGCTCCCCGGCTCTGGACAAACCAAAATTAGTATACTTTATCCACGATGCAAATTTCCATCTATTAAATGTAAATCACTTGAAGCAATTCTTCATTTATTTATTTATTTGTTTTTGCCGCTTTTGTTTTTGCCGCTACTAAGTGGGCCAGCCTTAGGCCTTTCTACTTCAGATCGGAAAGGAGCTTCATCTACATAATGTATATATAGGCCTTATGACTTTTTTAAATAACCGTACTTAAGGCTTTTTTCATGAGCCATTCATGCATTCATGAGATAAATGCAACCAAACATGTGGTTGTACACACACTGTACATGTATAATACAGTCAAAAAGATATAGACATGTACTTTTGAAACTAAATTATCAAAAACATCTGCTTCAATAGAAAAGCATCCCAATAAAAAGAACATTAATTTAATGTTAAAAAAATATATAAAAAAATGAATAGGCCCCTAGGACCCTATTATAATAAAAACAAAATTAAAAATAATAAAACGAGAACAGCATTATCTGCCCCAATAGCAAAAATATCCAAATAAAGAAAAAAAAATTTAAACATTTTTAAAAAACAATAAAAAAAGTTTCAATGATACCTCACCATGCAATGCAATGCCTCAAATCCTATTTAAAAAAAATAACAATACAAAAAACAAGAACAGCATATCTTCCTTAAGCAAAATATCCGAATAAAAAGAAAGGAGTAATTTTCCACAAATTTGATTTTGAGACCTCTGATTTAGAACTTGAGGTCTCAAAATCAACCATCTAAACGCACACAACTTCGTGTGACAAGGGTGTTTTCTTCTTTCATTATTATCTCGCAACTTTGATGACCAATTGAGCTCAAATTTTCACAGGTTTGTTATTTCATGCATATGGTGAGATACACCAACAGTGAAGGCTAGTCTTTGACAATTACCAATAGTGTCCACTGCCTTTAAAATACATTATGCGTACAATTATATTCAAAAACCAAATGCTTCCTGAAGATCTGCCCACCATTCAAAAAGGTGGAGACCACAAAAATTGTCAATAAATAAATAATAAAAATATGATGAGTTTCATGATCGACTATACTACTCCACCACCACCCGAATTCCTGACTCAAATAAAATATTTTAATCAGGTGATGTCCTCTCAATTCCATTCAAGATGTGCCATTCAAATTTTGGAAGTCAAAATTTGTCTTTTTCTTTTGCAGGCAGATCATCCTTCAGTGTTGCAGCCACTGTGGGCGGTGCCCATCGGGCCTGCCCGAAACTAACAAATTTTTGCCCCAGCACCCTGAGCAAAATAAGCTGTGATGCCCACACAAATTTCCTCCAAATTGCACTTCAAAAATGATGGCCCCTATATCTTTTGTTGAACCGCTTGCCCTTTGTGGACTAAATTTGATGTAGAACCCACAACTAAAATTGTTCTAGCTACAACAGTGTCCTCCTTGGTAAAATTATTTCAGTTTAAAAAACATTATTCTGACTGGCACCCCCAAACAATGATATTGACAAAATAGGAACACCGCCAACATAGGGCTACATGTAGATAGCTCAGTTGGTAGTGCGCCGGCAAGTTATTCCGGAGGTCATTGGTTCGAATCCCACTCTGTTGAACCCCAAAAATCAAATATTATTTATTTGTGCGCTGTACTGTCATGTCAAAGTTCTTCATAAATACAGCTATTTTTTCACAACCTGCCCATTTTGTGCTTGTTTTGTGGCATAGTGTCCCCATGTTGTGTCAGATTGTCTTTATTGGGTTCGAGGAACATCAGGAATTCGGTACAAGATTTTAGGGAGTGGGGGATACTACTGCATTGAGTGGAAAAGAGCCTGTTAAAATATGGTAAAAAAGTATTATTTGGCACGTTAAACCGGAGGTCGTTGGTTCAAATCCCGCTCTAGTCAATTTTTCTTTGTTCAATCCTAAAAAATCATTTAAAAATGTACCCAGTCAGTTTCCCTTGTGGTTTATTATTTGATATATATATATATATATTTATATATATTTTTTTTTTTTGGGGGGGGGGGGGTCAACCGAAGCTATTTTTGTCCAGTTACTGGAAACAAAAACATTATTTGTTAGGGCCTACTTGTATTAAAATAACACTTTTGAAGACAACTTTTTTGATTGATCCAGATGTTAAATCTAGAAGGATTTTCAGCTCGATAATCAAAGGCAGTAAATAAAAAACCCATCCCCAACAATCTATTGATTTTAGAAATCTGAACGATCTTCCATCGTCGTGATCCCTTAACGATGCCCTTGAAGGCAATTAATCAAGCCCACAGTGTTCGTCTCTCTTTCTCTCTCTCTCGTTGCTTATGTACCAGACCGTCTCGTTATCTGCCTTGGTGACCATGGCAACCATAACCAGGTTGTCATGGTGATGATGACTAGCAATCATCCGAGAGGGATCGTTTGTTGATTAGCAGACGTGGCATTGTACGTGTTTCACTCTCAGCAAGGTTTTAAAAACAAATTCTCTTCCATATATAAGCAATAGGCCTACATGTTTTTTGTATGTGGTTCGAAGGCTACAAAAGAGTAGGCCTATTACGTAGCAATTTCTGGCTGCGTAAATATTTAGTGCACTGTTTTCCAATTGTGACGCAAGAAAATTTGTCATGTGACGTAAATATGCACGAAAAGTATAGGCCTATAGATGTACATAGTCCGAAGGCTACAAAATAGAGTATGAAGCAATTTTTGGTTAATAAATGTAAATATTCAGTGCACAATTTTTTACAATTGTGACGTAAGAAAACTTGCCATGAACCCGGTTTAAAAAGGGGTTATTATTTTTTTTTGTAGAGGCATGAACAAGTATGTATTTTGACAACTGTTTTGATTTTGGTCACAATATACATGTAATACCATCCATTGTTTAATGCAAAGAATAAAAAGTGCATTACGTAGGCCTATTAGAAAATATTAGTTTTATTTGTTGTCCACATGGAAACATAAAAATACAAGTTTCCCTTCATTCTGCCCTTTATTTGCAATCTACGCAAGATTGGCTACATGTGTACCCATGATCTCAAGCTACAGTTTATTTGATTTTTATTCCCCAGGTCTCGAATTTGGAGGGAAAACCCACAAGACTGCTAGGCATATACCTCAACAGTATCACTTGACCAACATTTTATAAGACCAGATTCAAAATGAGTTGAACAAGAACAAAGAGAAGATCTATCTCATCAAATGTCATGCTACTTCGATACTCAACAGAAGTGAAAGATATCAGACTTATTGTCAACATTTTAGAACAACGATATTAGGGGCCTACACAGTAAGGTATTGCTGTTATTAGTCAATTGAAAAACACCAGACCGCTGCCCTTGTCTGGTTGTTATTTTACTGGCCCAATGCTAAAAGCACTGGCCTCAGGCCTGTGCAGTCCAGTGTTAATTTTGAGCCCTGTTCCCCTACATACTATGGAAATGTTTGAATGACCTGTAAGGTCTTTTTGGTCATTTCACAAAATAAAAAATAGAAATTAATGTTCATATTTAAGAGCAAAAGTATGATACATAATGTACATATTGTGCAATCAAGGCACTTCTGGTATTTGTACGTGTACATGTACTTAGCTGGGAGGCGAGTGGTAATGGAGAGCTAATTGTGAGAAACAGCTCGGCTCTGAAGTAACATACAACACCTGTAACCATTGTAACAGTACATGTACACCCCCATGTAGTTCTTGAAAAAGAAGTAATTTTCCATGAATTAGTTTTCAAGGTCTCTTAATCAATTATCTGAAAGCACCATAGAGCTATAGCTCTATGGAAAGCACACAACTTGGTGTGACAAGGGTGTTTTTTATTCCATTATTATCTTGCAACTTCGATTACCAATTGAGCAAAAATTTTCACAGGTTTGTTATTTTATGCATGTTGAGATAATATACGCCAAGGAAGAAGACTGGTCTTAGACAATTTGACCAATAGTGTCCAGTGTCTTCAAACCATAATTGCTTCATCCTTCATCATTTGATCATCCAAGTACTTTTTAAACCTTAAAGGCAGTGGACACTATTGTAATTGTCAAAGACTAGCCTTCACAGTTGGTGTACATCTCAACATAATGCATAAATTAACTAACCTGTGAAAATTTGAGCTCAATCGGTCATCAAAGTTGCGAGATAATAATGAAAGAAAAAACACCCTTGTCACACAAAGTTGTGTGCATTTAGATGGTTGGTTCCGAGACCTAAAAATCTAAACCTGCAGGTCTCGAAATCAAATTCGTGGAAAACTACTTCTTTCTCGAAAACTATGGCACTTTAGAGGGAGTCGTTTCTCACAATGTTTTATACCACCAACCTCTCCCCATTACTCGTTACCAAGTAAGGTATTGTGCTAATAATTATTTTGAGTAATTACCAATAGTGTCCACTGCCTTTAACAAGGTGCTAATTGTAAATAGTGTCTTGTAAATTGAACATTGCTCTGCTCACTTATTGTCACAAAAATAATGAGCACTTACTGTAGAGGTGCCTGTCGGCTGTTGGTGATAAAGCACTTTCTTAGAAATAAAATTGAATTAGAGCGGTTTAGCGAGTGTAAAGATACTTTAGGCCTACATGTTAACACTTAATGTTCCAGAAAGGGTTCATGCTTTGCATATAAACAGACATTGCAAATGTAATGTTAAATGGATACTACTTTGTATTGTATGAATGGGCCCTTGATTACATTTAAGCAAAAAATTAGAAAAGTAAAGTGTAAAGAGGGTCTCTTTTTCACCATCCGAATTAGAGATTTTCTGGGTCCTTCCCAGTTTTTTTTCTCCAAAAGGTGGGGCATTCTGGACCCTATTGTTTTTAAATGTTTAGCATGCGGAATTAAAACAGGGTCTTAGGAACGTTTTCTACTTGGAGTAGGCCCTATATTTTGTGGTTTTAAAAGCCCTATTTAGGCCTACAAAGCATGGACCATTCTACATTACAATGATTATAATTCTCTATTTTGTGACATTGTCATAAAAAAATAAGCAAAAATAAGCAGGATAGCAGTCATGGTTGACATTTGATTCTGGTATGTTATTATTGTTAATTATTATTTATTCAACCCAAACAATCACAAAATGTACACAAATAACAACACACAAATTAACATGAAAGCAGACACAATAATTAAAAGTGCCAATACAACAGTGTACATGTACAACTAACCAGAGGGCGAACCAAAATGCAAAAACCCAAACAAAAGAAACAGCTACAGTGGGTCAGGGGCTGCAAAAGTAAACCACTATTAGTATTCCCCGCAGGTGCAGCCCAACACATAAGAAAAGGACAGTGACAGGACGCGAAAGACTGTAAAAAGCATAGGCCTACAGAACTACAAAAGACCAATACACTACACTATATAGGCCCAGAGCAATGACAAAAAAGACAGAGAAAGCACAGACTGTGAAAAGGGATTTAACTGGTTGAATGGAACCTTGGACAAGTTGATTGAGCACGCAAGAAATGAAATGTATGGTACCAGCCAAAATAAAATGCAAAACATCGCACAAAAATGGCTTATTGCCTATTCAATTAAATTCAATTCAATTTAATGGAACTTCTAAATTCCCCATAGATGATGTGACCTGTGACATCACATTTTTACAAAAGAGCCACAGAGCCTGGACTTCCTGCAGGCATGATTTGTATATTTACAGCTCAATGGAAGAAAACATAAAATCTTATAGTTTATGGAGATTGCACTGTCTAATTCTTATCAACTTTTGATATGATGAAAGGGGCACATCTCAAAACTTGACCAGCTTTTACTTTCATAACTCTTGGTTTAATGTAGAAATTATGACATAAAATGTCAACTTTCCCATCTATAGGACCAGTGTAGTATATTGCCTGCCAGAATACTGAAAGAGTGTACAAGGTCACACTTATTGTAAACAAGGTTCACATGGTCTGTACTAGTCTTGGTGCAAGACTCTCCTGGATTTGTCACAAAAGGGCGCCCTACCACCCCCATTGGCTTTCAACCACGAACCGCTATCACCCGAGAACCGCTACCACAGGAGAGTCTTGGCACATTGGTTAAATGTCCCCCAAATGAAGGGGCGGGCTCTGCGGGAAACGCACGCACGCGCCTTATGTTTCCCCCCGATTTAACTGTGCCAAGACTCTCCTGTGATAGCAGTTCTCGGGTGATAGCAGTTCGTGGTTGTTAGCGGTTCGTGGTTGATAGCGCGTCGGGGTTGATAGCACGATTCTTGTGACAAATCCAGGAGAGTCTTGAAACAAGACTAGGTCTATACATGTAGGTCTATAGAAGTGCCCTTCTGGAGGTGCCCTTCTGGAAGTGCCCTTCTGGAAGTGCCCTTCTGGAAGTGCCCTTCTGGAAGTGCCCTTCTGAAAGTGCCCTTCTGGAAGTGCCCTTCTGGAAGTGCCCTTCTGGAAGTGCCCTTCTGGAAGTGCCCTTCTGGAAGTGCCCTTCTGGAGGTGCCCTTCTGGAAGTGCCCTTCTGGAAGTGCCCTTCTGGAAGTGCCCTTCTGAAAGTGCCCTTCTGAAAGTGCCCTTCTGGAAGTGCCCTTCTGGAAGTGCCCTTCTGGACGTGCCCTTCTGGACGTGCCCTTCTGGAAGTGCCCCTTACCAGAGAAAAATTGCTGTGCACAGCGATAACAAATCAAAACAAAATATTTAAAAAGGTAAAGGAATTAAAAATGGATTAATTCTCACCATTTGAATGATCTCCCCGGTTGATGGACCATCCTACATCAGCGACCACAAGGATAGGTGAGATTCGTCGGTTGTCATGGTAATGATATTGCGCAGGAATGGCATCTTTTAAGAACACCTTCACATTTGAGCTTGCATTGTAAATCTTGCTGTAGATCAGTTCAGTATCATCCTCTGTGGTAAATAAACACAACACAAGTGAACGTCGGAGCTTGACATTAACCTGGATCACAGGCTTGGAGCCGGTGTTTTTAGATGACAAGTCAGAGAGTCTTTTGTTTTTTTAAGTTATAATAAGGGAATCAATGTGTGGTGAAGAGGTTTTCAACAAGTGGCTTAATCCAAACAAGGCCTGGTTCTTGATAATTTTACCGAGACAAACCTTTTCGGTCATCAAAAAACTTTTGGTCAAAAGGTAAAAAAAGTTAAAAATTATAATTGTTCAATGATTTCTTTGAACACAACACCCCTCCAGCTATGAAATGGTAAGGCCCTTGGGTAAACAAATACTTATAAGGATTATGGCTGTGCGCATCGAGTGTATGGCATGATGTGGCGCAACTGTTCCGGCTGTTGCTCTCGGCCAATACTGAATGAAGAAACTGTCTTATATTTATAAGCAAGCTCGCGTGTCACGCCCATGTTTCAAAACTTTTTACTGGTCATTTTCAAAGGTTTCCCATGTGACGCGCTCTCCACCAATAGGAAAAGAGAAACTGTCTTAGGTGTTTATAAATAACTTTTTAAAGTTCTTCAGTTAAGTTTAAAAACTGATGAATGTGAAACTACATCAGGTGGTTTTTTTTTTAGGTTGTTGATTCGAATCCTACCAAGCTAAATGTCCGCTGATTTTACAATGACTAGAATTAATTCTTCGATAAAAGGCTACTGAACCAAGCTTTCTTGCTTTGTGCAATTCATAATCATAGACTTTAAACCAAATTTGCATGTAATAGAGATTATTTATTGTCAGCTTGTGGAAGTTTGCAAAGTTCCCTTAACAGGAAGATCATCTAAACAAACACACAAAAAAACAATAAACAAACAAACGAACAAACAAACAAACAAACAATTTCAATGACTACAATTTTGGCTGTTCAGTAGACAGAAGACATGAATTACCTTCGTGCGGCCAAATACCAAACACTGGATTATTATCCGTGTAGTGATAGAGAGATGGGTCCACGAAATCATCTAACTGCAAAACTCTTTCTGCAGACACTTCTGCCATTCCATGGTCGGATGTTATGATGACGTTGACTCTATCTCCAAGACCGGCTTTTTGTAAAGATTGCATCAGATAACCGACGGTATCGTCACACATTCGAATCACAGCGTCCATCTTGGGTGAATCTGGACCAAAAATGTGGCCAGAATGATCCGGCTCTCGGAAATACAACAATCCGAGATTGATTGATCCGTTGCTGAAGAGTTCCGTTATAATGTCAACGCGTGCATCAAACGGGAACGTCTGGTTATATTTAGGCATTCTGTACGTAGGATAAAAGTTGTGGATTTTCGTGTCCATTCCCGGCCATTCTATCACCCCACTCGCTCCTCCTTCTTTCTCATTCGTAACCCAAATGGGTTCGCCTCCTTCCCACCATTTCGATTCATTACCCATGAAGTAAGTTTCGTTCCACACCGGATCATACATAGCGTTACCAACAATGCCGTGCGACTCCTCGTACAGACCGGTCACAATGGTGTAGTGGTTTGGAAAAGTCTTGGACGTGAAAGCGTCGTAGATGTATTTTGCTTTGACGCCATCTTTGATAAGATTGTCAAAATTGGGGGTGGCAGTCCTGTCAAGATAATCCCATCTGAATCCATCGAAAGAGACCAACAGAACGAGAGGGCCGGCTTGTGGGCCGTTATTAGCTTCCCTTGGCGATGTCTGCTGGGATGGCGATACTGCAGATAGGACGAGCAGTATAACAAGGTGCAGTAGAAGTTGACTAGTAAGTGCCATTACTGTGTTGTATTCCGACCACCTTGCCATGCTACAGCAGTGGGGAGGTAGGGTGGGGGCTGGAGGGTAACAGTCTTAGTCGATGCGTCTGCTCCTTGAAGTTTTTGCACCTAATATCGCCTTGGGTTCTCACTTCACTGCAGCTGTAGAATAAATGCAGAAATGGAATTTATTTTATTGAGCATGCTCTAACACCTTGTTTGGTAATAGAATCTATTATAACACCCCTTGCAAGTATTCTGCCTGCTCATTGGTTTAGAGCGCGTCACATGACATGTCTAAGTTTTGCTAGACGACGGCCGTGTGATGGTGCGTCGGTTTGCCATGCGCTAGTCCGAAGACTAGCACACGGCGCCGTGCGCTAGTCCGACAGACTAGCACACGGTGTGCAGTACCCAGACGTCCGTTGCGTGTACGAGGATGATAAATTAATAGTCTGTAACCTTTTCGGATTGCACGACACTACATGCAACACAGTAAGTAAAAGTGTTTGCAATCTGTATTTGCGTCGTCCGTGGATTGTAGCATTCAGGTCTGTAACTTAATAATAATGGTACAGTATTTAGAAATGTTTGGGGTGTTATAAAACAAATATTGACTGCTTTTACTCGTGCAATGGTTAAAAACTATGACTCCCTCGGTGATCCCCGGAGCGTTCTATTTTCCCTCGGCTTCGCCTCGGGAAAATAGAACGCTCCGGGGATCACCTCGGGAGTCATAGTTTTAACCATAGCACTCGAAGCAGTCAATATTTGTATATTATAACACCCCTTGCAAGTATTGTGCCTGCTCATTGGTTTAGAGCGCGTCACATGACATGTCTTAGTTTTGCTAGACGACGGCCGTGTGATAGAGCGTCGGTTTGCCATGCGCTAGTCCGAAGACTAGCACATGGCGCCGTGCGCTAGTCCGACAGACTAGCACACGGCGTGCATTACCCAGACGTCCGTTGCGTGTACGAGGATGATAAATTAATAGTCTGTAACCATTTCAGATTGTCCGACACTACATGCAACACAGTAGGTAAAAGTGTTTGCAATCTGTGTTCGCGTCGTCCGTGGATTGTAGCATTCAGGTCTGTAACTTAATAATAATAATACAGGTTTTAGAAATGTTTGGGGTGTTATAAAACAAATATTGACTGCTTTTACTCGTGCAATGGTTAAAAACTATGACTCCCTCGGTGATCCCCGGAGCGTTCTATTTTCCCTCGGCTTCGCCTCGGGAAAATAGAACGCTCCGTGGATCACCTCGGGAGTCATAGTTTTAACCATAGCACTCGAAGCAGTCAATATTTGTATACTAGCTCCTGGCAAAGTTTGACACAAAAACAGGGCCCCTTGTATTGTATCCCGGAGCTCCACGATAAAATTAACAGCCATAAAGCCAAATATAAAAAAATACCAATTGATAGTCCGGATTTTTCAAAAAAGAGGAGGATGAGGGCCTTTTTATTTATATTAATACACCACTTTTTTTTATCTAGACAAACAAACAAAACTTCATTAATAAAACATTTTCTATCTACATTCATTCAATCAGTGCATCCCTAGCTATAATAGGGGAGTATCGTTAAAAGAAAGCATCATGCTCATCTCTGCTCATTGTCTCAAGGACTTACAGTGCTATTAATTGTGTAACATCATGACATCAATAATCAGATTGCAACTTCCTTGTTTAATATAGTCAATAGTATTATTATGTCACTCAGCTCAGCAGTCTATCTAAAGATAATCTATAGCCCTCCGGCATAAACACATTTTGTCTTTTCTTTGTTTCGGATCAAAAAATCTGACAGAAACATTGGTCGGCTGTGATCAGGATGGTTATGATTTGACTTGAGTACGATCAAACAACAACAATTACCTTACCCTGACTCGGTTTCCTCATCAGCAGTAGGATAACTGTTAACCCGGACAGACCTTGCCAACTGTGTCGATTATGTGTTTTGGATTTGTTGTTGTGTTGCAATTAATTTTTCGATATCGTCGGTGCCGAGTTGTCCAGTACTCAACTAATGAGGGCGCTGTCGGTAAATATTAAAAATGTCGGCGGACGAAGACACAGAATTGAGGGACTTGGTCGCCCAAACTCTTGAAAGTAGCGGTGTTTTGGGGAAAATAAGGGTGAGTCAATGAAAGAATTAACATTGTTTAAAAATAGTGATTTAAGTGTTGTATATTTTAAACATCGTGGAGTTGCCATTTTGGTGGACATCTCTTATCAAAGTTGCAAAGAAGTTGAACATTTGAACTTGGCTAATCCACCAATTTTGTCATTGCATTGCACGGTGTTGCACGAATTGCACACAACTTCACCGTAGTGTTCTAATTTATTGAGTGAGATGCCATTCCGTTTGTAGAAATGAGTGAAAAAATTGATAACTTTCCGTATCATGTCACCACTTTTTCACTCATTTTCACAAAAAGGGATATCTCAGTGAGGTAAATCAGATGGGTACTCCCCCTAAACTGATTTCATAAAATATATTAATGTTATAATAAAATAAGCATATATTCACGTCGAATCATATTGAATGAAAAAGTGGTGGCGTGATCAGGTGTTGATGTGGAAACTTGTCCGAATTTTTTTGGCAGGATACAGAAACTTTTACAAATATAACTTCCCTTTTAAATTAAAGGCTTACATACGTGTATGTGTAACTTCAGGGAAAAGTTTCCTTGACCTTATCCTGTCACCCTTTTTCATTCTTGTTGAAATAAAGTAGTACTAGTAGTAGGCCCTATTGTATTATTTATAATTATATTAAACTTTTTTATAAAATATGAGAAATTTCTTTTTGTAATAATAATAATATCAAAGTCTTATATATATAGCGCATCGGGATGTCAGACAACTCGTCCGTCGGACAACTCGACGGTTCAGACAGCTCGACGGTTAAGACAGCTTGACCGTTCGGAAAACTTAACGGTTCAGACAACTCGACTTTGAGACAACTCGACGGATGGACGAGACAAGTTGAGCATCTGACCGCCGTTGCGTTACTGACATGTTTACACAAATTTCCTGTAAACCCTAACCCTACCCTAACCCCCCCCCTTCCTGGCCCTGTGCGCACCCGTGTCGAGGCCCTCTTCACGGCCATCCGTCGACTTCTTGGACCTAAGTCGAGTTGTCTGACAGTTGAAAAAACCTTAAGAACGAGTTGAGCTGTCTGAACTGTCGAGTTGTCCGAACGGTCGAGTTGTCCGCCGGACGAGTTGTCTGAACACTGCGCATCGCATGTATCTATTCTACAAACAAAGTACTCAAGTCGCTTATAATGCAGTACAGTGTATATACACAGCAAGATAGGTTATTGAAGTTATAAATTCTGAGACCCATAATAAGGGTTTACGGCGCATTTACCGGGGTGAACTCCTTCTCTATTCGCTAAGTGCACTGGGTTCTTTTACATGCATACACAACAAATGGGACCAGCAGCTTTAAGCCCCACCTGAAAGACAAAGCAATGGTTGAACGTTTTGCTTTAAAAGGACACTTTCAAAAAAGTGGGTAAAAAGTGGGTAAAAAAGTGGTGGCGGGATTCGGAAAGTTCCGTTTCTTTGGCTAAAAATCTGTACCCAACTTGACTGCCAATTAATTTGGGCAGCAATTGATGTGGGTGCAATTGTTATGATATTTCAAACCAAAAAAGGTGATGCTACCCATGTAGCAAACTAAGCACACTGTAAATTGTTAGGGGCCTACCATATGGATGTTGTTATAATTAAAGATTTCATATCTTTTCCCATTTGAAGGCGGAGCTTAGAGCAAGTGTTTTCCTGGCACTAGAAGAACAAGATGCTGTACAGAACAAAACACCGTTCATTAATCAAGACCTCAAAAAATTCCTCTCGACAAAAGAAGGTACGTTGTCCATCATTTGTTTTTCCATACAAAATGTACATAGTATAGTAACAGTGTGATGCCCTTTTCTTCACTTCCTGGTAATGACCTGGGCCCAATTTTATGGCTCTGAAATTCTGCCATTATAATCACGAATCCAGGCTTACATGCGAGCGTAGAGTTTCTGCACTAGTCTTGTAAACATTTAATGCCTAGTAACCTGGAGTACGCACGCGCAGAAGCCCAAATTTGCAGCTAACCTGAAGCACAGAATTCCCTAAGCGCCAATTCTGTGTTGCGATAAGCAGAGCCATGAAATTGGGCCCTGGTGAGTGGCTGGCCGCTGTTATTGGACCAAGCTGAAGGTGAGGTCAGCATTCTCCATTTTATTTTATTTATTTTTTATTTTAAATCTTTAGACATACACAATAGTTACAAGTTGTACAGGGGCTGTCAAGGTTAAAACAAAAGTATAAAAACTGTCATCAAAAGATGTGTAAAACCAGACCCCTGCCAACGATAAAAATATAATTATACAATATAAAAAGGTGATTGAAACAATGGTCTGCCGCCCAAATGGCAGTGAAAAGGCCAAAGGACCAGTTAGAATTCTCCGGCTGACCGATCACTCAAATAACAATTTTACTGGTCCTGCCTAGTAGTCACTGGAAAAGTTTAAAGGCAAACCCTGGACTAAACAAGTGGCGCATCTATTGGAAAGAAAGCACCCCATCTGAGCGCAAGTAGTGTTTTTTTTAAAGGTGATAGCGATATAAGGTTTTGTTCATACACTATATAAGTCTTAGACAACATACATGTCTGTGGATCAGACACATCGTCTTCTTCTGTTGATTTTTCATTTGTTTTCTTTCAGGGTTTTTAATCGCTTCCGTGGTCCAAGAATTTCTGGAGCACTTTCGCTTGGACTTCACTCTTGCCGTCTTCAACCCAGAAACAAATTTTGTAAGTTACAGACAAAAGGCCTAATGCTATTAGTATTATTAGTAGGCCATATTATTAAACCATCATTGATTTTAAGATACAGGCTTGGGGCCCAACTTCAGCACAGATAAGTAAATAATAATTTGGGGGGCTAATCATCCTTACTCGCAGCTAAGAGCTGAATTGCGAAGGACGCGGCTACAACGTGTTCGAGAAGCAGGCATGCAAGGGCGCCTATGGCTGCCAGCCACATCAACCCATTATGACCACGGAGCACAGCCAAGATCGAAAGTGTTTGATTTTTTCTGAGGGAGGAAAACCGGATAGTCTGGAAAACCCTTGTGGCACAGCAGAGAACCAACACACAACTCAACTCACATATGGCCCCGACCGGGAATCGAACCGGGATCACCTTGGTGAGAGGCGAGCGCTTTACGCACAAGCCAACCGTGCCAGTAGCTGAGCATAACACAACTATGCTTTTAGGTTACCAGCAAAGTATCATGTCACATGTATCTGTGACTGTTACGTATCCTGCTTATTTCTGCTCAGTAGTAATTAAATTTTTTAAAAGCAATATTGACTCATAAAATTGGTGGCATGGTTGGCGTGTGTGTAAAAGCGCTTGCCTCTCACCAAGGTGACCCCGGTTTGATTCCCGGATGGGGCCATATGTGAGTTGAGTTGTGCGTTGGTTCTCTGCTGTGCCACGAGGGTTTTCCAGAACATCCGGTTTTCCTCCCTCGGGAAAAATCAAACACTTTCGATCTTGGCTGTGCTCCGTGGTCATAATGGGTTGATGTGGCTGGTAGCCAAAGGCGCCCTTGCATGCCTGCTTATCCAACACGTAGCCCCGTCCTTCGCAATTCAGCTCTTAGCTGCGAGTAAGGATGATTAGCCCCCCAAATTATTATAAAAGAGGGCCTTGGTATTTCTAATCATCAGAGTGTGGGTTTGAGTCTCGGTTGTAGTACTTGTGTCCTTGAGAAAGATGCTTTGCCATAATTGGTTTGTCCTTCGGATGGGACCTTGTCCCTTGCACTAGGATTGGTAGTGCAAGAAAAAGAACACAGAACACTTATCGTGGAAGAGTAGAGGGTTAAAGGGAAGGTACACGTTTGGTAATTGTCAAAGACCAGTCTACTCACTTGGTGTATCCCATCATAACCATAAAAAACAAGCCTGTGAAAATTTGGGCTCAATTGGTCATCGAAGTTGCGAGAAAATGGTAAAAGAAAAAACACCCTTGTTTGACAAAGTTGTGTGCTTTCAGATGAATAAAAGACTTCTAGCTAGAAGTCTTTTATTATTTTCGTGAGAAATTCCCTCTTTCTCAAAAACTACGTTACTTCAGAGGGAGTCGTTTCCCACAGTGTTTTATACTATTAACAGCTCTCCATTGCTTGTTACCAAGTCAGTTTTTAAGTTAATGTTTGTTTTGAGTAACTACCAAATGTGTGCCTTCCCTATAGCAAGCACGATGGTTTTTTTTTTTTTCTTTTTTTTTTTTTTGCAAGTCGACAGACAAACAAGGCCTGAAGGCCACTTCAAAGTTTGGACTACAATTATTCCTAGGGGGTGAAACAGGGTTACCCCTTATAGGCTACAGTCCATACAGATGTAGGCTTGGGTATCATCAGTCCGAAGCCTGGCCGGTAGAGCAGAAAGCACTATACTATGTACCTCCCCAATTTTACGTAGCAATAGTCACGAATATGATTCGAACCCACACTCTGCTGATCAAACATCAGAGCTTGAATCTGGTGCTCTTAACCGCTCGACCATGACACGCCACTTTACAGGTTTCCTCGAAGGTTTGTGAGCCACTTATGAGGCACCTTTGGTTTCGCTACCAAAATTAAACAGTTACATAAAGTAAAAATCTACTCTGATAATAACAGCGAAGACTTCTCTTCCCATCCAGGGAGAGAAATACGAAGGAAGAGAAACCCTCTCCAAGGATCTTGACATCGTTGATTCCGACAAGTCAAGGGGGAAACCTCTCCTCTGTGAGCTGCTGAAACGAGCCAATGAACAATCCAGTAGAACCCCACTGCCAAGGGCAAACTCCAGAACCGAGGTAAGCTCGACGTGATTTAGGCCTGAAGGGGTGATTGCCTTCATGCCCCCTGGTCATTGCCCTGGTGTCATTGAACAGTAGAAATTTACAATTTCCCCATAGGGTGCCTTTTACCAAGGAGAAAATACCTTGGTGCCCTTGCCCTTTCAGAAAACGAAGCAAACAGGCCTGGCAGTTTATTACACTGAGCCAATGCCCTCTGTTGCCCTGAGATTGGCCTTGTGCCCCTTCAAAATTTCTTGTTGACCTTCAGTTTTTCAAATTGGAAGTGCCCTTTGCAAAATGAAAACTGCCTTGCCCTCTCAAAAATGATTATTTTAGCCCTGGATCACGCTTAAGATGAAAGAAGATGTTTTGATTGTCTGTTTCTTAAATTGGTTTTTATATAGCTCCTCAAATGAAAAACAAATTCGATCAAAGTACTCAAAATCACACCATCAGTTTTTCAGAATCAACATAACTCATGTTTAGAGAGATCGTTGCATTGTACTGCATTTATTGTGTTAAAAAGTATGCACATTTATTAGTTATACATCGCACAGAAAACAAATAAAAGCTTTGACAAAAATGATTTGTTTTTTACCCTTAAACCAATTTGTATTAAAGGCAGTGGACACTATTGGTAATTACTCAAAATAATTATTGGCATAAAACCTTTCTTGGTGACGACTAATGGGGAGAGGTTGATGGTATAACACATTGTGAGAAACGGCTCCCTTTGAAGTGCCATAGTTTTCGAGAAAAAAGTAATTTTCCACGAATTTGATTTCGAGACCTCAGATTTAGAACTTGAGGTCTCAAAATCAACCATCTAAACGCACACAACTTCGTGTGACAAGGGTTTTTTTTTTTCATTATTATCTCGCAACTTCGATGACCGATTGAGCTCAAATTTCCACAGGTTTGTTATTTTATGCATATGTTGAGATACACCAACTGTGAAGGCTAGTCATTGACAATTACCAATAGTGTCCACTGCCTTTAAGTACTGTATAGGCCTACTCAGTACTCTGTTGAGACGAAGTCTACGGACAGATTGTTGTGGTGGGATTCGGACACCAAGTGATTTGCCTGCGGATTTTTTTCACAGAACTTGGGGGAAAGCACTGAGTATACATTGCAATATACGTGTACATCAGTGTATGGGTAAAGAACAAATTGTATTCTTAAAGGCAGTGGACACTATTGGTAATACTCATTAGCATAAAACCTCATTCGGTAACGAGTAATGGGGAAAGGTTGATGGTATAAAACATTGTGAGAAACGGCTCCCTCTGAAGTAACATAGTTTTCGAGAAAGAAGTAATTTTCCACGAATTTGATTTCGAGACCTCAGATTTAGAACTTGAGGTCTCGAAATCAACCATCTAAACGCACATAACTTCCTGTGACAAGGGATATTTTTCTTTCATTATTATCTTGCAACTTCGATAACCGATTGAGCTCAAATTTTCACAGGTTTGTTATTTTATGCATATGTTGAGATACCCCAACTGTGAAGGCTAGTCTTTGACAATTACCAGAAGTGTCCACTGCCTTTAACCCTGATGTAAAAGTTAACATCTTTACACTGACAAACAACCATACCAAAGTTGAAGATTTTGCAATTAGGTTGGTAGATGACATGCTTGTTTGCTTGCTGAGATGATCTTTCCATCAAGGGAACTCGGCACATCCCACAAGGGGATATAAACGCCAAGCTGGCAACAGCAAATCTCTTTCTTACAAATATGGTTCTAACGTCTATGATTATGAGTTGCACAAATCAAGAAATTGGGATTCAGTAACTAGACAAGTATTAAATCTAGTCATTGTGCAATTTTGTAAAATCAACTGCTAGCTTGTTGGATTTGAACCTACAACCTTGCAATTTGCAAGTCCTGTAGTCTAACCACTAAACCACATTGACCATGGATGATCCCACTTGGCTTTAAAACCCAGGGCAAGTCTTGGCTTTAAACCCAGGGCAAGTCTTAGCTTAAGAACCCAGGGCAAGTCTTGGCTTTAAAACCCAGGGCAAGTCTTGGCTTTAAACCCAGGGCAAGTCTTGCCGTTAAAACCCAACACAAGTCTTGGCTTTAAAACCCAGGGCAAGTCTTGGCTTTAAACCCAACACAAGTCTTGGCTTTAAACCCAGGGCAAGTCTTGGCTTTAAACCCAGGGCAAGTCTTGGCTTTAAACCCAGGGCAAGTCTTGGCTTTGAAACCCAGGGCAAGTCTTGGATTTAAACCCAGGGCAAGTCTTGGCTTTAAACCCAGGGCAAGTCTTGGCTTTGAAACCCAGGGCAAGTCTTGGCTTTAAACCCAGGGCAAGTCTTGGCTTTAAACCCAGGGCAAGTCTTGGCTTTAAACCCAGGGCAAGTCTTGGCTTTAAAACCCAGGGCAAGTCTTGGCTTTAAACCCAGGGCAAGTCTTGCCGTTAAAACCCAGGGCAAGTCTTGGCTTTAAAACCCAGGGCAAGTCTTGCCGTTAAAACCCAGGGCAAGTCTTGGCTTTAAAACCCAGGGCAAGTCTTGGCTTTGAAACCCAGGGCAAGTCTTGGATTTAAACCCAGGGCAAGTCTTGGATTTAAACCCAGGGCAAGTCTTGGCTTTAAAACCCAGGGCAAGTCTTGGCTTTAAACCCAGGGCAAGTCTTGGCTTTAAACCTAGGGCAAGTCTTGGCTTTAAACCCAGGGCAAGTCTTGGCTTTAAAACCCAGGGCAAGTCTTGCCGTTAAAACCCAGGGCAAGTCTTGCCGTTAAAACCCAGGGCAAGTCTTGGCTTTAAACCCAACACAAGTCTTGGCTTCAAACACAGGGCAAGTCTTGGCTTTAAAACCCAGGGCAAGTCTTGACTTTAAACCCAGGGCAAGTCTTGGCTTTAAAACCCAGGGCAAGTCTTGACTTTAAAATCCATGGCAAGTCTTGGCTTTAAAACCCGGGGCAAGTCTTGGCTTTAAAACCCATGGCAGGTCTTGGCTTTAAACCCAGGGCAAGTCTTGGCTTTAAAACCCGGGGCAAGTCTTGGCTTTAAAACCCATGGCAGGTCTTGGCTTTAAACCCAGGTTAAGTCTTGGCTTTAAACCCAGGGCAAGTCTTGGCTTTAAAACCCATGGCAAGTTAACACTCTAGTCAATATTATAGCTCCACGAATTGAGTGTACCTTTGATATTTAATAATGAGTATTATTCATGAATACTATTATTTTTTAACGCCCTTTAAGTGCCTTGTGTCATTTACATTTCTGTTCTTTCTGTGACCTGTTCGATGTTTTCTTCTTTGTTTTCTCTATTCAGGAAATTGCCATACCAAAGGTAGATTTGCATGAATTTTATATTTTATATTAGCATAAAAAAATGAAAAAATTGCATGATAAAACTTAGTAGGATACATGTAGGTTAAAATAGTAACAGATTTGAGTTTCAACTGCATAGAGCTGCTTAACATGATTGATTTACATGTAATTGCTAAGTAAAACAATGCACGCTAAGCAGAATTGAGTGCTAAGAAGCTCTATGAAATTGATTCCAGCATGGATAATAGAGGAATTACATGTAGAAGAAGAACTTCATTACCCTTACTCATACATTGCAAATATTAGGGCCTTGTCACACGAGGCAACTTAAACAGGCAACTCAGAGGCAACCAACTGATAGTATACAAATATTGACTGCTTCTAGTGCTATGGTTAAAACTATGACTCCCGAGGTGATCCCCGGAGCATTCTATTTTCCCGAGGCAAAGCCGAGGGAAAATAGAACGCTCCAGGGATCACCGAGGGAGTCGAAGTTTAAACCATTGCACGAGTAAAAGCAGCCAATATTTGTTTTAAAACACCCAAAACATTTCTAAATACTGAACTATTAAGTTACAGACCTGAATGCTACAATCCACAGACGACGCAAATACAGATTGCGAAAACTTTTACTAATGTAGTGTCATGTAATCCAAAATGGTTACAGACTATTAATTTATCATCCTCGTACACGCAACGGACGTCTGGGTACTGCACGACGTGTGCTAGTCTTTCGGACTAGCGCACGGCTAACCGATGCACTATCACACGGCCATGGTCTAGCAAAACTAAGACATATCATGTGACGCGCTCTAATCCAATGAAAAGGCAGAATATTGGTAAGGGGTGTTATAGTGCATACTACAGGATCATTTTGGTGGCACAAGAGTAATGTATACCATTAGCAAGAAATATATTTGAACATTGAAATGTGAATGGTTTGTTTTCTTGGAGATTGCTTGGAACTTGGTTGCCTGTAAATTGCCTTGTGTGACATGGCCCTTACTTACGTGCATGTACATGTAATGGCAACCTTTCGTTTCTGATCAAGAAATTCTTTCTTAGTAGCAAAGTCGGTTTCCCTAACATCATTTTTAATTTGGGCTCTGGCTCCAAGGCAAAAATGTAACCCTACTTTGAAGAAAACTTAAATAACCAACTTCTTTGTTAACTTTCTAATTCTGGGTAAGAGACAATAGAGTCTCCGTATTGGAGATGATTAACCCCATTCCTTTGTTTACCCCCAACCCTCCCACCACTACTCCCACCACTATTCCCACACCCTATCACAACAATAAGTCTGACGGCGGTAGAGGTGTTATTTACAAAGTGGTAAGATCAGATGATATGGTGTTCTATTCGTTTGGAGTGCTGTGATTTTTTAAGTTTGAAAGAGATACATTTAGCAGTTTTAGGCTGGGGGTTGCAGGCCCCAAATTAACCCACGACACCCACAGCAATTTGCAGTGGTGCACCGTGCTTTTGCTGTGGTGTGGCTTAGTTGGACACACTTGGTCACCTGCCATCTTCCATACACATGTAGGGCAGCAGGGTCTTCTAACATCTTCCAACCACGAAACTACAAAGTACATGTATACATAATCCACTTAAATGAGTTTGTAAAAATAATATCAAGCACGCTGTTTAATCCACAGGCCGGCCATGAAATAGCAACCCCCTTTCAAAAAAATGGTTAAACAGTAGAAAGATAATAGATAGTATTGTTCAGAACAATTTCTGGCATTTACGTGTTCATTAAATGGAACTATTTCCTACCCATATTCATCGGTAGTTCCTCAAACAAATTCATCAGATTTTGAGTACATTTTGGGTATGTCCATTCCATAAATCATGCATCATAAAATGTTTCCAATCCCATCCCTTTTTCACTGAACATTCATAACCTTGATGATTTAATCCAGTTTTTTTTTACCTTGTCTTCGAACTAATCTCACTGTTTTTGTTTGATGGTAAAAAGCACCCTGTTTTCAAACTGCACCAAAATTAAAGGAACACGATGCCTTGGATCGGTCGAGTTGGTCTTTGAAAAGCGTTTGTAACCGTTTGTTATAAAATGCATCTATGGGTAGAAAGATGTTGTAAAAGTAGAATACAATGATCCACACAAACATACCTCGAAATTGCAAGCTTTTCCTTTTACCTCGTCGACTAACACGGTCGGCATTTTATGGGAATCAAATTTTTGACTCCCATAAATGGCCGACCGTGTTAGTTCGCACAGTAAAAGGACAACCACTCAGTTTTGAGGCAAACTTGTGTGGATCATTGTATTCTACTTTTAAAACATCTTTCCAACCATATGCATTTTATAAAAAAGGGTTAAAAATGCTTTTTTAGACCAACTCGTCCGATCCAAGGCAACGCAGTGTTCCTTTAATGTATGAAGAAATTGTTCTACATTTGAAATTACATCACCCGATTTTTCCGCCAAAAGACAGTTATAAAACAGTTACCATTTCATTTCAACATTTCAACAAACAAATTGTGATCGATTGATGCTATTGCAAAATGAAAAACATGATACTTCAGCATACATTTGGGAGTCGGGGAGGTAGTGCTTTCTGCTCTAGCAGCCAGGCTTCTGCTGGATGATACCCAAGCCTACATCTGTATAAACTGTAAATGGGGTTTCAGCTCCAGGAGTTGGGGGCAACAGCCCCTCGAAAAATAGTTGATTGTAGCCTACACCTTGAAGTGGCCTTCAGTCCTTGTGTGTTTGGCGACTATGCACAATGTCCGAAATAGGCCTATTGGGTCAAGTTTGTGCAAGTACCTACCAGTGGTTAACTAGTGGTTGTTTAGTGACATAAGTTCATTTGGCGAAAAATCAAGTGATACATCTAAAGATTCTCCAAATCACCAAATTGTAACAAACTTTTCCTCAAGCAATCTTATTTTAACAGATACAATAGCTCTATTTTTATTTTGCATGAAAAATACTGTATTAATCTCTTGTTAGTTATTATAACATTGTCGTGACTTTATTATTTTGTTTTTGAATTCATAATTTTCAGATTAATCATATAAACTACATGTAGTACTATTTTATCAAATAATTGGGTGAACAAAGGAAAATTTACTAGTTTGTGATTTGAATCTGTGACCATCGGATTAACGTGCCAGTGTTATAGGAGATCTTGTCCCCTGATGTGTGTGTATTCCCACACTGTAAAATAACATGGGCTGAATGAAAACTGAGTCAAAAGAGTGTGCACCCTGCTGAGATAAAACTTCTACACAATTTGTGGTATGGTTGGACAGAATTCCTAGGGAACAGAATCTCCTGTCTCTTGTAGATTCTGTCCCCCATATGGGAAATGAACATGGGCTGAAGGAGGATGATTGAAAAGAGGGCGCTATCAGAAGTAGTTTGTACACAGTTGGTGTTATTGGGGAACAGAATCTTCAGGGGACAGAATCTCTTGTTACACCGACTGCCCCATGTGAGCTATATGTATCCCGATCTGGTCAGTTTTTTTCTTTGTTCACCCCAGAATTAGATTAGATTTAACCAGTCAGTTTTCCATTGTACATGTAGTTTATAACTTATTATTTGAATTGTATTTTGTTTGTGTCTAGGATCTGACTGCAGTACAAATTGCTGATGCAAAAGAGAAGTTTGAATACTATGATAAGGTAATGAAGCCGTCTTTCTACATGTATGTGTAGGCTGTCATGGCAGAGAGGTTAAGAGCATCAAAATCAAATGGTGGACAGCCATTTTGCGGAGGTGCATTCTGCATTGGGCAAGGGGTTTAACGCACATTGTGTTCAACTCGCATTACAACAAGTTATGCTCTCAAACCTTGTAGGCATGATATTCTTCCTACTTTTGTCTGATTTCAAATTTGTTTTACATGTACACTCTTGGAAAAAAGTGTGTTTTAAAAGCCTAAAATGTCCATTAAAGGCAGTGGACACTGTTGGTAATTGTCAAAGACTAGCCTTCACAGTTGGTGTTTCTCAACATATGCATAAAATAACAAACCTGTGAAAATTTGAGCTCAATCGGTCAACGAACTTGCGAGATAATAATGATAGAAAAAACCACCCTTGTCACACAAAGTTGTGTGCGTTTAGACGGTTGATTTCGAGACCTCAAGTTCTAAATCTGAGGTTTCGAAATCAAATTCGTGGAAAATTACTTCTTTCTCGAAAAATATGGCACATCAGAGGGAACCGTTTCTCACAATGTTTTATACCATCAACCTCTCCCCATTACTCGTCACCAAGTAAGGTTTTATGCTAATAATTATTTTGAGTAATTACCATTAGTGTCCACTGCCTTTGAAGGAGCACGTTGCCTTGGATCGGACGAGTTGGTCTTTGAAAAGCGTTTGTAACCGTTTGTTATAAAATGCATATGGTTAGAAAGATGTTTTAAAAGTAGAATACAATGATCTACACAAATATGCCTCGAAATTGCGTGGTTTTCCTTTTACTTTGCGAACTATGACGGTCCGCCATTTTCGGGAGTCAACATTTTGACACCATGTGTACTTGCCCAATGTAGGTCAGGCCTTGTACTCGGTGAAGTGTTAGTACTTTTCCCCCAAGGACCAATAATAATCATGCCTGGCAATATTTTTTTATTTTTTTCCTCTGCAGGACAAAAGTGGCTCCATTGACAAGGATGAGCTGAGGAGCTTGTTTATTGATATGTTCCCACACTTCCACAGGTAGATTATTGCAAGCCTACAGGCCGAGTCACACTGCAGCGATAACGAAAACAATAACGATCACGGCGCAAAGAGAACGTTTTCTATTAGTTGAATTGCAGAATACGCCCACGCCCATTCAACCAATAGAATGTGTTCTCTTTGTGTCGTGATCGTTATCGTTATCGCTGCAGTGTGACTCGGCCTTAAATCCTATTCTATTAAATTGTTGCAGTACCAGCTGCTTAACGATAGGATTCGAACTGCCTCTAGCTACCGAGCAATCTTGATGGTCAAGTTGGTAAGACACTGCTCTGGAATTGCAAAGGTTGTGGGTTCGCATCCCACATGAGTAATATGCCTGTGATTTTGTTCACAGAACTCTGGAAAGTACTGAGTGTACCCTCCTAACACACATCAGTGTATATGGGTAAAAACAAAACTATTCTTCAAAAGCTTCAGTCACACCAAACTTGTTCTCAAACTATCTGAACTCGTCCAAACAAAAAATTGTAAAATGAGTTGTGGTCTGACTGGAGCGTATAGCTTTGTAATAATAACCATTCCTCCATGTCTTATATAGCGCATCACCATGAGGTCCCTATGCGCTGTAAAGGGAAATCAACAATTGTACAGAGTAAACAGATTATGTTTTTATCCGTGTTTCGAATTAATCTGATTTCTCAGCCTGTAACAACCTCTGAAGACTACCACAACTGAACGGCTGAATATTGGAAAGAGTGGGAACAATACGACAATGTCTATAATGTGACTTATCTCTGGTAAAAGTTATGAATGAGAAAGAGAGTTGGGTCTGTTTGTGAGCAGGATGAGCGTGCAACAAACGGACCTGGTCTGTGTGCACACTAACATCAAAATGACGCCTGCCCATGAAGGATGTACTACGAACGGAATTGAAGTACTGGGTTCTGACTAGGGACCTGACAGACATGCGTTAAAACTCTCAGCCTGACCAAGAAGGATGTACTACGATTGGAATTTAAGTACTGGGATCTGACTAGGGACCTGACAGGCATGCAGTAAAACTCTCAGCTGCTTGTTGTCGTTGTTTACAGTTTTTGTTGCTTCTTTCTTTACAGGAATATGTTAGAGCGATACGTGAATGACGAATTTAGAGCTGGGGACAGTGACTTCAGTAGTTGTAAGTAAACTTCAGTTTTATTTGGAGTTTGACCCGGGTAGTTGGGCCGATGCACGTGTATTTAGATAAGAATAACCAAAATTGTTTGAATTTTTTTTTTTTTTTTAGAAAAGTGATGTTTTGTAGCAATCCTGTTTGCAGTTGAGACCTCAAACAGTTGAGACCTTAAACCTTCTTTCTTTGCCTTACTTTTTGACTACCAGGTATTGACTTTGATGAGTTTCTGGGCATGTATCGTCGCTTGTTTGTCGTTTGTCGTTCGGTCGTTTCCCACGACGTCTCAGAGATTCTACCTCAGTCCCAGAGAAGACTCAATGATTCCATCAAGACCAACATCAACTTGAAACCGGTAAGTGTTGATGATGCATACCAGACTGGGGCTCAGGTTTTTATACTTAACTGCAGGCCCGGGGCCAGTAGTTTTGGTGTTGGGCTACTATATACTAATGACCTGCAATTCCAACAAACTTGTGTTTTTAGTTAAGTGAATAAAGGGTAGCGATGAGTTCTTAACCGGTCGTTTAAAACCAGCAGGGTCATGGCTGTGTGATAAAGGCCTGAGCTGAAGGCGAGGGCCTTTATCACGCGGCCAAGTAACATAGTTTTCGAGAAAGAAGTAGTTTTCCACAAATTTGATTTTGAGACCTCAGAATTAGATTTTGAGGTCCCGAAATCAAGCATCTGAAAGCACGCAATATCGTGTGACAGGGGTGTTATTTTCTTCCATTATCTCGCAACTTCGATGACCAATTGAGTTAAAATTTTCACAGGTTTGTTATTTTATGCATATGATGAGATACACCAAGTGAGAAGACTGGTCTTTGACAATTACCAGTAGTGTCTAGTGCCTTTAATAGGAATATAACACAGGGGAATACTTGTGAATAAAGTGCTTGCCTCTCTCAAAATGGTGGCCCTGGTTTGATTCCAGGCTAAGGCCATAGTATGTGAGTGGGTTTTCCTTTCTCCAATAAAATCAAACACTTTGGATCTCTGGCTGTTCTCCCGTGTTCATGCGTCACTGTGGGTTACTGTTAAAGGGCATTTTAAATGCTTTACATGTAGCTTGACAATTTCGTAGACATAACCTTCGCAAAATCTTTTAACATAAAGTGGGCAAAACCAGTGATGGTTTGCAGTCTACATTGTATATCACTCAGAAGCTTTTCCTTTTTTTGAATGTTATTGTCTTCAAACTAGATAAGCGTCGGCCAGAGCAACAATTTCAACAAGAAAGACGGCCCAGGCGCTCAAAATCTTCCTTCCTTTACTGAGAAATCAGAGCTGAGGAAACCGATCGCACATCGTCAGAGGTCCCTCTCTGCTGGTAGCGAGGGTAGTGAAGACTCATTCTTCGATGAGGTACCATCTCCAGGGAGGAAGCCTCCTTCATATAGGTAGGGAACTTTTCACACATTTTAAGTTTATATAATAATTATAAGAATAATTTGGGGGGCTAATCATCCTTACTCGCAGCTAAGAGCTGAATTGCGAAGGAAGCGGCTACAACGTGTTTGAGAAGCAGGCATGCAAGGGCGCTTTTGGCTGCCGGCCACATTAACCCACTATGACCACGGAGCACAACCAAAGATCGAAAGTGTTTGATTTTTCTCGAGGGAGGAAAACCGGATGGTCTGGAAAACCCTCGTGGCACAGCAGAGAACCAACGCACAACTCAACTCACTAATGGCCCTGGCCGGGAATCCTAATGGGGTCACCTTAGTGAGAGGCAAGCGCTTTACGCACAAGCCAACTATGCCACCCATGCTTAGCAAAACTAAACAGGATGCCAGTCACAGATAGCACATGTGACACGGTACTTTGGCTGGTATTCTTATTCTGGTTTAAGCGTATTTTTGTTGTACTTAAAGGAACACATTGCCTTGGATTGGTCGGGTTGGTCTGTGTAAAGCGTTTGAAACCGTTTGTTATGAAATGTATACGGTTAGATAAATAATTTAAAAGAAGAATATAATGATCCACACAAACATGCCTCGAAACTGCCTGGTTTTCCTTTTATGTCGTTAATTAACATGGTCGGCCATTTTAACAAGTCCGAATTTTTACTCTACAAAATGGCATGCCATGGGTGTGCCCTCCGAAAAAGAAAAAAACGCGCAAATGGCTTTTACCAAAACGCAAACTAATTTCAACATTTTGTTTGCATTCATTGATCAAATATATGTAAGATCGTTTTGTGTTTATACAAATCTATAAAGTCAATTTTTCTTGTTATTTACATGAAGCTTGAAGCCAAAACGGGAGAGTCCTCCACCGTCACCCCCCAAAACACCACCCCTGAAAGCAGGCGGTTTGTCCTCCTTGCTCAATGCTCCATCACTCACAGGGAGTGGGATGGGATCTCTGGCAGGGGCTCCATCATTATCAGGAAAGGGAGGTGCTAAAGGTAAGTAATATTGCTGAGTAACAATTTTATTAGTCATAGCTCAAACTTTGGGGGGGGGGACCATAATACCGCAGCGCTAGTAGCTCAGAATTACTGGATCAGGATTTAAGTGAGAACAAATTTTAAAATCCCCACAACTTCAAACTGCAGTGCCTTGCTCGATCATAACCCTATATTCATTTCAAAACATAAAGCTCAAAGCGTCCAATCTACCTTTGTTAGGTGTTGCGCAAATGTCCGCTATTATTATGATGTCTTGTTTTTGGATGCCTAGATGCCCAAAGCCCAGACTGGAAGGACCTGAAGGCGTTGGACAACAAGCTGGACAAGATGAGTTTTGATCTCTCTAAGAGCGAAGGCAGTGAGGATTATGAAGATGATTTCCAGAGGTAGGTTGACTTTTAATAAAAATAAATAATAGTAATGTTTGTTTTTTATATAGCGATTTACACATGTCTCAAAGCGCTTCCAACATTATTACCCTAATCACTGGGCCATTTCAATCCTTAAAGGATTTGGGTACTTTTTGTAACACAAAACGCAATGTCTACACATTTGCATTAAACTTACACCGTTTGAAGATAATTATAGTAGAAAGCATACCTCAAAATATTAGTTGCTGGGGTGCTTTAGTTTTTGAGAAATGAGTAAAACAATGTTATGAAAATATGTTTTTACATGCTAAAATAATTTTGGTCTCATGATCATTGAGACAAAAATTATTTTCATGACATTGTTTTACTCCTTTCTCAAAAACCTACAGTACAGCACCTCAGCAAGTAATTCTGTACGGGATAGCCACACCAGGCGTTTGTACAGTAGCTGACAGATGCAGATGTAATATTTTCAGGGAAGCCTTCTACTATCATTATCTTCAAACTGTGTAAGTTTAATGCAAATCTGTGGACATTGTGTTTTTTGCCCTACAAAAAGTACATAGACCCTTTAAACCATCTCAGCTCCCTGGGGAGTGTACAGCCTGTGCCGCCAAATATGCGGCGCACTAAGCTTAACTAAACATAAGAACCATCTCTGCCCTCACAGGTACCCATTTACCCCTGGGTGGAGAGAAGCAATTATAGTTAAGTGTCTTGCTCAAGGACACAAGTGTCACGACTGGGATTCGAACCAATACTCTGCTGATCAGGAACACCAGAGCTTGAGTACAGTGCTCTTTATTGGTTAAGGATAATGTTGATAGAAAGCTTCCCTTTTTTAAAGGGTTTGGGAAAATAGCACAATGTCCACAGATTTACATTAAACTTACACAGTTTGAAGTTAATAATAGTAGAAAGCTTCCCTTAAAATATCACTTGCTGAGGTGGTGTATTGTTTGAGAAATGAGTAAAACAATGTCACAGAAATAGTTTTCTTTTACATGCTCACCATGTAATGGTTCATAAGGTGCTGTGGCGCAATACATGTATGTACATGTACTTAATGAAACCAGGGGTCGATTTAACAAAGACTTAGGACTAGTCCTAACTTAGGACTCGTCCTAGGAGATATACAAAACGTGTGGCTAGTCCTAAGTTGGGGCGAGTAACTCGTCCTAACTCAAGATAAGACTAGTCTTAACTCTTTGTGAACACCGGGGCAGGAACACCGGGGCAAATCTCTTCTCTTGTCGATAAGTGCTCTAGGTTCTTTTACATGCATTATACAACACACGGACTCAACAGTTTTACATGTACATCCCATTCGAAGGGGGTAGCAATGGTTAAGTGTCTTGCTTAAAGGGAAGGTACACGTTTGGTAAATGTCAAAGACCAGTCTTCTCACTTGGTGTATCCCATCATAACCATAAAATAACAAGCCTGTGAAAATTTGAGCTCAATTTGAGCTTGAGTCCGGTGCTCTTATCCACTCAGCGACGACACGCCAACATGAAGATGATGAGGGTTGTTCCATCAGTCATGGTCAAGAAGTATCTCTCAATTCAATAAAAAATAATAAACAAATCCCATTTCATAGTAATGTCGAAGTGAAACAATCTGTCGTGAGTTATTGTAGGGATCAAGGCTGTAAAACATTTTCTTTATAAACCCGTAGTGAAATTCTTAACTGAAAAAACATATTTTATGCCTCAGCAGTGAAGGATAGCTGTTTTTAAAACATTTTTCCTTTTATCCCATAAAAAATTGCTTTAAAACTCAAAAAATATAAACCACTCTTTCTTGAGTGACTGTGACAGTAAAACGATTTTCTTTCATCTGACATGTCCGATAGACAATTTCTTTAACAGAAAAAAGCAAAAGGTGTTTTACAAAATGTTGTGGCAGTGAAATGTTTTTGCTTCTGTGTCGGAACAAATCACCCTGGTTAGAGAATGATTGCCATTTAGACCAGAGCAAAATGCTATGCAAAAGGCTACCATGAGTTTATTGCTTGGGTTGTCATGGCCGAGCTGTTAAGAGCATCAAACTCAAGCTCGCTGTTTCTGTTCAGCAGAGTGTGGGTTTGAATCCCGGTCGTGACACGACCGCTTACCAGGTTGTTCCCAGGTTGTATCGTAATTTGGGTGTGATCCCTGGCTACTAGGCAGTTCACGGTTGAATGGCTTCTGACTGGCACCCCTGAGAAAAGATATTGACAAAATAGGGAGGCCGCCAACATAAGGCTAGATAGCTCAGTTGGTAGAGCGCCGGCACGTTAATCCGGAGGATGTTGGTTCGAATCCCACTCTAGTCAATTCTTTGTTCAACCCCAAAAATCTTCTTCTTTTTTAAGCAAAGAAAAACAAGTAATTTTCTTTGGTTTTTTTTTTGGCAGTGAAGTTTTTTGTTTTCCTGCTGTTGCGAAAAGCTTTCAAAAAACAGTGCAATTGTAACTTAGTCTTTTTATCCCCCAAAAAAGACAAAATGAGTTTTGCACTGGTTGTGACAGTGAAAGATTTCATGTCGTAACAAAATTGCTCTGCAAAACCCATGATAAGTTAGTGCAGGAGTTGCTGTGACAGTAAAACTAAGTATCAAATGTATTTCTATTCCATAAAGCAAATTATTTGTAAAGAAAACACATTGAGTTTTATACAAGTTATGGCATTAAAAAGGATTTCCCTTTGATGCTGTTCCAAAATACTCTGCAAAACAACCATGTGAAGCGTAACAATATCTCTGCGTGTCCAAACCTATGATGGGTTACATGTATTATCAAGAAATCATTATACATTGACAGTGACAGATTTCTCCTTTTAGTTTGTCCATAATTTAGCAAAACACTTAAAATGTCAATTATCAGTCATCTGTTATTTCCGCCAACAAAATCCATCGTGATTTATTACCAAGCCTCTGACATGTCTGAGAGTGAACATTTTTGTGCACTTTCCCTATCATATCATACTACGTCCCTATCAGCAGAATCTATTATTAGTTTTATCACTGTTTCCACAAAGAAGGTGTTTCATTAATGTCAACAGTTTGCCCTGGTTTTGCATCTTAAAGACTCTGGACACTATTGGTAATTGTCAAAGACCAGTCTTCTCGCTTACTGTATCTCAACTTATAATACATAAAATAACAAACCTGTGAAAATTTGAGCTCAATCGGTCATCGAAGTTGCGAGATAATAATGAAAGAAAAAACACCCTTGTCACACAAAGTTGTGTGCTTTCAGATGCTTGATTTCAAAACCTCAATTTCTAAATCTGAGGTCTCAAAATCAAATTAGTGTAAAATTACTTCTTTCTCAAAAACTACGTTACTTCAGAGGGAGCCGTTTCTCACAATGTTTTTTATTATCAACCTGTCCCCATTACTCGTTACCAAGTAAGGTTTGATGCTAATAACTATTTTTTTAATTACCAATAGTGTCCACTGCATTTAAATAGTAGCAGTTTTATGAATCCATCATACATTTGTTTGTTTAGATGATCTTCCCGTCAAGGGAACTTGGCAAACTCCCACAAGGGGAATATTAAACACCAAGCTGGCAACAGACAATCTCTCTCATACAAACATTGGTTTGACGTCTAGGATTATGAATTGCACAATTCAAGAACTAGTGTTTCAGTAACTAGACAAACATACTTATTCTAGTCATTCTGAAATCAGCACTTAGCTTGGGGATTCGAACCTACAGTCAACTCACTGGACCACAATGACCAGTTACGTAATGTGCAATTCTTTAAAAAACAAAGTACACATTAAGCTGTTCATACAGGTAACGATATGGATATGTTTTTTTATGCATTGCACAACACATGGTGGGCACATGGATTTTCCGCCTTACAAGACTTTTTCACCACAAGACTTTTTGTCAATTTTAATGGCATACTATTCACGATATGGTCATTCTTGTTTGTGTATGTGCCCTTGGGTGGATTTCACTTAGGACTACATGTGTGTAGTCCTAGGCAATGCTAAGAGATAGGACTGGTCCTAAGTTAGGACCAGCAACTCATCCTAACTTAGGACTGGTCCTATCTCTTAGCATTGCCGAGGACTAGTCCTAAGTTAGGACTATCTTTGTGAAATCCACCCCTTATTTCACACGCCAACTTACTTAAATGCTATCCAATTATTACTTATGCTCTCCAAATATTACTTATGCTATCCAATTATTACTTATGCTATCCAGTTATTAATAAAAGCAAAAAACAAATGTTGTCCAAGCGATAACTGAAGAAGGACTTGGGATCCCCCAGAAACCTATTGATTTTGGACTCCCATGACAAATATCAAGGTCATTAAAAGACTTGTTTTCAGAGAAATAACTCGTAAGTCCAAACTCAAAAGTGTGTGGTTTTGTCTTAGGATTCCCTGAAGCGTATTATTTTTGGACTCCTAGGTAAAATGTTATGGTCATTATGATTGAAACAAAAGAAATGTTGTCTCACAACTCCAGAAGGACTTTATCTCCGAACTTGGTGTGTGGATTGGTCTTTGGATCCCGAGAAGCCTAAAAAGTTATGGGTAAACCCTGTCTATACGTGTAACCGTCTTAAGTGTAGCACAGGTCTAAAACTTCATGGTTTTGTCTTCATTTTATCTACAATGTATACGACGCTTCTACAATGCTTTCTCCTGAAGACAATCAGAGCATACTGATCGAAACCAATGGTTCTTTTCAGAACCACCCCAACTCATTTAGAGATAGTCATTACATGGTGTTACCGCAAACCTTTCCATATCATATTTCCACCATGCAAAGTTTCAAATCCTACTTACAATGTCAGGTTTTTCAGATTGATTGCAATAATGATTTTTTTCCCCTTCTTTTTTCGGTCGCAGTTCTCAAGACAGCCAAAGCGTGACTCACTCAAGGGGTCAAAAGAGCCAGAAAAGCAATGAGGGAAACAGCATCAGCGAAGATATCAGTGAAGATATTCAAGAAGAAATTGATATATCCGGGGACGATGACTTCCTTGCAAGCAGTCAAGAAAAAGTAAGTGCTCAAAATAAACCATTCTGTCTGAAACCAAAATTTATTTGGATCGACCTAAAGTCGCTCCTCATCTATTTCTTTGGTACGGTCGCACCTGTCTGTAACGGTGTTATATTAGTGTACTCTCTCAGGCAACCATTCTTTAATGTCGCAACGGTTGAAGGGTTAGAAGCTTTACAGGCTACTTCATTATAATCATCACACCTTGGAGTACTTTATTGTCTGTTAAGGAAGACATTTGCGTCAATATTTGATGACATTTAGACACTCTACCTTGTGTCTAACATATCTAAAAAAAGAACTTAACATTTTTGAAATGGCTGCCAAATTAAAAATATATGATTCTGGGGGGAAAGGTTTAGATGTATGAATAGCTTATGGACTCAACTTTCAAGTGACGCCAACAAATCCGAAAATAATTAATGCTTGGGTGAGCACTGCTCACTGAAGAATAAGTAGTCGACATCTTGGATTGAGTTTTGTAAGCTCCAAAGGACTTACCTTTCACAAATTTGAAGGCTAATTCCTGCGGAGCCTAATTTTCATACCCATACAAAAGCAAGCAGTGCTCACCCAAGCATGAATTATTTTTGGACTTTTTTGTGTAATTTAAAAGTTGAGTCCGTAAGCTATCCATACATATAAACCTTTTCCCCCCAGAATTATATAATTTTTATCCGGCAGTCATTTCAAAAGTGTATAAGGTTAAGGTCAGCCAGTAATCCTGGAAATTACTCTCAGTCCATTTCTTGATTTGCCTTTAATGAAAGCCCAACGTTGTGGATAAAAGACTGCGATTTTCTCAGGAATTCTTTGCATGATTTCAGGACTCAGGTCCTTAAACCAGAATGTTTTCATTTGTGAAATCTTATTCCCTGGCAAGTGTCGATCTTGTGGCCAAGTTTGGGGCAAATCAAGGGCAAGGCCTCTGTAAACATTTCTGCAGCCAATTTCACGAAACGCATGTAGGATCAATCCTATCTCGAGTTAGGACGAGTAACCCGTCCTAACTTAGGATGGGTTCAATGTGTTCTTACGTCTTCGTATACCGGGAACTGAACCCGTCCTAAATTCTAAGATTAATCCTAAGTTAGGAAGAGTTTGGTGAAATCGACGACGGGACTGTTCCGTAATGCTTACAGTATTCATAGAACAGGGCTGTGGGCTTGTCACAGCTTTCCTGGATTTTAGTATGTCTTAGCATCAAAATATAAATGTGCTTAGCAGGTTTATTTAAGAACCTCTTTTTAACCGTGCTTACAATGAGACCCAACTGTACTTAGATGTTTTGTCTTAACAATTTACATGTAGGAATCTGTTATGGTGGTTAAGTCATCAGAGTGTGGGTTCGAATCTCAGTCATAGCACTTGTGTCCTTGAGCAAGATGTTTTACTATAATTGCATCTCTTCACCCAGGGGTGTACAATGTAAATGGGTACCTGCAAGGATAGGAGGATTTTGTGTATGATAAAGCCTATGGAGCACCACTACAGCCCGGGCTGTATACTCCCCAGGGAGCTGAGCAAGATTAAAGGACTTTTATTGGCCCAATGACCTGCAGCCGATGTCACAAAATGCTAGGATTAATCCTATCTCGAGTTAGGATGAGTAACTTGTCCTAACTGAGGATGGGTTCAATGCCTCCTATATGTATTTGGATATTGAACTTAACTCGTCCTAAGTCCTAAGATTAATCCTAAGTTAGGAAGAGTAACTGATGTATGTGAAGCGCATACCGACAATTATCATTAATATTTAATAACAATAATAACTTATTCAAATGAATTTATTACCAGTATCTAAATTTTTAATAACTCAAGTTTGCTTGTTCTATATTTTTTCACACGCAGTTTGATGAATTGACGACAGATCGGTCAGTGTCTCAGCTCAGTGGACACTTTGATTATACTGAAGACGCTCAACTTGAATTCTAGGACGGTTCAAGCGAGAAGTCGTTTTGAGATGAGCTTGCAATGGTAAACCTTTCTTCAGGCAGAAATTTGTTGTGAACAATTTGAACTGATCAAAAGGGAATTTGTGGCAGTGGACACTATTGGCAATTACTTAAAATAATTATTAGTATAAAACCTTACTTTGTACCAAGTAATGGGGAGCTGTTGATAGTATAAAACTTTGTGAGAAACCGCTCCCTCTGAAGTAACGTATTTTTCAAGAAAGAAGCATTTTTTCGCGAATTTGATTTCGAGACCTCAGAATATGATTTTGAGGTCTCGAAATCAAGCATCTGAAACACACACAACTTCGTGTCACAAGGGTGTTTTTTCTTTCATTATTTTCTCGCAACTTCCACGACCACTTGAGTTCAAATTTTCACAGGTTTGTTATTTTGTGCATACGTTTAGATACACCAAGTGAGAAGACTGGTCTTTGACAATTACCAATAGTGTCCAGTGTCTTTAAGTAAAGCGAGTAAAGTCTTTGCAGCGTCTAGGAAGTAAGTCACACTTTTGGGGCCATACAAAGGTTTCAATATTTTCATGGCCGGATCAAGTGTGGGCAGGGAGGGTTTGGGAGTGATCAGAGGGGGATTTAGAGTTTGTCATGTTTGTGGACAACTGCTGCGGTCAAAAGCAATTCCATATGTAAGATAAGATAAGATAAGATAAGATAAGAACTTTATTATCCCACACTGGGGAAATTAAAACTGGCCATGATTCAAACAGTACAGACAAAAACGCTTAAAATTATTTAACAACAAACAGATAGATAAAAATATTAATTAAGAATATCAGGTATAAAACTATGTATCTAGCATGGATTAAAAATTATGCACAGCATACAAGGTAAAATGTACACAAGAGAGGTCCTTAAAACCAACAACGCATAAAACACAGCAGACTTACATGTAAGGGCCATGTAAAAACGAAGATGTTGTGCTCATTTGGGAAACCTTCATCTTTTTAATAAAAAGTCTACCTGGCACTTCAGAACCAGAAACAAGAACAATAAGACCTGTCCTACCGTAAAAGTCTCGCGCGAATTCAAACACTTTGGTCCCACTACATTGCTTTAATAAATGGAGGAAACAAACGTGCACACTTTAACAAGCCCACATATTGAATACATGCGAGACTTGTACAGGTTTTGTTTAGATGATTTTCCCATCAAGGGAAGTCCGCAAACTTCCACATGGGGATATAAACACCAAGCTGGCAACAGATTCTCTCTCATAAAAAAATGGCTTAAACATCTATGTTTACGTATTGCACAAATCAAGAAATTGTGATTCAGTAACTAAGCGACAATACTTATTCTAGTCATTGTGAAATTAGCAGTTAGCTTAGTCAGATTCGAACCCACAACCTTGTGGTTGCAAGTCCTGCAGTCTAACCACTAGACCACGGTGACCAGTCTATACCAGGCCTGATGACAAGTGTGTAAAGGGCAAGGGCACCAAGGCATTTTCTCCTTGGTAAAGGGCACCTCTGTGAACATTTCAAGGGGCACCAAGGCAATGACCAGTGGCAACAGAGGCACTTTCGTGAAGTATCAGGTCTGCTATACTTTTTAGTATCTGCGAGGGTTGTGATAGCAACTTTTTAAGCACGTGGACAACATTGTTATGTTTTTTGTCAAAGACCGGGGGTCGATTTTACAAAGAGTTAAGATTAATCTTATCATCAAAAGACATTTTAATTGCTAAGCAAAGAATGTTGCACTTAACAAGTCACTTTAGTAATACTGACAACTCACTAAAAGATGAATCTTAGTGCCTTGTGAAATGGAGGACAATACCCTCACTTTATGAACAAAAGAAAAAGCATTTTAAACTGGCGCAAAAGGTCATTAGTCGTAAGAACTAACAGAAAAAAAAAACAGTTGTGGAAATAGCGTAATGTTTTCACTGTTTACAAACATCTTGTTTTGGACTCATGAGATCAAACCTAATTTGTACTCATTTCTCAAAAACTATTTTCAGGCGAAAATATATCAAGGGAAGTTTTCCACAGCGACCATCTTTATACCATGTACATGTAAGTCACTCAAAATTTGTGCACATTTAAATTTTCACTCTTAACAATTTTGTGCACATGCTTTTAAAGTTGTTTAAACTATTACTTAGAACTACAGGAAAATCAAACGAGCAATACACAAATTTGATTTAAAAAAATGTTTTTGGGTTTTTTTTTTTTTTGGGGGGGGGTTTGGGGGGGATGGAATGCTGATTTCACAATGACTTCACAATGACTAGAATAAGCATTGTCATCTAGTTACTGAAACACAGGTTCCTGATTTGTGCATTTCATAATCATAATCATAATCATAGTTAAACTGACGTTCTTATGAGTGAGATTTTTCTGTTTCCAGCCATGTGTTTATATTCCCTTGTGGGAGTTTGCCGAATTCCCTTGATGGGAAGATCATCTAAACAAACAAACAAACTATGAATTTTAGAAAAGTTGATTTTGGTTTCTCAGCTGTGCCGAAAGAAATTGGAAAGCACAGTGCAAAGACATGCTGTACCTTGCATTTGCCTTATTTTAACTGAAGCTGCATGCATGTATGTGAACACAACCAACATAAATTATGATGTTCATAAGCATTACTTTGAGGGATGGATGGGCGGGGCATGGGGGAGTGGTCTTTAAAAGTAGTACTCCTTGAGTGACCTTTAAAATATTGAAAACTTTGGACGACCCCCTGACTGAGAGTATCTTTGATATTTAATTGTGAATTCAGCGTAAGGGTCTTTTTAAAACCTTGTAAGTGTTTTGTCTTATCTTGCATTCCACAATCAGTGTCATGCGTCAACAGCCTGACTTCTGACCAGCATGGTGCTTAAAATCATAGAGCCTGGGTCCTAGCTCTATGTTAAAATGTGGAAGCCGGAGCGGGCTATGCTAACAAGAGTCAGTTTACAAAAAGATACATGTAGAACTGGTCCTAGGACTCTTTAGGAGTTACTGTACAGCCGTCGATTTCACAAAACTCTTCCCAACTTAAGACCAATCTTAGGACTTAGGACGAGTCCCAACCCTGCACTGTAGCATGCAGACCTTAAGATTATTCCTCAGTTAGGACGAGGTCCTAACTCTTTGTAAAATCGACAGCTGTACCCAAAACTTAAGGCTAGGCCTAAGTTAGGATGAGTAACTTGTCCAAACTTGAGATAAGACTAGTCTTTAACTCTTTGTGAATTTTACCCTAGGCCTCCTTGAGGTGTTGACCAATGCAAAGCTCTATTCATATTGAGGTCAAAGGTCACAGTTATCAGCATAGTTCAGAGAGATTTGGTCGAGAGTAGATCATTAACAACGTTAAAGTGGTAGTGGCTGATCAAATATTCATTGATAGTGTTAAGTGCATGTTTATGTAATATTGACATAAGGAACTTGTTTTTGATATATGGATGAACACAGAAAAATCTACATGGACCCTACCAAAAAAATACAATAGAAATTTAAAAAAACAAAATAAAAAAATACAGACAAAATAAATGAAGTAATTGAAATGAAATAATTGAAAAAATAGTAACCAAATAAACGAATACAAACTATGAGGTAGATCTTGGAAGAAGAATGTCTTTAGGAGACACTTATAGAGCGGCCCCATCAAAGAAGCCACTATTATTAACAATAAGAAGGTAGATCATTCCACAAGATTCAATGTAACCGGAGTTAATTATCTGTCTCTCCAATCTTCCTCTTCTAGGAATGGAAAGCGAGTCAGATCTGACGATAAAATTGATAAAAAGTGATTAAAATATACACAGCACGATCTATCTATAAATCCATGAGTCGCCAGTAGTATATGCACATTTTAATATCAGACCGAATAATGCATTACCTGGTCTGATACTTTGTTGAGGCCATTGCTCCTGGTCATTGTCCCCTAGCCCCATTGCCTCCATGCCCCTGGTCATTGCCTCCATGCCCCTGGTCATTGCCTCCATGCCCCTGGTCATTGCCTCCATGCCCCTGGTCATTGCCTCCATGCCCCTGGTCATTGCCTCCATGCCCCTGGTCATTGCCTCCATGCCCCTGGTCATTGCCTCCATGCCCCTGGTCATTGCCTCCATGCCCCTGGTCATTGCCTCCATTCCCCTGGTCATTGCCTCCATGCCCCTGGTCATTGCCTCCATGCCCCTGGTCATTGCCTCCATGCCCCTGGTCATTGTCTTCATGCCTCAGGTCATTGCCTCCATGCCCCTGGTCATTGCCTCCATGCCCCTGGTCATTGCCTCCATGCCCCTGGTCATTGCCTTCACGCCCTTGGTCGTTGCCTCCATGCCCCTGGTCGTTGCCTCCATGCCCCTGGTCATTGCCTCCATGCCCCTGGTCATTGCCTCAATGCCCCTGGTCATTGCTTCCATGCCCCTGGTCATTGCTTCCATGCCCCTGGTCATTGCCTCCATGCCCCTGGTCATTGCCTCCATTCCCCTGGTCATTGCCTCCATGCCCCTGGTCATTGCCTCCATGCCCCTGGTCATTGCTTCCATGCCCCTGGTCATTGCCTCCATGCCCCTGGTCATTGCCTCCATGCCCCTGGTCATTGCCTCCATTCCCCTGGTCATTGCCTCCATGCCCCTGGTCATTGCCTCCATGCCCCTGGTCATTGCCTCCATGCCCCTGGTCATTGCCTCCATGCCCCTGGTCATTGCCTTCATGCCCCAGGTCATTGCCTCCATGCCCCTGGTCATTGCCTCCATTCCCCTGGTCATTGCCTCCATGCCCCTGGTCATTGCCTCCATGCCCCCGGTCATTGCCTCCATGCCCCTGGTCATTGCCTCCATGCCCCTGGTCATTGCCTCCATGCCCCTGGTCATTGCCTCCATGCCCCTAGTCGTTGCCTGCATGCCCCTGGTCATTGCCTCCATGCCCCCGGTCATTGCCTCCATGCCCCTAGTCGTTGCCTGCATGCCCCTGGTCATTGCCTCCATGCCCCTGGTCATTTCCTTCATGCCCCTGGTCTTTGCCTCCATGCCACCAGTCTTTGCCTCCACCAGTCTTTGCCTCCATGCCCCGGCCATTGCCTCCATGCCCCTGGTCATTTCCATCATGCCCCTGGTCATTGCCCCCATGCCCCATGCTTTGTTTTTTAAAAGGGTAAGGTCATCAAGGCATTTTCTCAACAGTAAGGGGAAATTAGGAGGAAAGTGTAAATTTCTACAGAAGCATTTTAAGGGCACCAAGGAAATTACCAGAGGGCACGGAGGCAATCGTCTTCGTTGCCTGCGTGAAGTATCAGGCATAGAGTTGGGACTGTAATAAGGGAGAACTACCGTGCCATCCTTACATGAAAGAAGTTACTGACTTGGGTTACACATGACCCACTTTGAGGGGGAAACAAAAGGAAAAAAAAGAAGATAACTTTGACATTTTATCCACGTGTTGTTTCCGACTGTCAATCAACGCTAATGTCAAATATCTTTCATTACGCATTTGCTCCACACTAAACATGCCATCCAAGCAGAGGTTCTAGTGAAAACAATTGTACATCAATATTTTTTACAGCCTGGGCAGAATTAATGCTTTGGACGAAGAAGGGGGAAAAATTGCTAAATTTGAAGGCGACAGATATGTAAGTCCAGATCAGTTGGGATTACATATGACTAACTTTGAGGGAATTATAACAAATTTGAAATTTAATTCGCATGTTGTTTGGGACTGTTAGAACAATAAAAATACAAAATATTTTACTTTTCGTGTTTGCCCTGGGAGATTGGCCTGCATTGCTGGGAAATAATAATTTTTGAAATAACACAAATATCAATGTGGTTGCATTTGGCGGCATTTTGATTAGTCATGTCGATGAGTTTTAATCATAAGAGCGTCACTGCGCATGTTTTTTGATGGTCAGTAGTTGACTAAATGTGCGTACTCGTACTTGCTCTATGTTTGGAATCTCTTTTGGAGGAGTGTTGGCTCAGAATGTGTGTCTAGTACATGTATCTTCATTTACCTTATGTAATGTTTCTTCTGCATGCATAAACTCACAACGCTAAAATTAAGAAGAAAAAAACAGACAATTAGGAACAATTTTAAGAAATCTTCAAAGAACATCAGCCATTTTGTAATCTTTCACTCTATCCTTAGGCTGTACTTAAATACAATTATGATTACAGCTATGGTTACAGCTGTTTCTAAGGGTACAACTTCGAACACTTTTAACAAATTAATCTTCTTCAAAAAAACAGCAGCCATTTTGTTTTTCTTTCACTCTATCCTTAGGCTGTACTAAAACACAATTATGATTACAGCTATGGTTACAGCTGTTTTTCAGGGTACATTTTCAAACACTTTCAACAAATCTTCAAAGAACAGCAGCCATTTTATTTTTATTTTACTCTATCTTAGGCTGTACTTAAATACAATTATGGTTACAGCTGTTTCAAAGGGTAAAACTTCAAACACTTTTAACAAATCTTCTTCAAAGAACAGCAGCCATTTTGTTTTTCTTTCACTCTATCCTTAGGCTCTACTTAAATACAGTTTTGGTTACAGCTATGGTTACAGCTGTTTTTAAGGGTACAATTTCGAACACTTTCAACAAATCTTCAAAGAAAGCGGCCATTTTGTTTTTCTTTTACTCTATCTTAGACCGTAGCCTTTACAGTTACGGCTACAACTGTTGCTAATAGTGTTGTTAAGGACATCCCATACTAACATATGATAACCGGTGATGTAGCTTTAGTCAAAGCCATAGCCGCAATTCGGACACGACCTACCCAAATTACAACTGAAAGGGTAAATTAGTCTGTTCCTTTTCCCTTTAATGAGAATCAGTATTCATTTATTGCTATTGGAGACGGTGAACAAGACAGACTGAACAGCATGGTGAAGAATCACTCAACCCAACATATTTATTGTCATTGTCAGCATTCTTTAATTTGTAGCTTAATCAAATAAGCTTGTATTCAAAATGTGTTTTTTTTTCTCTACAGATAAAAACCTTTATCTATTCATTTTGTAATTGAACACTCACAAAGCTCACAAACTCTTTTAATAGTCGAAACAATAATGTAAGGATGGTAAAGTTGTATTTATTATTTGTTAGTTTTTTAAACCAAGTAGACCATTTTACAAACTCTATACACTTTTTCACCATTATCTGGTCCCAGCATGGGTAACTTTCTCCAACGAGGGATGTGAATTACCTTCCTGTGGCCCAATTTCATTAAGCTGCTAAGCAGAAAATACTGCTTGACAAACTTCTTTGCTAAGCAACCATTTTGTTTGGAACCAGTCACAGCAATGTAAACTTTATGTAATTTTGGCTGGTAACTTTTTTTCTGCTAAGCAATAGCAATACTTTTCTGTGCTTAGCAAGTTTTTGTGCTTACAGGTTTTGTGAAAGTTGGCCCTGGGCTCACTTTCCCACAGGTTGGTGTATCTCATAATGAAATTCTATAGGCCTGTTTAAAAGGCACTGGACACTATTAAAATTACTCAAAATAATTGTTAGCATAAAAACCTATGAAAGTATTGATATGAATTTTCAAGAGGGGTGGGGGCTCACTTTAAAATTTAAAAGCGCTATTCAGCCCATATGCACATGCTCTTGTGCATGCTAACCCTTCCAGGCAGTTGTACAGTAATACATGAACTTGGTAACAACACATTGTGAGAAACAGCTCTCTCTGAAGTAACATAGTTTTTAAGTAAACATTTTAACAGGTTTCTTATTTTATGCATGGGGATGTTGAGATACACCAAGTGAGAGGACTGGTCTTTGACAATTACCAAACATGTCCAGTACCTTTAAGCACAACACATTAATGCTTACCAGAATATGGTTACCAGTCAAAACACCATTTCTCAAGTACCATTTATGACTGGTATCCTGCTCATTTTTGTTAGCTGCAATTTGTTTATATATAAAAAAACTGGTAAATCAGCTCTTTGAAATTGTGGCCCAAGGACAATGTAGTGTTATTTTAATTATTAAAATAATTATAGATGTACATATTATTTATACTTTCTTGAATTAAAATATTTTTAGTTGTTGTAAAAAATAATAACTTCCACTGAACAATTTTAATTCAATTTTAATGTACATAGGCATAATGCATTGTTTGAACGTTTCGTAGATTAATATTTATTTTGTTTGAATGCATCTGGATGAATTGTTGTTGGATTTGTGTATTTTTAAGGACGCTCCTGTTGAAAAAAGATGAATATCAAAATAATATTCCAGGTCCCCCGACCCCACACACACACCCCCACCCACCCGCGAGGACAAGCGATTGGATCAAAACATACGGTCGAGAAAAAAAACCGAGTGTATTTCCATCGTGATTGCGTGCTTCGTTGGTTTCTGGCTTCTATATTAAATCAGGGTAAATCTGTATTAAAGTAATTTAACAATATTTTTTCAGATATGTGCGCGGCTTTCGATAAGGGAGTGATCCTTATCAAATATCCCATCAGATCGAAAATTGATAATTAAAAGAATTGTTATAAATAAACTTGAAATAAGCAGGAAAAATATGAAGACCCAAAGGGCCATTCAAAAGACGATGTCTCACACGTCTGAATTTTCAATTGTCAGCTTTGCTGGGAACAGCTTACTTGTTACTTTTCCAAAACATCATCCTTGTTGTTTTTTTGTTGGTGTTGATGTTGATGTTGTTTTTGTTGTTATTATTGCTGTTGCTGCTGATGTTGATGGTGATGTTGGATGTTATTCAACAGCTCTTAATTGAGGAACTGGAGCTCTCAAAATGAGGAACTGGTGAGCAGTTGTTGTTCAGCACATTCTTGTATTCGTGTGGAGATTGGTACTGGTTTCAAGTTGTGTATAAAACCCAGAGGTGGGTTGGGGAAAGTTAATCATTTTGTAGGCTACCAATCACGGGTATCACCTTTAAAGGAACTGGACACCTTTGGTAAATTGTCAAAGACCAGTAAGGTGTATCCCAACAATGCATAAAATAACAAGCCTGTGGAAATTTGGGCTCAAATAATCATCAAGTTTGCAAGAGAATAGTGAAAGAAAACCCCACTTGTTACACTACTATGTGCTTTCAGAAGCATAAAAAGGGCCTTTACCTTGAGTGAGAATAACCTCTTTCTAAAAAAATACGTTACTTCAAAGTTTTAGCCGTTTCTCACAGTGTTTTGTACATGTACTATCAACAGCTCTTCATTTCTCGCTGCCAATTAAGTTTTTATGCTTATATTTATTGGGAGTAATAACCAATAGTTTCCAGTGCCTTTACATGTAACTGTGTAGGCGATTCTAGACTGAGATTTGACATTCTAGTTCTATGGTTCCCAAAGATCAATCAGACCCCGTGTTAACCTAGTTACAATGTCTTATCTATTGCATGATGTCCTTGGTATTGAGGACAAGTTAAGGCCATGTGATGTTGATGCCTACAGTCATTGGGAGATGTTGGATCTACTGATTGCTGGAGTTGTCGCTTGTCCCATCTATGGTGTATTATTTAGCCCCTTTCACACGAAAGCAATTTAGCAAGGGATCCTTGCTAAACTGTTGCATGGTTGTAATGTTACAAAATCTACCTCGGGTGAAAGGGGCAACAATTTGTTATACTGTCGTAGTTTTCTTGCAAATTCTTGTCAAATTGCTACATTTTACAACCAGGCTGAAATTAAGCATGGGACCCTTGTTAATTACTCTCATGTGAAATGGGTTTTTCACACAAAGCAATTTTGCACGGGTCCCTTGTTAATTAGTAGCAAGGGTCCCTTACTAAGTAGTTAAGCAATGGTCCCTTGCTAAATTTGACCAAGGGTTCCTTGTTAAATAGTAGCAAGGGTCCCTTACTAAGTAGTTAAGCAATGGTCCCTTGCTAAATTTGACCAAGGGTCCCTTGTTAAATAGTAGCAAGGGTCCCTTACTAAGTAGTTAAGCAGTGGTCCCTTGCTAAATTTGACCAAGGGTCCCTTGTTAAATAGTAGCAAGGGTCCCTTACTAAGTAGTTAAGCAGTGGTCCCTTGCTAAATTTGACCAAGGGTCCCTTGTTAAATAGTAGCAAGGGTCCCTTACTAAGTAGTTAAGCAGTGGTCCCTTGCTAAATTTGACCAAGGGTCCCTTGCTAAACAGTAGCAAGGGTCCCTTACTAAACAGTAGCAAGGGTCCCTTACTAAATTTTACCAAGGGTCCCATGCTAAATTGTAGCAAGGTTGTAACATTTTACAAATTCCACTCGTTCTAACAGACAATATTGGAAATAAATCAATATTTATTTCCAATTATAAATCAAGATAAACAACTTGATTATGTGAAGAGAGGCCGAGACTGTATGAAGGCATGGCCCATTAAAGGCAAATGCTTGATAACATTTTTACTTGTGTAATTTTGAGGCATTTCATGGCGCCTGTTGTATCAATGTATACATTTGGCTTGCGCATACTGTAAATCTTCTTGCTGGGTAGATTATTTTCTTTTGAGAAATTGTCTTGCTATATAGTTTACTCCGACGGAGAAGATTTTTCGGAATTTAGGAGACTTCGAAAGTAGTAGTCCCAGCCGATTTCCTACCTTGCCCGTAAGCATACAGGACAGTTCTCTTTAAGACAGTGGACACTATTGGTAAATTGTCAAAGACCAGTCTTTTCACTTGTCATAAAGTAAAAAACATGTGCAAATTTGAGCTCGATTGTTCGTCGGAGTTGCGAGATAACTATAAAAGAAAAAACACACCCTTGTCACACGAAGTTGTGTGCTTTTAGATGCTTGATTTCGAGACCTCAAATTCTAAACTTGAGGTCTTGAAATCAAAATCGTGGAAAATTACTTCTTTCTCGAAAACTATAAGTCACTTCAGAGGGAGCCGTTTCTCACAATTTGTTGTTATACTATCAACCTCTCCCCATTACTCGTTACCAAATGAGGTTTGATGCTGATAATTATTTTGAGTAATTACCAATAGTGTCCACTGCCTTTAAGAACTGCAAAGTCTCCCGAATTCATAAGAAAAACACTCCGCGTCAGTAGAATAACCTATCGAGACAATTTCTCTAAAGCACATAATCTACCAGCAGCAAGAAGATTTAAACACATGGTGTTACCGCAAACCATGAACTATTCATTGATATAATATTTATAAGCAGATCATTCGATCATTAAAGGAAAAAGCATCTGGGTCTATAGATTTTTCTTCCTGAAGACGATCAGAGCATCTGATCGAAACGTCGAGTAGTTTTACCGGTAACATTACCCAAAATAATTATTTCATCGCATACTGCCACCGCAATATTTAGATTTCACGTTTAGTGTTCCTCATTATGCATATCATATACAATTGCATACATCTTTATACTACTTGAAACAAACATTCGTTTTTTCAAGTTTCCCCAGGCGTCCCGAATAGGTGATTGCAACTTCCTGCAATTAAAACCAAACTCGTCTTTTTATTTTATATTCATTACATTTGGTCAGTTGATGCCTGCGGAATTTTGGGCTGGCATTTTCTTTCTTAAAGGCACCAGACACTATTTGTAATTACTCAAAGTAATTGCTAGCATACAACCTTACTTGGTAACGAGTAGAGAGCTGTAGGATGGTCTAAAACGTTGTGATAATCGGCTCCCTGTAAAGTAACGTAGTTTTTGAGAAAGAAGTTATTTCTCACGACTAAAATCCTTTAGGTATGCATCTGAAAGCACACAAATGCATCAAGGGTGATTTTTCTTTCATTATTCCCGTACAAATTCGACAACCAATTCAGCTCAAATTTTCCCAGGTTTCTTTATTTTATACAAACAGGTTATAAATCTCAGCGAGACGATGTGTCCTGTGACATCACATGTTTACAAAGAAACAGAGACTGGACTTCCTGCAGGCATGATTTGTACACAGCTCAATGGAAGAAAATATACAATCTTATATTTTAAGGAGATTGCACTGTCTAATTCTTATCAACTTTTGATATGATGAAAGGAAAACTTACCAGCTTTTACTTGCACAACTCTTGGTTTTATGTGGAAATTAAGACACAAAAAGTCAACTTTCCCATAAGACCAGTGTAGTACAGTGCCTGCCAGAATACTTAAAAGGTCACACTTATTGTAAACAAAGGTCACATGGTCTTCGTCAAGAGAGAATATACTGGTCTTTGGCAAATTATCAAACGAGTCAGTACCTTTAAAACTAAACCATCAAAATGTTAATCAGTGTTATATATCTCAGCAAGACGAAATTCGATTTTGAAGCATCCGGAATGCATGCCTTTGGAGACGCTGTCCACAGGGGGTTTGAATGCTGAATACTGATTCCCTGATCCAGCTTAATCTTAGTTGATCCGGGTGGATTATCCAATCCCTTAAGGTGGAGCGTCACTCTGAGATCGTTGCTAATCCCAAACCACACTTGCCTTCTCATTATGCCTGTTCTGTGCATAAACCATACCCCAACCACACCCAGTGGGTATGGAAGAAACGTACATCGCGTCTAAACTGAAAATGACAAGCTTGCCTAGCAGACGTTATAAATCCCAGCCCCGTCTTGAACAGCATTTTCTAAATTCTATTTCACCCAAAACATGGTCCATCTTCATCATCTTATCATCAATATATAGCGTGGGCCAATTTGATAGTGTGCTTGTAAGCATGGAAGTCTACCTCCATGCTTAAAGGGACACGTTGCCTTGGGTCGGACGAGTTGGTCTATAAAAAGCGTTTGTAACTGTTTGTTATGAAATGCATGGTTAGAAAGATGTTTTAAAAGTAGAATATAATGATCCACACAAACATGCCTCGAAATTTCACGGTTTTCCTTCTACCTTGTCGACTAACACGGTCGGCCATTTATGTGAGTCAAATAGCATTGTGACGTCATATTAATAGAACCAGAGAGGTAAGCATGCATTTTCATGTGCTTACGATTAGCAGCGCTATGGAATGAAACTCGGTCAGAAAAGACAAAATCGTTCTTTAAGCAGAACATTTGTAAGCAATATTTGCAGGCCAAGCACAGGCCGTGGTTTCGAATGAGCCAAAGTTGACAATTTAAATGGTAAATAACTGTATAAAATATCACCATCAAACCACATACTGAACGGTCGAAGCCGCTGATCTGAAAAGCACTATTTAAAAGGGCAAATTGAATTCGTTCGCAAAACCGTCTCGGGGTGTTTAAAGACACTGGACACTATTGGTAATTGTCAACGACCGGTCTTCTCACTTGGTGTATCTCAACATATGCATAAAATAACAAACCTGTGAAAAACTAATTGGTCGTCGATTTTAATAATGAAAGAAAAAACCGTCCTTGTCACACTTGTGCTTTCAGACGCTTGATTTCGATACCTCAAATTCTAAAACTACTCCACTTCAGAGGGAGCCGTTTCTCACAATGTGTTATACTACCAACCTCTCCCATTACTCGTTACCAATTAAGGTTTTATGCCAATAACTATTTTGAGTAATTACTAATAGTGTCCACTGCCTTTAAGCAGAACATTTTACAGCCCAAACGCAGGCCGCGGTTTCGAAAAGAGCCAAAGTTGACAATCTAAATGTTAAATAACTGAAGAAAATCACCATAAAACCACACACTAATCGATCGAAGCCTCTAATCACAAAAGCACTATTTAAAAGGGCAAATTTAATTGGTTTACAAAATCGTTTCGGTGGTGTTTAAATAATCACAGTAATAAGCTCATTTTGTAGGCTCTGTGTCTTACATCCAAACCAAATTACTTCAATTAGAAAGCAATCAAAAAACGTTTCCTTCAATTTTGAAAAAGAAAGTATAGCAAGTCATGAAAGTCATGAATAAAATTAATGATAATTGGAAAGGAATTGTGCTAGTTAAACAGCCAAACACGGAGTAATAAAGGAAAGGTATTTAATCAACTTAAATGGATGAGAGTCATGCTTTAAAGGCACTGAACCCTACTGGAATCAACCCAGATGGATGAGAGTCATGCTTTAAGGGCACTGAACCCTACTGGAATCAACCCAGATGGATGAGAGTCATGCATTAAAGGCACTGAACCCTACTGGAATCAACCCAGATGGATGAGAGTCATGCATTAAGGGCACTGAACCCTACTGGAATCAACCCAGATGGATGAGAGTCATGCTTTAAGGGCACTGAACCCTACTGGAATCAACCCAGATGGATGAGAGTCATGCTTTAAGGGCACTGAACCCTACTGGAATCAACCCAGATGGATGAGAGTCATGCATTAAAGGCACTGAACCCTACTGGAATCAACCCAGATGGATGAGAGTCATGCTTTAAGGGCACTGAACCCTACTGGAATCAACCCAGATGGATGAGAGTCATGCTTTAAGGGCACTGAACCCTACTGGAATCAACCCAGATGGATGAGAGTCATGCTTTAAGGGCACTGAACCCCACTGGAATCAACCTAAATGGATGAGAGTCATGCTTTAAGGGCACTGAACCCTACTGGAATCAACCCAGATGGATGAGAGTCATGCTTTAAGTGCACTGAACCCTACTGGAATCAACCCAGATGGATGAGAGTCATGCTTTAAGGGCACTGAACCCTACTGGAATCAACCTAAATGGATGAGAGTCATGCTTTAAGGGCACTGAACCCTACTGGAATCAACCTAAATGGGTGAGAGTCATGCTTTAAGGGCACTGAACCCTACTGGAATCAACCCAGATGGATGAGAGTCATGCTTTAAAGGCACTGAACCCTACTGGAATCAACCCAGATGGATGAGAGTCATGCATTAAAGGCACTGAACCCTACTGGAATCAACCTAAATGGATGAGAGTCATGCTTTAAGGGCACTGAACCCTACTGGAATCAACCCAGATGGATGAGAGTCGTGCTTTAAGGGCACTGAACCCTACTGGAATCAACCCAGATGGATGAGAGTCATGCTTTAAGGGCACTGAACCCTACTGGAATCAACCTAAATGGATGAGAGTCATGCTTTAAGGGCACTGAACCCTACTGGAATCAACCCAGATGGATGAGAGTCATGCATTAAAGGCACTGAACCCTACTGGAATCAACCCAGATGGATGAGAGTCATGCTTTAAGGGCACTGAACCCCACTGGAATCAACCTAAATGGATGAGAGTCATGCTTTAAGGGCACTGAACCCTACTGGAATCAACCCAGATGGATGAGAGTCATGCTTTAAGGGCACTGAACCCTACTGGAATCAACCCAGATGGATGAGAGTCATGCTTTAAGGGCACTGAACCCTACTGGAATCAACCTAAATGGATGAGAGTCATGCTTTAAGGGCACTGAACCCTACTGGAATCAACCCAGATGGATGAGAGTCATGCATTAAAGGCACTGAACCCTACTGGAATCAACCTAAATGGATGAGAGTCATGCTTTAAGGGCACTGAACCCTACTGGAATCAACCCAGATGGATGAGAGTCATGCTTTAAGGGCACTGAACCCTACTGGAATCAACCCAGATGGATGAGAGTCATGCATTAAAGGCACTGAACCCTACTGGAATCAACCTAAATGGATGAGAGTCATGCTTTAAGGGCACTGAACCCTACTGGAATCAACCCAGATGGATGAGAGTCATGCTTTAAGGGCACTGAACCCTACTGGAATCAACCTAAATGGATGAGAGTCATGCTTTAAGGGCACTGAACCCTACTGGAATCAACCCAGATGGATGAGAGTCATGCATTAAAGGCACTGAACCCTACTGGAATCAACCCAGATGGATGAGAGTCATGCTTTAAGGGCACTGAACCCCACTGGAATCAACCTAAATGGATGAGAGTAATGCTTTAAGGGCACTGAACCCTACTGGAATCAACCCAGATGGATGAGAGTCATGCTTTAAGGGCACTGAACCCTACTGGAATCAACCCAGATGGATGAGATTCATGCTTTAAGGGCACTGAACCCTACTGGAATCAACCTAAATGGATGAGAGTCATGCTTTAAGGGCACTGAACCCTACTGGAATCAACCCAGATGGATGAGAGTCATGCATTAAAGGCACTGAACCCTACTGGAATCAACCTAAATGGATGAGAGTCATGCTTTAAGGGCACTGAACCCTACTGGAATCAACCCAGATGGATGAGAGTCATGCATTAAAGGCACTGAACCCTACTGGAATCAACCCAGATGGATGAGAGTCATGCTTTAAGGGCACTGAACCCTACTGGAATCAACCCAGATGGATGAGAGTCATGCTTTAAGGGCACTGAACCCTACTGGAATCAACCTAAATGGATGAGAGTCATGCTTTAAGGGCACTGAACCCTACTGGAATCAACCCAGATGGATGAGAGTCATGCATTAAAGGCACTGAACCCTACTGGAATCAACCTAAATGGATGAGAGTCATGCTTTAAGGGCACTGAACCCTATTGGAATCAACCCAGATGGATGAGAGTCATGCTTTAAGGGCACTGAACCCTACTGGAATCAACCCAGATGGATGAGAGTCATGCTTTAAAGGCACTGAACCCTACTGGAATCAACCCAGATGGATGAGAGTCATGCTTTAAGGGCACTTAACCCTACTGGAATCAACCTAAATGGATGAGAGTCATGCTTTAAGGGCACTGAACCCTACTGGAATCAGCCCAGATGGATGAGAGTCATGCTTTAAAGGCACTGAACCCTACTGGTTATTACTCAAAATAATTGTTGGCGTAAAAACTTACCTTTTTGGTAACAAGCAATGGAGAGCTGGTATAAAACATTGCGAGAAACGGCTCCCTCTGAAGCAACGTAGTTTTCGAGAAAGAGGTAGTTTCTCACTCAAGTCAAATATTTTAATCTGAATATATACTTCAGACATGATTTCGTTTTTAATGCGTCTGAAACCACACAAATTTGTGCAATAAGGGTGTGTTTCTTCCATCATACTCTTGCAGCTTTTATGACTAATTATTAGTCCAGGCAATAATGGTCATGCATATTTTGGGTGCATCCTATTTGACAATTTATACTCAAAATAGTTATTAGCCTAAAACCTTACCTGGTAATGGGGGAAGCTGTTGATAGTATAAAACATTGTGAGAAACGGCTCTCTCTGAAGTTATGTAGTTTTCGAGAAAGAAGTTGATTTCGAGACGTCAAATTTAGAATTTGAGGTCTCGAAACCAAGCATCTGGAAGCACACAACTTCGTGTATTACTTCGTGTGACAAGGGTGTTTTTTCTTTAATTTCTTTTTCGCAACCTCGTCGACCAATTCAGCTCAAATTTTCACATGTTTGTTATTTTATGCATAATTATGTTGAGATACACCAAGTGAGAAAACTGGTCTTTGACAATTACCAAATGAGTGTCCAGTGTCTTTAAGGAGCTATGAAGTGGGGGTCATGGTTAATTGCTAGCTCCGTAAAAGCAAAACTCCGCGCCTCCAGCCTGCCTGACATCGGCCCCTGGTTCGACTTAGAACCTCTGCCCTTGCCTACTCTATAATTCGTTCGAGGTGATTAGGATATAAGGTTCGAAGTGCGTGTCAATGATACAATAATGGATGCGAACCCGATCCAACTTATGGCACGTCAAGTGCCCTCTGAAAAGTCAAGGTGATAACAGGATAATGACACGTTACTGCAAGGGTTTCAAATTAATCCACGAAGAATTGCATATCAAGTTTTAGAAAGTTTGTTAAACCTTAGTGATTCTCATTCAAGTCTAGGCTATAGATAAAATCCATATAACCACTTTCATAAAGGGGAGCTCACCACTAAATCCTTTCTACTCATTTTTGCCACACCACACCTGCATGAGTTTGTTGCAATAATCGACAGATACAGTTTCGTTCTTGTAGCTATTCTGCGCAATAATAAACCTAGCCTTTTGTCAAGGCTGCAAGGCCTTCGTGGCGTTGGCAGCTTCGTATGAGCCGCGGTCCCGTTCCAGTCGCTTGGGCCGGGGCTCTATACCAAGCTGTCCAAGCCACGAAAGCCTTGACTAAATGGCTATGATAAACCGTACAAGGATGCATCGCACCTTGCGAATTAATGTGACTGTGTACTGGCGTTTTTGTGGAGATCAATAGAAACCGCGGAGTTATCTTAGGCCCACGGGGTTTGAACGGGATGAGAAGGTCAGCTGTAGCTCGTTTGGCCCGGTTGTCTGCTTGTGGAAATTTTGGCACGATATTTGCTCATTGAATCGGCAATTAAAGGGTGGCTGCAGTGTTTTTTTAGTTCATTTAAACGATTAAACATGACTTTTTAAACCTGAAATATTTTTTCAATTTTTTCTATTAAATGCGCAAGTATTTTAAAAATGGTTTTCAAGAGATTAAACGTTTGCATAAACGTGACGTCATGTCGGTAACCCAAGCCGTCGGGCCCCCTGGCTGTGTGCATATAGAGACGTGTGCACTGTGTGGCCTGGTACCTAGGCGCGTGTAGTTAGGGACCAGATTCTTTTTGCCGACGATATGTTTGAATTCCCGACGTGACGTCGATGGTAGGGGTGGTAACAATCCACAAAAGTGGGGGGGGGGGGGGGCATGAGTTATATTCGGTCATTACGCAAGTCAGATATGTCGGGAATAAACAAAACACATTTTATTGATGTTTAATACATATATCAGAAATAAATGACAGAAAATTAACTGTTTTATTTTAATTCACTGCAGCATCCCTAACACCCATTGTTTTCGCATTTCAGAAGTATACAGAGGGAGCCGTTTCTCACAATGGTTTAAGCTATCAACAGCTCTCCATTGCATGCTCGTTACCAAGTAAGTTTTTATGCTATCAATTATTTTTGGTAGTTGTTACCAAAAGACAAGTATCCAGTGCCTTTAAGCTGAGCTGATAAGCTTTTTAGCTATACTTTCTGCGAAGCAGCTCTCTTTGAGTTTGACCTATAGAACGGTGTATGAAGAGCCCGTCTCTCTGTAGCTTTGTCGGCATGCCGATGGTGCCCTGAGCTGGTCGTAGTCGCCATGAATCCTCTATATTATTCCAAATCCGACCAAAACCAGCCAGTTGTCAACAAGTTACTTGCATTTTGTAGTTCCGAATGTTGCGCCTTAAGCGCCCTGTATCCACTGGGTTGTATATTCAAGCACCCTGTAGCCATTACGGTCTGGGATGCTTTATCAGTCTTTGCTTTGGTATCATGGAGTGTCACCCCCCCCCCCCTGCCCCCGCCCCCATTGGCCCTTTTCGAAACCACGGCTTCCAGATTCGGCCCAGGTTAGCTTGGCGCCGCAGTTGTTTTGAAAATTGCGCGTTCTTTGCATATACGCCTCTCTTAATATTTACGCATGAGGTACGTCACAATGCTAACCCAAAACGAGGCTATGGGCGCAGCCACTGCAAGTGATGGGGGAATTGCGCCCATAGCCTCATTTTGGGTAAGAATTATGACGTCATGCATAAATACAGAGAGGCGTATAATGTGCTCAGGGCTTCATCAGACGAGAGAGCGGAGGCCTGCAGCCAAATCCCAAGCTCAAACCGTGGATTCGAAAAAGGCAATATAAACGTCTCCGATCAATCTTGCACATCCTCGGATGACGACTCACCCGTGCGTTTAACGTTCAATAAGGACACTGGACACTATTGGTAGTTACTCAACATAATTGTTAGCGCAACAAAACTCACTTGGTAGCGAGCAATGGAGAGCTAGCTGCTTTTGATGGTATAAAACATTACGGCTCCTTCTGAAGTGACAAAGTTTTGAGAAAGAGGTCATATTCCATTATTGAAAACACTTTTATAGACTTGAACCTTTTTTTATATTGGCATCTGAACGCACACAACTTTGGCAACAATGATGTTTTCGTGTCATTGTTCTCCTGCAAATTCGATGACAATCGTGAGTCCAGATTTTAACAGGTTTTTTATTTTATAAAGTGTTGGGATTCACAGAGTGGGACTACTGGTTTTTGACATTAAACTTGTTCAGTGCCTTTAAAACCACATAACGGGTTTACGAGTCCGCAATATGCGCATATTATATTCACGACTAAGTACAAGGCATCGCAAATAATCAGTCATGGGCAGATTAATTATTTGCCATTTATAGTGGCCTTTCATGGCAACAGATCTCTAATAAAAAAAGTAATGAAGACTAAGGGTCTAAGTTAGCTATTAATGAGGTGCTCTATTTGAAACTTAGGAAAGTGTTTGATTGATGAAAAGATACCCCAAATCACTTGTGAAAATACACAGGCCGTAATGTCATTTCAAGTCAGAATAGGGAGGACTGGGGCTGCCATGTTCTAATGTTTCTCATGAATAATTCAGCATATAGGCTTTACGTTCTTGTTTTAGTTGTGTCACTACTCTCTAGAGCCATATGAGGGACAACTCTTTTTCGAGTGGTCTTCCACTCTTTTAGATTGAAGTTTGCATCTTTTTGAGTGATTTTTCACTCTGTTCTGGAGTGAAACCCATCTAAAAGAGTTTAATAACCACCACTCTTTTTAAAGAACCATTTGAGGGACAACTCGAAATGTAAAGAGTGAGATTTTCCATAGAGCAATATATTTAGCTCTATGTGTTTTTCACTCTTTTACATTTAGAGAGTAGACTTGTGGACAAGTCGTTAAATGTCTGTAGCTGTGTTAGCGTTCCGACTCTCTCCGCAATTCCCGCGACAATGGCGATAGTCTCGCGAGACTGCTCTCGTGTTATTGGAGTAATAATGTAGGGTGCGTTCGTTTAGCTTCCCTGGGTCGACCCCGATGTTGCGTATTATATGTTTTTTCCAGGACGAACGTGGGCACACAATTACCCCACGCTCGTCCTCGAACCAGGAAAAACCCCAGACACGTCACCACGTGAGCCTTCCTGTGGTGACGTCAGTGCACCTCGGGCCAGCCCCAAGAGCCCCACTTGTGGATTGGGTCTCGGGAGAGCAGTTTTTTGTCGCGAAAACCTGAAGTCATTCGCCACCACCACGACTCGACTATATCACCGCGGCAGACCATAAACGACTCGTCCTCAAGTCTAGTTGTATCCAGGAGTCAGTCACATACTGACACTTTATAATACTGACTGTGACACTCGAGGCGGCAAAGCGTTGCTTATAACCCTATCTGAGTGCCGCTGTGTACTTAAGAATAATTACTTTAATGTTCTTTATAGAGTATACAATGATCGTAAAAATGGGCATTGTACATGGGTGGCTGCCTTCTCATTTGATTTGACTGAGCAGCTAGCTCAATTCTAGTTGAATAACTTCCAAATTACTGTCAAAACATAAATGTATTGTCACTATACACCAGCTGATATTCTACACACCGTATTATATTCAAACTGTTGAAGGCAAGTATGATGGCTTTTTGATATTACAGCATGTTGGTGCATTCCACTGGACGACTTTAATTGGCGGAATGAAAGAGTACAGTGGCCAAGCAAGACATATTAAAGGAACACGTTGCCTTGGATCGGTCGAGTTGGTCTTTAAAGGAACACGTTGCCTTGGATCGGTCGAGTTGGTCTTTAAAAAGCGTTTGTAACCATTTGTTATGAAATGCGTATGATTGGAAAGATGTTTTAAAAGTAGAATACAATGATCCACACACCTCGAAATTGCGTGGTTTTCATTTATGGGAGTCAACAATTTGACTCCCATAAATGGCCGACCGTGTTAGTCGACGAGGTAAAAGGAAAACCACGCATTTTCGAGTGATACTTGTGTGGATCATTTTAGTCTACTTTTAAAATATCTTTCTAATCATATGCATTTTATAACAAACGGTTACAAACGCTTTTCAAGATGGCGCTTTTGTTGTGGCTCTTGCGGCTGCATGCTTTGCTTTCCATGGCTGTCACTGCTTATGATGTTGTTTATTTGTTCGTCTGTTGGCAAGATTATTTTGTTTAAATACTGACGTGATGGACGAAGTCCTTCAATTCTGTTGCATAAAGGTTTTTATCAAGGACCACGGGGTGAAATAATGTAATCACAAACTTTGCTATAAATCAAAGAAATAATTAGTTGACAAAATGTCATATTACGGACATTGCATAATTCAAGCAATGATGGCATAAAGCGAATGAATGTGTAGCTCTAGATTTTAGAATAGTAACACTGTTTGGTACAACGAACTTTCATCCGGTCGCTGTATAAACAACATGGCGTTGATGCCTGCGTTTTCCCATCTACTTCGGCAACATCAAACTAATGAGGTTTTGTGGGTGATCTTGTTATCTCTGCATGCATGCCATTTCTTTCACACGTAGAGCCCAAATAAAAACAAGAGTTGATTCATCAAAGATGAAACGCCGCGTGGGCGCCTAGTAATTCCCCCACATGAAACACTTTAATTGCGGCTCTTATTGGGCGCTATTGCACGCCCAATGAATCCACCCTTGCGCCCCTTATAAGAAGACCTGCGCATTTGCACACTGCTACATGTTTCTTGTTGCTTTTGCGTCTTGCTGTGTGAAAGTACAACAATAAGCCTGTCTCCAATCTACTGGAAAGACTCTCGAAGGATATTCTTGTGCCGTGTCTGTCTGCTTCTACCCAGTCGGTATACCAAGAACATTATCAAGGTAAATGTTTTTATTTGAGGGTGTTTTTATCCTAGTTTTTATTTTTTATTTCGAGCAAAGTTAATGATACGGGTTAAGCTTATTTTTCTTCTGACGACCAAATCAAACCGGTGGCCACATTGATTTCTTTAAGTGTACATTTTGAGGAAAAAAGTATGATGTAATTACAATATTTTTCATATTACTATTAAAGGCAGTGGACACTATTGGTAATTACTCAAAATAATTATTAGCATAAAACCTTTCTTGGTGACGGGTAATGGGGAGAGGTTGATGGTATAAAACATTGTGAGAAACAGCTCCCTCTGAAGTGCCATAGTTTTCGAGAAAGAAGTAATTTTCCACGAATCTGATTTCGAGACCTCAAGTTTAGAATTTGAGGTCTCGAAATCAACCATCCAAACGCACACAACTGCGTGTGACAATGGTGTTTTTTTCTTGCATTATTATCTCGCAAGTCCGATGACCGATTGAGCTCAAATGTTCACTGGTTTGTTATTGTATGCATATGTTTAGATACACCAAGTGCGAAGACTGGTCTTGGACAATTACCAATAGTGTCCACTGCCTTTAAGAAGTAGGCCAGACGTATATGTTTTTATGAGATCAATTAATCTTTTATTAACCATTTAGCCACTGTACCGCCCAGCCGCCTATAGCGATACACTGTATGCGGTACGAGGAAACCTCGCTAGCTTGTGTTTGTAGAAAAAAAGGAACATCAAAAGAAAACTCGATAGTCATTAGTAGGTCTACGCATTTGTTAATGTATCTAGTTGTTATAGATCGTTATTAATTTTCTCTTCACAGTTGACTTGTCGAAGCTAATGATGAAATATTTTAGCTCTTACGAAAAATAAAACGCTCATTAGTAAACAGGAAACTGTTCATCATTTATGATGATATTGGCTATCTTTTAAAATTTGAACAACGATTCCAGTAATTTACTGCATGAGGCTTGAGAAATTGGATTTCAGCAAACTCGGGCGGTGCAGGGACTAAAGGGTTAATTTCATTTTCACAAAAGTCTTGAAAATAGGTCCACGTAATATCATTCATAGCAATTTGTCGCAAAACAGTAATTTTGTTCGACAAAAACAAAAAGTTTTTTTATTGAACAAATAAATAATACTAAGCATGAGGGTACGTATTTTTTAAATACCCATTTTGCCAATCGCGCCCGAATGTATGGGTTCATTACACCAGGGTTGGGCGAAATAAAAATGAAAATGAAAATGAAAATGAAAATGAAAATGAAAATGAAAATGAAAATGAAAATGAAAATAAATATAAAAAAATATGAAAACTTTCATATCATGGCCTTTACTTGCCCAACATTTTTGCTACAAAACGGAAATGTTTGAAGAAACATGGTTGTGACCAACTTTACTTGGTCCCGGAAATTCGAATACGCACGTAATTTGCACAGTCTATTTTCAACTTGACAAGATGGCTGCCATCCTTGATACTCCAGATAGTTTGCGATGTCATTTAGACGATAAACCTCCGGGTTACGGTTCTGTACACCGTTCGCTTGCTACCTGAGAAGGCTTGTGCCGAAAGCACAAGTTGTCAAAATTGGTGACGCTTGAACTGTTAATTTCAACCCTTTAAACGTGCATTCAATCGACGCACTTTAAACGTGCATTCAATCGACGCTCTTTAAAGGGTCCTTCAATCTAACGCTTTAAACGTTTTAGGCTTTAAGCGTTCCTTCTGTTATGTTACGTGTTCCTCCCTCATTTCCCAAACGTTCCTTCATAGCGCTTTAAACGTTCCGTTGAACGCTGTAACCATTCCTTCCATTAAACGCTTGAAACGTCACTCCTTTTAGTGCTTTAAACGTTCCCATAAACGCTGAGTGTTCCTCCCTATTAATTCCCAAAACGTTCATTTCAACGTTGTAACCTTTCCTTATATGATTATGCTTGAAACGCTACTTCTTGTTGCAAACCTCTTGGTTCTCCTCACGTTCCTTCTTAACGCTTAGATTCTTTTATTGTGCCTAAAAGTTCCTCCCAGTGCTTTGTGTGTTCCTCCCTATAAGTCCCTCGTTCCATGTGGACGCTTTGAATGTTTCATTCTATCGTTTTAAACGTTCCCTCTGAATGCTTAGTGTTCCCCCACCTCTAAGTCCCAAACGTTCCTTCCAACGCTTTATATGTTTCATTCTATGGTTTTAAACGTTCCTTCAGGATGCTTCGTGGTCCTTCCTATAGTCCCAAACAATCCATCTTAGCCTTTTAACATTCTAAGAAAACTTTAAACGTTCCGTAGAACGCTTTAAACGTTCTATTTGATACCCCAGACGTTCCTTCTGAAAGCTTACCACATTGTTCTTTTCAAAGTTCTAAAAGTTCCTTATTAATGAATCAAGCATTTCTGTCTACGTTCCTTTCAACGCTCTAAACGCTCCTTTCCAAAGCTTTGTTCATTTTTTTCAACGCTCCATCTCACGCTTCTTTTAGAGCTCGCCACGTTCATTTTTAACACTTTAACGTTCCTTTTGAACGCTTTTATTTGTGTCCTCTTAGTGAAGTATCGTGGCAAAGCGCGGTTAAGAGCACCGAATTCAAACTCTGGTGTTTCTGAGCAGCAGTGTGTGGGTTCAAATTCCCAGCCGTAACCATTGCTTCGTGCTTCGGATGGGACGTAAAGCCGTTGGTCCCATGTGTTGCATAAACGCATGTAAACAAACCCAGTGCATTTATCGAAAAGAGAAGTGGTTCGCCCAAGTGTTCCTGGCTGGATTGGCAGCATATATCTCATTCGTCCCACTCCTTGTAGTAATATAGGTTTCCTCGGTCAATTTCGGAAAATGAGCAGCCAATTTAACCACCAGCTTATTCTATTTGGCACGAAATTGAATGCTACTGAAAAGGGTCATTCGATTTCGTTTTAAGATTAGTCAAATGTACTTTTACGTTATTCGATTTAACAAAATGATCATTCAATTTAACAATTCATCATAGCAGCATTCAAATTCACAGACGCTTCTTGAGGCGTGTGTGTCACGAAAAAGAATGACGATACGCTAAATTGAACAGAGTGCTTAAGGAATTTGACTGGACTCAAAACGAAATTACACGGCCGAATTCTGAATTTGAAACGCAGTAACAACTGGAGAGGCAAAACAGTTTTAATTCGAACGCATGAAAATGAAATTGACTGCTCATTTGCCGAATTTGACCGAGAAAACCTATAATACCTGGCGCTTTGTAAACTTTGGGATCTTATTATTAATGCTAATCGACGTTTTTCTTGTTGCCTCAATTCGTTTAAGGTGGCATTGCCTATGTACGGTTGTTTTCTTAATAAGACAGTATACAATTGTTGCACGCTGTGACGGGGTCCGTGGCGTTTTGTACACTCGAGGGGGGAAATGGAACCCGAGGCGAAGCCGAGGGTGCCATTTTCCCTCGAGGGTGTACAAAACCCATGGACCCCAGTCACAACGTGCAACAATTGTTTTGTTATACCTTTGTATAATTGCTATTCCTCTTCTCGAAGTTCTGTTGTCATCTTCAAACATTATTACGACGGACTATTCATTGTTTAATAAGCAGACGGACAAGAAACAATTCCCTCGAACCCGCGGTTGTTTCGTACACAGCGCTGGAAATCGACCAACGCTGGGAACGATCAAGGTGATGTACACCGGTGTACATCACTTTTCATGTTGCCCGGCCCGTCGAGCCATGTAACATGCGTTTTTGTTGCACGTCACATGATTGGTTCTCGACCAATCAAACTTCACAGTTTGTACCGAGGTATAACAATATACATTGTATACGTTGTTTTAGATAAAAGATTATACAGACACGTAGAGAATCAAAAGCTATCAAAACGGCTCATCAATATTGGAATTCCATCCATATTAAATAAAATATAAAACGAATTTTAACACATTCACGGGTCATTTGCTTGTTATAATGAACATTGCACTTCATGCCTAATTAGAGATAATCAGTCAAGAGATAATTATCATTATCATTATTGTCAGACCATGGAAGTAAAGAGGGCCTCTTCCCAAACACTGTGCCAAGTATTTCCATTCTGTGTTTTATATTTCCCTGATAGTACTTTATACACTAAGCAAATTATAGACTGCTTGAAAGGCAGGGGAGCCAGACTTTCTAAAACATTGTCAGTCGACAATATTATTGTTGACATTTTGACTCGAGTTTCTTCCTTCGGAATTGATCCGTGTCCAGGGGACCAAACCCATGTCTCGGTCAGCCTACATCCATATAGCCTGAACATCTGACGTCACACTTAAGAGGCTCGTGAATAATGCCAGCGACTTGCCTCCAAACCGGAGTGTACCTTAACCTTTGACCTCATTCATTTCACACTGGGTGCGTTCGTTTAGCTTCCCTTTGTCGACCCTGGACTACCCCGGTGCGTTCGAATAGCTTTGACGTCATTCCAGGGGCTCACCCGGGTCAGCCCCCAGTGCCCTGCTTGTGTAGTGGGTCACTTGGGGACTGGCCCAGGTGCATGACGTCACTGCGAGAGGTGTGAGTGGTCGTTCGTTTAGCTCTTGTCAGGGGCTCACCCGAGTGAATCCCGCGGGGTAGACCCAGGGAAGCCATGGGAGATATACGCAGTCAAATTCTATTGCGGATGTGACAGCAGTGTACTGTTTGGGCATCTATGGAAAGCTCATGTCACTGCACGTATCATATCTTACCCAATGGGATCACTGGATCTGACAGCAGGGACCAAGACAGGGGCCCAGTCTAACATCCATATGGGTGCGTTCGATTAGCTTCCCTGGGTCTACCCCGCGTTTCTCACTCGGGTGAGCCTCTGACAAGAGCTAAACGAACGATCACTCACCGCTCTCGTAGTGACGTCATGCACCTGGGGGCAGCCCCCCAAGTGACCCACTCCACATGCAGTGCACTGGGGCAGACCCGGATGAGCCCCCGGAATGACGTCAAAGCTATTCGAACGCATCGGGAGCAGAATGGGATCGCGACCCACTTTGAAGTGGCCTTCAGGCCTTGTCAGTCTGGCGACTTGCATAAGAAAGGCTGCTGACCCGGAAAGATGTTTAAAATGATATTTAAACTCAGATTCTGAGTCAGTTTGATACATTCCGAGTCAAACTGACAGGACCCGGCATCTGGTGCCATTCTTACTCGGTAAAGCCACAGCTCTTTATAAATTGGGCAATGAAGGACCACAAACACTCGGGGCACACTGTATAATGCGTCCGTTTGTCACATCATGTTACTCCAACTCGGTCTTCCCAAATCGTGCCGGTTATAATTTCCTCCCAAGATGCTTTCAGCACGACCTACTTATCGTTGGTTAAAAACGCTTGAAGAATTAATAGCTTTTAGGTTTAGTTCAGAAAGCAGAACTGACAAGACGGCCGGCCGGTAAACACTTGAGTTTTAACCCCAAAATCTTGCTCCAAATTTCGAGGTTCAGGACAAGTCGCTAGCGCTGCCCCAAAGACACATTCTGCCGGTCATGCAACAATGACCTTGCCATTGTCGTTCATGCAACGGTCGTAGGTACACATACTGGGATCGATGATGTGTGTACCGTCCCCGTAGCTACACCGGGCTTTACAGTTACCGGCTTGAATTCAAGACTAGTATACGAGGCGTGGGGCGCCAAAACTCGGAAAACATTTTCAGCAATTCCTTGCGAAGTGTTCCGTCGGCAAACCGTCTTCACAAATCGTTACCTCATTCTCATCTTCACTCCATTTTGAATCGTGCCAACAAATCTCTTAAAGGCACTGGGGTCGATTTCACAAAGAGTTAGGACTATAGTCCTAACTTAGGACTAGTCCTAGGAGATATATACAAATTGCATGGATAGTCCTAAGTTAGGACGAGTAACTGGTCCTAACTCGAGATAAGACTAGTCCTAACTCTTTGTGAAATCCACCCCTGGACACGTTTGGTATAGCATAAAAACTAGGTAACGAGCTACGGAGCTGTGGATAGTTGTGAGAAACTTTGTGAGGAACGGCACCCTCTGAAGTATTAACGTATAGTTTTTGAGAAAGAGTAATTTCTCACTAAAATGTTTTAATCTGAAAAAAATTCAGACGGTCTGAAGCCCTTTTCATGCATTTGAAATCACACAAATTTGTTCAAAAATTATGTTTTTTCTTTCATTATTACCTTGCAACTTCGATGACCAATTGAGTGAAAGTTTTCACAGATTTGTTATTTTATGCATTGATTTGGGATAGGCCAAGTGAGAATACTGGTCTTTGACAATTACCAAAGGTGTCCGGTGCCTCACAATGTCCACTCCAACTGTGGTCTTTCACGCGAGCAGCCATGCCGTTGATAATGACAAATTTACCGTCAGTGCTTGGACGGTTTCCGTCCCAAAACAATAATCCTCTCGGTGATAAATTCATAGCAGACCGAATTATAAAAGCAAAGTGATGGATGAACGCTACAAATTTCGATTTGGTGAGAGGAAGCAGCATTACCGGTTTCGAGATGTGCGAGGACGACAAGGTTGGAGCTCCGGGAATATTTCTTTGAGATTATTGTTGTTGCGGTGTTTTTTTAAGCCATCCGGGCTAGCGGCATCCTGGTGCAAATTATTTGTATCCGCAGTAATTTCGGATCAATAAACCTAGAATTTCGGATATGCATTCGTGGCGGATATGCGTCCTCGTATCCATGGGCTAAAATGGCGCGGTGCGATCGATCACTCCTGCAAACAAGGGTGTGGGCTCACCCGCACAAACGTATCCGAAAACAACTGGTTATAAACAGCTCCGACTGGTCATTATCAAACGTTTAAACACCCAACGTATCCCATCCCCCCCCCCCCCTCAATAGGAAGAGCGAAACTGTCTGGGGTATTTATGAATATCATTTTAACACACTTACCCGATCAGCCTGACCCCCCCCCCCCCAAAAAAAAAAAAAAAAAAAAAAAAAAAAAAAAAAAGACCGGCCCCTATGGGACCCGGAGAATAGGTCAATATTGACCGGGGAGTTTTAATATCGTAGTCTATAGCGCATCTACCATCAAGAAGGTACTCAAGGCGCTTAGCATAATACCAACTTTCAGAAAGATAGGTTATTGAAAGTTATGAATTCTGAGACCCGATTATAAAGCACCTTACAAGGGTTTACAATGTGCTACATACGGTGCATTGAGCAGCCACACACCGGGGCGAACCCCGTCTCTTTTCGATAAATGCACTGGGTTCTTTCACATGCATTACACAACACATTGGACCAACGGCTTTACGTCCCACACGAAGGACGAAGCAATGTTCAAGTGTATTGCTTAAGGACACACTGTCACGGCTGGGGACTCGAACCAGCAATCTGCTGAACAGATCAGAGTTTGGATTCGGTGCTCTTAACTGCTCGTTCACAACACTCCCAGTTTTTAGAGTGCGAATTCTGATGGACTCTTTTCAAATTGAGGTTGCTCCCCCCCCCCCCCGCCACCACCATACACTTCTAAAGGCACTGTATATGTTGGGATTGTTACAGCAAGGAGAAAACTGGTTTTTGACAATTACCAAAACGTGCCTAGTGCCTTTAAATTTGAGATTGCCTCTCTTACCAAACACTTTTAACAAAACACCATCTACGATTAATCTCCCATTATCAAATGAAATTTGCAAAGCGCTCGACCCTGAAGCTGTTGTTAACTGCGAAACGTCGTTTGATTTGGATCGGGGGCTTTTTGTGTGAGGAGCTAGAGACACCCGTCCGTGTGTAGATCGTCCTTATCAACTTGTTTTAAAGTCACGGACGAACGTGACAGATAACTTGTATTGGATAAAGAAAATAAACACTCGGCCTTGGAAAAGAAAAGAGGAAACAGAAGAGGCAGTAAAAACAGAGAAGAGCCTTTTTAATCTAATTTTCAAGTCCCCGTAATAGGAGTTTGAACGAGATAAATTTAGGGCAAGCTGTGACGCAGTTAATACACCAAACGTCTTTTCATAATAGGGGCATGGGGCGACTCGATGGATTGGTAATTAAATAAATTAATTTTTAGAATAACAAAAATTTCTCACACTGGCGAGAATATGATAGCGAATGTGCTTACGAATGGAACAATCGCTCAAACTTCGCAACATTCGCCGTAAGCGTTGGTAACAACTCCACTACGTTCACAAGTCATTCCGTGCACCTCCCTTCGAAGAGCTGTCAATTTATGCTGCTCTCACACGTCGAATATGCTAAAGAATATGCTAACAGAAGGAAATATTTGACAATCGCTCAAACTTCGCCACTTCGCCGTGTCTTCGTAAGCGTTGGTAACAAATTCGGAACGTTCACAAATTATTCCCCACCTCCTTTATACGAAGATCAGTCATTATTTTTAGAAACCGGTTTATAAGTTTCAGCAAATGTTGCGAAGAGTGTCATTCGCTGTCAATTTTCGTTAGCAACGTTGGTAAAGCATGCGTAAGCGTTAGCAACATTCGTAAAGGCATTGGCAAGCGATTGTAAGTAATCGTAATATATTCGTAAGATATTGGTAAGGAGAGGGCCGACCGAGGACGATCGAGGGGTGAGACCGAGAATATATTTACTATCCAACCGCCATTTTGGATGAATTCAACGCGAAGTTCAAATATTCATCTTCACAAGAAACTTTGGACTTAATAAATTGGTCATTTAAAGGAACACGTTGCCTTGGATCGGTCGAGTTGGTCTTTGAAAATCGTTCTGTAATCGTTTGTTGTAAAACTTATATGGTTAGAAAGATATTGTAAAAGTAGAATACAATGATCTACACATATATGCCTCGAAATTGCGTGGTTTTCTTTTTACCCTGTCGACTAACACGGTCGGCCATTTATGGGAGTCAAAATTTTGACTCCCATAAATGGCTGACCGTGATAGTTCGCGACGTAAAAGGAAAACCGTGCAGTTTCGAGTGATACTTGTGTGGATCATTATATTCTACTTTTAAAACATCTTTCTAACCATATGCATTTCATAACAAACGGTTTCAAACACTTTTAATAGACCAACTCGTCCGATCCAAGGCAACGTGTTCCTTTAAGCTTGTTATTGCCATTAATTTTCATAGTCTTTACCAAACGTATGGACCCTTTACTTTCAACATGTTGTGGTTTCAATTTTGATCAATCTTTGTTTTGAACTTGTAGATGGTGATGTATGTCAATCTGTTTGTTTGATCTTGTAGATGGTGATGTCAATGATGGCTCGTGCCGTGTGTCTCGTCAGTCTTCTTTGTCTGGGACTCTTCATACAGTCTTCATCCGCTGCATGGGCGCAATTTCATGGCCCTGCTTACCGTAAGCATTAAGAATCGGCACTTATAGACTGGGCCCATTTGCATAAAGCTGTTAAGCAAAATACTGCTTGACAAACTTCTTTGCTAAGCAAAATACTGCTTGACAAACTTCTAACTTGCTAAGCAAAATTGAGTGGCGCGTCCCAGCCGCATCAATGCAAACTCAATATTATAATTTTGGCTGGAAAGTTATTTCTGCTAAGCGATACTATGCTTAGCAAACTTTTGTGCTGGCAGGCTTTATGAAATAAGGCCCTCGTCCCTCGGTATCCGCAAGGATAAAGATAGGTAGGCCTATTGCTTGCTATTCAGAACCAGTGATTTCATTGGACACAATAATTGAATAATGTAAACGTGCAGTGACGTAAGCTTTCTGTATCTGTGTTTTGATTGGTCCGAGGTGACGTTTAGCAGCTGCGCTCTTGCGGTCTGCATGTGAATGTAGGTGAAAGGTGCAGGGGATTGACCCACGCTAGAGGTAGCCTTTAGTCAAGGCGCACGCGGCCCACCGGATGGCACGCACAGCCCCAAAAATGTAACGCACGAAAAAAGACTATCACCGCGAGCGGCGAAGCCGCGAAGCGCCTTTACCAACTCGTTTTGGGGGCCTTATGTTTTTTTTTTACATTTGCCAACGATTTTGGTGGGAGAAAATGTAATGCATAATGCATTAGCGTGGTGAGTTGCTGGACAATAAGAAGCCACAATTACTTGCATGACGTCACTAGAACGTTCGATGCAAATTCGTTACATTTTCTCCCACCAAAATCGTTGGCAAATGTAAAGAAAAACATAAGGCCCCCAAAACGAGTTGGTTAAGGCGCTTCGCGACTTCGCCGCTCGCGGTGATAGTCTTTTTTTCGTACGTTACATTTTTGGGGTTGTGCGTGCCATCCGGTGTGCCGCGTGCGCCTTGACTAAAGGCTACGCTAGAGGCCACTCTCTGACGTTATTCACTAGCCTTGAAATGTGACGTCAGATGTTCAGGCTACGCTTGCAAACGCAGGGAATTGTGCGCTTACAGCAAGCGCATTTCACGGGTTAGCAGGGGATTTTGGCTTGTTAACCGTTACTCCACGTTACTTGGCCATCTACGCTTAGGCCTACAAGGCTATATTAGTAAGCGCAGAAATTCGGCACTTGCCTTGCAGCGGAGCAGTGGTGATCGTGAGCACAGGATTCGGTGGTAATAATTTATTAGAAAAGCCATGAAATTGTGCCATGATTGCAAATTGTGACATTCACCTTGGCTCAATTTCATGAAGCCTGCAAACCTTTTCAGCGCACTGATTCAAGCTCATCCACCCACCATTTAGGACTCCGCTCTAACCCTCAGGATAAATCCTTGTTGTTTGTTGCGTCTGTTGTGGGACGTCAGATGTATGTCTTCACAGACAATTAAGATCACTTCGTGACGCAAGACGGTATCTAACCTAGAAAAAACAAAATCACAATCTTGAAAGTTATATTCCGCCGTTCGTTATTGTTCATACTTGCCAATTAAGCAGATGGGACATATATAGCGTCTTCGCCTCGGTATTAAAGGCGCTTGTCAAGAGTGAGCAACTTCAGGATTCAACGATTTAGAAATGAAAGAACGCTCGAATGTTGATGAACAGTCTGCCCGCCCCATGCTCATACAGATTTGCATATTCATTGCTGTCCAGCGTGAGATACTTCAGGGATCCAACGATTTTAGAAATGAAAGAACACCCCGAACGTAGACGTGCAGTCTGCCCCGCCCACTATGCTTATCAAGATTGGCATATCCATTGCCCTCTAGAGCGAGCAACTTCAGGGATCCAACAATAATAATTTAGAAATTATCAAAAGAACACCCCGAACATTGACTAACAGTCTGCCCCGCCCATTATGCTAATCAAGATTTGCATATTCATTGCTTCCCCACAGAATTGAAAAACTACAGAGAAACACCTCGTGACTTTACGTGCCGTTCCTTCCAGAGCAACGGAGATTTCATCGAGTTGGCGAGTGGCCGGAGTCGAACCATTGGATGCTACGAGTACACGTGCCCTGCCAGTGGTGTGATGCAGCGAAGACAGTAAGAGCTAATTTAAATAATGAATATTCATAATCATGGTTGTATTTGCATACTAAAGGTTTGGGTACTTTTTGTACGACACAAAACAGAAAGTCCACAGATTTAATTTTAAACTTTATACACGGTTTGAAGATAATGATAATCGAACGTTTCCCTTAAAATATTACTTGCTGAGGGGGTGTAGTTTTGTAAGGAATTAACGTGTAAAAAAAAAGTCACGAAAATGATGTTCGTCTCAGGAGACGAACATTTTGGCATTTACAACGTATTTACCAGTACTTGGAGTTTACGCGACTCTCCTTAACACATCGCTCAGTGATATTTGTTGAATCACTTTGTTCGTTCTAAAAAAAAAAACTTGATGACTAATGAAGCTGAAACTTCTACAGGTAAAATATATTACATACATCTTCATTCACAGTGAGTTGGGATTCATGTCATGGCCAAAACACTTGCCTTTAACGAGGTTTGAAAATGGGATGAATGCCATTTTTCAGTTTACCATGTACATTGCACATAATCAATTAAGTTTATAGACATCATGATTTTAGAATCTCCCGTAAAATTAAAGGCAGTGGACACTATTGGTTATTGTCAAAGACTAGCCTTCACAGTTGGTGTATCTCAACATATATGCATAAAATAACAAACCTGTGAAAATTTTAGCTTAATCGGTCATCGAACTTGCGAGATAATAATGAAAGAAAAATACTCTTGTCACACGAAGTTGTGTGCGTTTAGATGGTTGATTTCGAGACCTCAAGTTCTAAATCTGAGGTCTCGAAATCAAATTCGTGGAAAATTACTTCTTTCTCGAAAACTATGGCACATCAGAGGGTGCCGTTTCTCACAATGTTTTATACCATCAACCTCTCCCCATTACTCGTCACCAAGAAAGGTTTTATGCTAATAATTATTTTGAGTAATTACAAATAGTGTCCACTGCCTTTAATACTCTATGCTGGTTATCCAATGGTTTCGTTTGAACGAGTCTTTTTAGATCATTATTTTCACTATGATGTCGTGTATGATATTGATTGTTATTAACGATCCTTGTGATTTATCCTTTCTGCTTCTTCTTCCACAGAAAATGCTGATTGCACATTGCTGAAGATAAAGATTCCTTTTCGCTCTATGAGCTTTCTCCAACTTATGACATCCCCAAAGTCATTATAAATACGAATCATAAATAAACAACGGATCGGAGTAACTTTTAAAATGGGCACGTTTAATCTAAATTTTTGTTTAAGGGACTGTACACCTTTGGGTAGTTGTCAAAGACCAGGGCCCAATTTCATGGCTCTGCTTACCGCCGAATTCTGCGCTTACGATCGCGATTCCCCGCTTACGTGCAAGCGCCGAATTTCTGCGCTAGCCCAGTAAGCGTATAATGCCTAGGAAAGTGAAGTACGCACGCGCAGAAGCCCAAATTCGCCGCTTACCCGTGAAATACGCTTGCCGTAAGCACATAATTCCCTGCTTCCGTAAGCGCCGATTCTGTGCTTACGGTAAGCAGAGCCATGAAATTGGGCCCAGGGTACTCCCACTTGGTGTCTCCAAATAATGGCTTTAAGACATCATTTTTCGAACATTTCGATTTGATTGCATTTTAAAGTTGCAAGAGGAATGAAAACACCCTTGATGTTGCCCACATTGTGTGCTTTCAGAAGCCTAAAATAAGGTATTCAGGACTGGTCTTTAACGACTTAAGTGATAATATTTTTTTAAAATAACTATTACTTCAGAGGGAGCCGTTTCGCACAGTGATTTACATTCAACATCTCTGTACGTTTTTATGCTGACAACTATCTTGACTAATTACCAATGGTGTCCAGTGCCTTGTTTTTGTTTTGTTTTAATGCATCGTTTTGATTTAACCGGATTTCAATTTGCGTTTGCATCGTTGTGCTAAAAGAAAAAGTGACTGTAGACTCTCCACGCGTTTGGTAAAAGCAATGTATGTGTTTCGAAATAAAGATTATTTAAAAAGGTGCACATTGCCTTGGATCGGGCGAGTTGGTATATGAAAAGCGTTAATTTGCAACCATTGTTAAGAAATGCAAAATTGTTAGAAAGATATTTTACAAGTAGAATAATATAGAGGTCCACATACACATTGTATGCATTGAAATTTGCACAGTTGTACATAAAAGGAAACACGGCACTCTGATTTGTGGAATCAAATTTGTCTGAATAAACAAAAATGGCCGACCGTGTTATCGCAACTTTAAAGGAAAACCACGCAGTTTCGAGGCATATATTGTGCGGATCATTATATTCTTCTTTTAAAACATCTTTCTTAAAATTTTTCATTAAAACACGATTACAAACGCTTTTCATGTACCAACTCGCCACGATCCAGGCAACGTGTCCCTTACCTTTTAATGGTAACATACAGAGGCGTTAGAATGACACGAGCGAGTGGGAGAAAATAGATTTATGATTTATATCTACGATCTAGTACAAGTCCTAATTATGACTTGGGCCCTACGCCTACTCATAATTCAACTGCTCATGACTATAACATGCCTAAGATTGCGGCAATGTGTGTGGGTTTCATGAAACTGCTGTTGCACTATCCTGAAACGGAGTTTATTGATCAAACTTCGAAGTATGTTTGGCGAAAAGAATCATTCATTTTCTAAGTAAAATATTGATTATGTTGATTATCGTTTATTTTCTTAAATATTTATAAGCATTTTTTTCATTTTAAATGATCCTTTCATCATTACGAATGTTGAAGTCTAATTAATTTTTAGCACCGAGCCGACGAATTATGACTTATTATACTTGTATGATGTCTCATACATTGTATACAAAATATGTCATTAATATTGTTTGATAGGTACATAATAATTATATACATGGTTATAATTATGGGATTTGAAGCATCACATGGCGAGGTATCAATATAATATACTAGGTTTGCGGTAACACCATGTGAGCCAACCAACTACAGGTCTCCTTTCAGGATAACCAATCTGAAACCCTGATAAATAGACCTTTATCATGGTGCAGCCATCTTGAATTGTTCCCGTTGACATCACAATGTAGCCGAACCGAGGCAGGAAGAACAAAAAAGTCTGGTTCCATTTGCAATTATAAGCATACGTTATTGTTATTCGAAACAAGTAACATGATCAAGATGGAGACGGCATGATAAAAGTCATAGGGTGCGTTCGTTTAGCTCCCCTGGGTCGACCCCGGTGCGTGGCGGTTTTTTTTTACCAGGACGAACGTGGGTAATTATCTGCACACACTCGTCCTGGGAAAAAAAAACGCCACACACCGGGGTCGACCCAGGGAAGCTAAACGAACGCACCCACTATAAGCCCACTTCTCTCACATTTCTTCAGTCTCCAATGACTAGCAATGACTAATAAAGAACTGACTCCGCGGCAATGAAGTTACTATCCTCTATAATCTAAAGTAAGATAAGATAAGATAAGATAAGAACTTTATTATCCCACACTGGGGAAATTAAAACTGGCCATGATTCAAACAGTACAGACAAAAACGCGTAAAATTATTTAACAACAAACAGAAGTAGTCCCACCGATTTTTCTTCCTCTGCCCAGTTAGTAGTTAAACAGCAGGACAGTTCTCTTTAGAACTGAGAAGCCTCTCGAAATCTGAAATGTACTCATGGTATAATATAATAGTAAGAAGAAAAAGAACAAAAGAAATTTTGGCAAGTAGACACACACACATGGTGTTACCACAAAACCAAATGATCATGAGTCGTAGTTTTAACTTATCAATGTTGTGATTTTCTTGCTATTCTCAACATCACAATAACGCTTCGGTAAGATCTCATTATATAATATAAATTAAAAAATTATATGATAAGATGAAGTGTCACAATGAAAAGGTGTACATTTTTATTATTTTATTCTATTGAAACTTTTTGTTTATGTTATTTTTAGTGATGATCAGAGTTTACGTTAAATCGGCTTCTGTAAAGGAATTCACAGTGCTCAATACATTTCTGTGTAGCTTACTACAATACAGTCAGAATAAGAGCTAATCAAACTTTGGCATATCTCTCTTATGCAAAGATGATTAGCTCTTATTTTGAAGTTATTGTATATATTATAAAAAATAAAAATTTGTGAATAAAACGTTTACACTCACATTTTATTAGAGAAAATGGAAATCAGCTGGACTTCAGTTTTCCAACAAAAATGACCTAAAACGGTTTCAATACAAAGATTACAAATGACACAAGGTTTCGACCCTACAACGGATTCTTTGTCGAGGCCTCACGCGTACTTTATATCTCGACAGAATTCTCACGATTTTTTTCAAGAACGTGTTGGCCAAGTACTTTTTGCTCACTGGGGCGTGAGATCGACTTTGAAGACTTCCCCCTTCTAGTAGCCTTGTCCCAAGGCTCTTTACGCTACCACCCCGCTTTGAAACCACATAGTAGCATGATTCACACGTTCACGGTAGTGCATGCAGTAATTGATACAGTATACCGTGGGGTCGAAGCAGGGTTTTTCAACCTCGTACAACAAAGCTGTTCCTGCTTTTCAAACTTCTGACGCCACACTCCGAGGGTCCTTGCGGATAAAGATCATTTTCGGCTTCACCTGTGTACGAGGTTGAACCATTATTCGACCCCACGGTCCTTTGGTGATGACTCTCTGTTTAGTTTTTGGGGTAGGCCTACTTTTATCTGGACCCACCATGCGGCTTTAAAATCCTCCTCCTCCATCCAGCCCATTAAAACTCCTGTAAGGAATTTTGTTCGCCAGAGAAGTAAATCACTCCTACCAGCCACACAACCAAGGATCGAGAAGTGGGCGGTGTCACATAACCACGGGAGGTGGCTCCAAACAACAAAATATAAGAAAGACGAACAAGCCATGCACTCATGAAATAAATGAACAGTGAAAGAAATACTTCTAATTTACTATAAACATCAATATTTAATTATGAAATTCCTCATCGAACTCTATCAATCAAAATGTATGTCCAATATTCTTTGGCTCTAATTACAATTCCTTGATTCAAATAAAATCTCCTCCAAAATTAAACCAAAATAATGTATCTATCCTTACTTCACCTAATTGAAACTTCAAATCTCAAAACGTTCTGAACTTCACTTCAACTTACTATCTTCAATGAAAATCAATAAAGAAAAACTATACTCTGTTCTCAAACTCCACAAACTTCTTCAAATGTCAATATAATAACTTGGGCTAGTAGAAACCCTCCACTGCACTTCAAATCTAAATTACGTCTTAGAAAAACTTCTTATCCCAACTTCTGCTCACAACTGGAGTGTAAAACAACTCCCTTAATCTCAAATAACAATTATTTCTCTCCAACTTCTTTTCACAACTGGAGAATAAAACAACTCCCTTAATCTCAAATAGCAAAGTTTCTTCCCAACTTCTTTTTCACAACTGGAGAATAAAACAACTCCCTTAATCTCAAAATCAAAAATGTCTTCACCAAAATTTATGGCTGTGGAAGAAGAAAATTATTCTCCCAAATGTTAAATGTATAATGTCAGCAAAAACAAAATTGCAATCCAACCTGGCTTTTACTGACTATATCTACAAAAAGTGTCTTTACTCTCATGGAAGACAAAAATTACTTAATAAATTGCGCCCATCTTCCGATGATAAATATATATAAATAAGCATAGAGTTTTTAAATACAGAACCAGTGTTCCAAAATTAGCGGGCTAGCTGTTCTTTCGACGGAATCCGTTCAGAGGATAAAAAGCTTGAAGCTATACCCAGTCTTCATTCTTGACGAAATTCCACAGTTCAAATGGTTAGCTCAATCATGGTTCATCCAGTGTAGGGTGGATAGGAAAATGGAGTATCCAGATTAATGTCTGTCGCAAACTGTTTAACCCGGAACCAGTGCCATGGTTAGGAGTTCCCTTTAAAACTTAAACGGTGTCTGCTTGTTATAGATTTCTGTTGAAACAGCAAAATCTTCAACTTGTCGCAATGATACAATTCATCAAAAAAGATTCTGCATGAAGGTCCTGCAGTATGTCTGACCTCCCTGATAGCAGATCTTGGAATGACCATCCACTATACTATACTATGCTACAAAGGCATTTATAAAGCGCTCTTACAAAAAATGTATCACAGTGCTTTACACAGAAAGAAAGAAAAACCAAGATAAACATACAACAAAATTAAGAGTCATATAAATAGGTTTTGAGAGCTTTTTTGAAGGCTGCTAATGAAGATGAATGGCGTATATTGTAGGGTAGTCGGTTCCACAAAGTAGGCCCTGCAGCAGAGAAACCCCGGTCACCAGATGAAGTGCGAGAATGGGGGATGATCAGAACTCTGTTATCTTTGGCAGATCGCAGTCCTTCTCTAGTTGGAACATACGGATTAATGAGTTCTTTGAGATATAGCGGAGCATCTGTGTCGGTGATACATTTAAAAACAATTGTGAGAAGTTTGAACTGGATGCGTTTTGAAATACAGAGCCAATGAAGTTCACGGATAAGTGGAGAGACGTGGTCATATTTCTTGGCCTGGAAAATGAGCTTTGCAGCCCGGTTTTGTAGACGTTGAAGCCGTTTAGTGTCTGTGGAGGAGAGACCCGCAAGCAGAGAGTTGGCGTAGTCGATCCTTGATGTGACAATTGCTCTTACTGCGTCCTGGCAGGCAGATTGAGTGAGGAAAGATCTTATGCGAGACAAATTGCGAAGGTGAACATTGACAGCACTGGATATAGAAGAAACCTGGTTTGACATGCGCATTGATTGGTCGAATACAACACCGAGGTTCTTAGTTGTTGAAGCCGGAAGAATTACTTCAGAGCCAACCTTAAGTGTCACAGAAGATAGTAAGTCCGTGAAACAGGGACTCGCAGCAATGAAGAACTCTGTTTTAGTTTCATTTAACTGAAGCATGTTATTTGCCATCCACTTCTTTATGCTCAGAATACAGTTGGAAAGGGAAGACAGGGCATCATTAACTTCACATTGATTACGAGGGTCAAACGAAATGTACAATTGCGTGTCATCTGCATAAAAGTGAAACATAACATTTTTGTAGCACTTGATTATATTTGCAACAGGATAAGTGTACAAAGAAAAGGATTGGGGGCCAATTACAGAGCCTTGTGGCAAACCAAAGTTGACAGATTGTGGATCAGACAAAGCACCAGCAACCACACCCTAAACTAAGGCTGCAAGGAATTCTTAAAGGAACACGTTGCCTTGGATCGGACGAGTTGGTCTTTACAAAGCGTTTGTAACCCGTTTTTTATAGAATGCATACGGTCTGAAAGATGTTGTAAAACTAGAATATAATTATCCACACACATTTGCCTCGAAATTGCATGTTTTTCCTTTTACTTCACGAACTAACACGGTCGGCCATTTATGGGAGTCAAATGTTTGACTCCCATAAATGGCCGATGGTGTTTGTCGACGAATAAAAGGAAAACCACGCAATTTCGAGTGATACTTGTGTGGATCATTATATTCTACTTTTAAAATATCTTTCTAATCACTTGCATTTTATAACAAACGGTTACAAACGCTTTTGAAAGACCAACTCGTCCGATCCAAGGCAACGTTTCCTTTAAACTCACCCAACCATGGCACCCACTCTACAGAACAATAGTCACCTCTCAATGCACACACATACACCCTACATCAGCCCACTCATGTCTTCCCAAATAAGGACTTGTTCACTCAACCGTAGTTCACTGACTGCATCACAGAACTAAATGAATATTCATTGGATCTCTAAACTCTTGACCAATAAAATAAATGAGGGAAATATAAAAAATACACATGGGTTATTTACAGTACTAGATCACTTGTGACAGGCGGTTGTTGCGTTAACAAGGGAGATTCAAATGCATCGGGCTGAGGAGGAGGAGGATTCAAAAGAGGGCGCTATCAGAAGAAGTTTGTGCACATTTATTTTCGCCATTGGGGGGTGGGGGTGGGGACTGAATTTGGGGGTGGGGGTGAGGACATTATTGCATATGTAATAATGTCTGCCGGACGGTTTTGCATATGCAATCGAGTCCTCCCGGACGTTGGTGCATAATGAAATTGTGTCCGCCCGACACATTTGCATATGCGCAGTTGTGTCCGCCCCGTGCAAAACCGCCGTTGCAGTAAAATAATGCCCTTGATCGACGGAACACGTTCGCCATTTTTTTACAAGCTAAAGTAAGTGTCATGAACGACATGGGAATGGGTATTCGCTGCAATCATCGTGAATATCCATGCTGCATACACGAACATTCAGTGCATGCACGCTCGCTTACGCGCGCACAAGAGTCAGTACATGTCCTACGGACGGTTTTTGCATAGCCCCGGACACGATTGCATATGCAAAAGTGTCCGGAGCGGACAGTATTGCATGGCGGACACAATTGCATCTGACATGGCAATAAAACGGTCTTAGCCAGCGGTCTAAGACCAGTCAGTTATATAGCCGGCTATCTGCCTTAGACGGTCTTAGCTTGTCAGTCATTGTAAGACTGTTGCAGTAAGCCGGTCTTAGATAAGTCGGCGAAAAGTAATGCAATACGAACAAATGTCCCATAATACTTAGCACATCTGCAGCACTGGCGTTGCGGCATTGTTCTTATTGCTTAGGTTAAAATCATAGGATATCCAATCATTTTCACTCTTGGGAACATATTTCAATACAATGTATCATCATCATAATGCCTCTCATGGGTGTAATATATCTCTAAATATTCGGTCTCGTCGTAGAGCTCGTCACATCAAATCGTCTACAACTAACAAATGCAGCGCCATTTTTAAAAAACAAACTAGGACCGATTGTAGCCAGCTCAGAGCAGGCTTAAGATTTAAGACCGGCTATAATTATAGGCCGCGCTATTGCAATCGGTCTATATTAAAGGGACACACCGGCCGAATTGGGCTATTTGGGCTACAAAATAGACTAAGATATGACTTCAACGGTCTTCCAGGAATGAAGAAGAACAGTCCTTAAAAAAAATCATCAAATTTAGCCGTTTTTGAGCATTTTAAGACAAAAACGCAGGTCGCGTGATTGTTCTAACCAAAAAGTGGTACAAACAATCACGTGACCTTCCGGGCTAGTTTTACTTTCAGCCGTCTAAAAGTAACTTTTACTTAACCAAATTTAAATCTTTTTTTTACAAAATTATTTACGAATAATTGACGAAAAAGATCATGTATTCAAATTATCGCTACAAAATGTAAATAATGGTGAAAAATCTAACGTAAGAATAAGATTCACATTCAAAGAGTCCGTGTAACGGAAGCTTGTTATATGGCCGCTTTGGTTTTTTAAAATCATTTTTTGCTAAATACGTGACATTTTGATGATTTTATTTTTACAGCAACCATCTATAAAAACATTATTCATGATTCTACACCCCTATTGCATTTCACTCGAAAAAATTTTCATACTTCAAACTATCGATCGTCATGTTTTCCCCACATTTCTATTCTCAATTTACACTCTTCAACTGACAGACTCAAACCCGATCAAGTGCACATTAATTTACCCGTTTGAAGGAATTGCGCCGCCATTGTTGGGCCGCGTGTTTATGCACGCAGCATAGCGCAATGTCCTATCCAGTCAGTATAATGGAGATCAATGATTATACTGGAGTATAATGGACATCAGTGGAACACCCTCATGTGGCCAAAAGGTCAATTCCACTACAGAGCGCGTGCGCACAACAAGGGGCATGTGTAGCAGAAAAGGAAGACAAGCTAAAGATCTTAACTGCCTGCGTCGTCTAACTACAAAGCTTTCTTCTGCCAGGAGCCAGGTTTTTACCAGCGAAGCCTATTTAAGCAAGTAAGTAGCAAGGAAAATGTAGGAGGTTAATATTGTGAGATTTCTTCATCATATTTGCTGTTCTAAGCTATATCTGGTGTTTGGTCTAAAAAGGTCGACCAAAAATATTTGTTTTGAGTAGGCCTAGTCCTCCAATGAGTAGTGTGAGTCATTTTCTGCAATGATGTGGAAATGGCGTGTTGTCGAACCATTTCGTAAACATCGGACTGGTTGTGATGGACCATGGAGGTAAAATTAGACCTCCGTGGATGGACTTGTGTAGGCACAATATATCGAGAGAAGGTGAACAAATTCAGGATTGGTCTTGGATTTTGGAGTTGGAAGAAAACATTTTTACATTTTAATAATTATTATGTGTTGGCTAGCGTCTAGACGCTAGCCAGCAACACATAAAATATTATTACTGTACAAAAGGATTTTAAATTTCATGTATTTTTATACTTCCTTGACGAATAAACCATTCATTCATAAATACCTCAGACAGTTTCACTATTCCTATTGGTGGAGAGCGTGTCACGCGGGTGTGTATAAACCTTTGTTTATGACCGGTAAACATGGGGGTGACACGCGAGGTTGCACCTGTGCTTTGAAAGACAGTTTCTTCATTCCTATTGAGTATTGGTCGAGAGCATTGGCTGGAACAGTTGTGCCACATCACGCGATACGCGCCACGCGCACAGCATTCCCTTATAAGGAGTTGTTTACCCGAGGGCCTTACCTGTTACCATTTCATAGCTGGACATGCTGGAGGGGTGTTGTGTTGAAAGAAATCATTGAACAATTGTAATTTTTGCATTTATTTTACTTTTTGACCAAAAAGTGTTGATGTTTTTTGACCGAAAAGGTATTTTATGAATGGGAATCAAAGTGTGTTGAATGGGTTGTCAACTAGCCTGGTTCTTGATAGTTTAGCTCCACTTCGTCTCGGTAAAATTATTAAGAACCAGGCCTCGATGGGTTTAAACCAAGTGTTAAACCTCTTCACCACACATTGATTCCCTTAATAAAATTAAATTCAATTCCTGTATCCGGCTACCACTTACTAAGAAAAATTATATAAAAAACAAATAAATGAGTCAGATAGGGCCTAGTATTTATTGGTTTGCAAAAGTTTTAATAAAATATATTTAAAAAAAAATAAATTTGAGTGGAAATTGCATTGAACATTTCTACAGGCTCCAACCAGTCCATGATTCTATTCAATGATTAAAGACACTGGACACTATTGTTAATAGACCGATCCATTAAGCTCCGCCCCATTGCGTATTGACCAATCACAACGCAACGAAGGTCTGACACTAAGGCCCGACATGCGTGCGTGTATCTTGGCGCGCGCGGCAGAGTTGTGCAGAAAGGCATTGGAGAGCACATGTTCTTGCACACAGGTGCGTCCTGGGCGGAGCCTACTGGATCGGTCCATTGTCAAAGACATTCTCACTTAGTGTATACTCAACATATGCATAAAATAACAAACCTTTGAAAATTTGAGCTCAATTCGTCGTCGAAGTTGCGCGATAACAACAAAAGAAAAAACACCCTTGTCACACGCACGTGTGTGCTTTTAGATGCTTTTAGATGTCTTGTGCAACTCTTGCACAGTGGCCCAGCCTGCCTTGCTACCGTCCGCAATTTTGATGGTTTTCTTTCTCTCTTCGATGATGGTTTCGGCTTCTTTGAGTGCCTCTGTTGCTGCTGGTATGTTACCCTTTTCGAGGGCAGTCTTGATTTTGTTGTGTGCGATTTCAACTTTCCCGCAGAACTCGAATTGTGCCGAGTTCCCGGGTTTTGTTAGTTCTTTTGCTTCTAATTTGTTTGTAAGCTCCTTGATGTTGATATGATCGGCTGTATCTTTGCTTTAATCCGTAATGCTCTCAAATTTATGGTTAAAGTACTCCTTGAATTTGTCAAACAAAATCTCTGGATTGAATGCGGGTTGCTCTTCATTTGACATTGCGAACTTAATATCGTATATAGACTGTTATCGAAGTACACCAGTGACACTATAGCAGAGTAAGCAGCGGCCTGAATTGGATTCTGTTGCTAAGGACGCTGCTTTTATACTGACCTGCATCAATGCACTCAAATGAATGAATCACGACACGGTTCATTCATTTTGAGTAACCCGCGTATAAGTCATGTGACGCATACGGCGGGTACTCCTGTGTGTCATTCAAACAATAAAAACTACATTGACTTTGGACACTTCGTACCTTGGACACTTCGTACCTTCTCACAAGATACTTCTCCGAGGGTAACTCCGTCAACATTTAATAAATGACCCGTTGTTATGAGATTCAATTAGAACTAAAGATTAAAAGTATTGCAAATACATCGCTAAAGTTATAAAATGAAATAACCTTCAAATATAGCCTACACCAAGAAAACTGTAAATCCCAAATTCTGAAAAATAAAGCACGCTTTTTTTAAATATAATCCCAATAAAATTTTGGGGTTTAAACCAAAATTAATTTTCTATCCGAACTATTTTACATCTATTATATATCACTGCCAAAATATAGGATTCAAACTGCCTCCGTCTAGTTGGTAAGACACTGCTCTAGAATTGCAAGGGTCTTGGGTCCAAGACTGAATGAGCACCCTTAGGGAATATTGCGGAACTGGCTTGACAAAAAACTTGTCTTAAAGCCATTGGACCCTTTCGGTTCAGAAAAAAAAAAAAAGTTCACAGATTTACAAATAATTTACAGGGTTTACAGACGGCAATGGGGTCATTCCAGGTCAAATAACCCCCCAAAAAGACAATTTTAAACCCTACCCTCTTTAAATTTGCTCAAATTTTTTTTATGGGGTAATAATGGCTCAACAAGCTCAAATTTCAATTTTCAGCTCTATTCGATTAACGGTTTCCGTGCTACGGCATGCACTTTCTCGTTGATTTCGGTCAAAATGCACCTGACCTCTGACATTCAAACAACCATAAATCGGTAACCATTGAGTCAAATTTGTTGAAATTGGTGTCTTTGAAACGGAAATTGTGTAAGCTTTCCAAATATGTCTTAATTTTTTTTGTAGGAACATGTTTAGGTATAATAACCTTTTGACCTCTACTTTGACCTTGAATTTGACCTTGTGGATCACGTGATCTGGAGATGAACTTCGGTGAAAATTTACTCCCATATGTTTTCTCAACAATATAAAAAAATTACAGATATAATAATTTTGGCTTGCTTTCAGGCTCCGCTCAAAGTTGCCCTACTTGCCTATTCCTATTCAAAGTACACGTACATTACATACATGTCCATACATATGTATATCATGATGTTGCTAGAGGTCCACTAGCCTCACTTGATATACATACGTATTATGTTATGTACAATGTACTTTACGTAGGACTAGGCCAGTAGGGCAACTTTGAATGGAGAAAACAGCAAAACAATACAAATTCTCGTTAACGAGAATTACGGATTTATTTTAAACACATGTCATGACACGGCTAAACGCGCGAAAACAAGGGTGGGTTTTTCCGTTGTTTTCTCCCGACTCCGATGACCGATTGAGCCTAAATTTTCACAGGTTTGTTATTTGATATAGAAGTTGTGGTACACAAAGTGTGGGCCTTGGACAACACTGTTTACCGAAAGGGTCCAATGGCTTTAAATAGCAGTACATAAAACTTACACAGTCTAATGATTATGATAGTAGAACAAACTAGAAATCGCCCCTTAAAATATTTCTGTCAAAAATTAAATGTCATAGGACCACTTGATGAGAACAAATTTCCCATTTGGAGTTAATTGCTCAGTGAGCATTTTTGTTTTCTTCTTCAATATTTTCTTGTGACCTAGATGGCTGATCTATCTCGAACTACCTGTAACTACTACAGGGTTGTCAATTCGCTTACTGCCAGCAACTTTTTTGTTAACAAAAATCAATTCAATGTCATGTTCCCTTAAAGCCATTATACACTTTCGGTAAACAGTATTGTCCAAGTCCCACACTTCGTGTATCACAACTTATATATAAAGTAACAAACCTGTGAAAATTGAGGCTCAATTGTTTACTATAATCCGTATCCGATGTCGAGAATTGATAATTGTTTTAATGTTTTCTCAAAAGTAAAGCATTTCATGGAATAATATTTCAAGAGAAGTCATTTACGATTACATTTCTGTAAACCCTGTAAGTTATTTGTACATGTAGATCTGTGAACTTTTTTTTTTTTCTGTTCCGAAAGTGTATTTTTAATGGCTTTAAAAATGTATAGGGCCTACAAATTATAAATTTATGTATTACTATTGTTAGTGAAAAATGTTCACCACAATCCTCCCGCACTCTCACATGCAATTGTATGCGCCAATTTTTTTGCTGGTACACAGAATAATATGTCCACTGTCATACCAATGCAGTTCACCAGTACAGTTAGTCTTGTCTAAACACTGTTTAACCAGTCATAGCTCCATGGTGCTGACCATGGGGGTTTAACCAAACCTGAACACTGTGTGTTTGTTCTGCTTTGTTTGTTCCCTACTATAAAAGACTTGTTCTTCAAATACAAAAAACAAACAAACTTGCTCACTAGTGAGTAACGAGGGCCTATTTATTTATAATAGAGCCACTTAGACCGCGTGTCCACTGGATCCACAATTGCGAGATCATGATCCTGCAAACATGAGTATGATCGTGCATTGATCCACCTTTTGTGAACGGAAGTGGACCAAAAGTTCAATTACCAATAGTGTCCACTGCCTTTAAAGAAGCTGTTATAATCCACCTCTAAAACAACTTAAAACTACGGGGTAACAAAAGTGACAGGAACGCCTAATATGGCGTCCTCCTCAAGGTTCCAATACAAACTAACATTTCCTCGATTAGCCTTTTTGAGATGTAGTGGACACTATATGAGTGCACTGTAGGATTTGGGTGTATTGACCCATTTCACCTGACGTCATCATCAGAAAAATCTTGAATGTGCCATACTGGTGGACAAGTTCACTGTGCGTTTTCATATATAACTCTATGCATAGAGTATGCTGTGCGTTATGCAGTGAAGTGCGCATTTTAGGTGACGCGGCGTTAATACACCTAAACCTAACTTGCCCACCAACATGGTGAGCGTGGCACCAGTCGCCGCGTGTAACGCGCGTGCAAGGGGTCAATACAGACAAATTTACCCCAACCAGATAGTGTTTTAAAATGTGTTCACCATGTATCTCAAAATGGCTTACATTGTCCCCTTGCACGCACGTCAGACGCAACGACAGTGCCACGCTCACCATTATTTGGTTGGCGATTGGCAACAGTATGGTACATACAAGAATATTCTTATGATGACGTCGGGTGAAATGGGTCAATATATAGAAGTGCACATAACCATGAGGAAAATGCCGTGTACAAAACAGCGCGATGTTCCCTCATTTTGCCCACCAAAACGTTAGTCCGCACGCGCTACGTGCAATTTACATATTTCATGGGAAGGGTATATTGCTGTAGTCCTTCAAAAACGGAAGATGAAGGTCCTGAAACTGAATACAAGCTACCTCTCCAGCTGTTAGTGTTTGTCTTTAGTTGATAATCAGCAACCATACAGCTGCATCGTTTGTCTAGATTAGAATACAGCTCTATGTGTTTACCTTGTTTACTGTCTGTAAGGTTTCAGTTCCACCCATACATGTAGAGCTATATAGTGACTAGAGCGCTAACTTGCTCTGCGACTATAGAAGCCTCCGTGGGCGCAGACATGTCTAATGTGGTGCGTGACTATGAAACGATTTTTAATTTTAAGACTAATTTATACGTGCAAACCATATAATAATATTATATTAAATATGGTGCAAACAGGCCTTTTAAACATGATGTACATAACGCTTGCAGTTTGTACACTCATCAACAGATTGTGGGTTCACATTTGCTGCATATTTGATTCGCTGACACATAGAAAAGAAAAAACTATCAACTATTAGAGTTAGCGCTCTAACAGCTCTACAGTGTATGGTTTTACTGCATCTACATGTACAGAGGCCTAATTGCAGGCAGGCAGAGTTTTTCAAAGCCAGTGGGAATATTGAACAGTCCGACAGTAAGAGGGTTGACTGTACTACTGTTTTCATGCACCACATGGTATTATTACAAATAACGTACGCTGGCAAACAAATAAGTCTTGAAAAGTCTCTTGAAAATCTGAAGAGAATCAGCTTGGATTTTACTCTGGGATGTTTGGATATAAAATTATTTTATTTTACATCATGTACATGTAGCCTAAACGCAACTTAGCCTTTTGGCTACAAAGTTTGATTTTTAATAAAGCTATAATAATAATAAAAAAATTGAAGGCTCCTTAACCTTGAAATTTAGTAGTGGAAAAAAGTAGTCTTAAAATAAAGGAACGGTAGCTTTTCACTTTTTGTTCTTATCCCTTTATTCAAGGTCAAAATGAGTGCTGGATCCAGGCGGATTGTGTTTGCCCTGACAATAGGCGTGTGCATTGGACTCCTCCCATCGTTACTTCATCATATGAACGAAGAGGAGCAAGTGCAGAGGCAGCTTTGCATCAACAAACAGGCTCTGTACAGCCGAGAAAATATACAAGCTGCTTCCCAAGTCCAGTCGCTCAGCTTGGCCAAGTGAGTAAAAAAAAAAAACAGGCCTGTTTTCTTTAACTACGAAAGGGCAAGGGCACCAAGGCATTTTCTCCACGACAAAAGGCACCCTTTGTGGAAATTATAAATAACTACAGAGCATTTCAAGGGCTCCAAGGCGATAACCAGGGGGCATCGAGGCAATTGCCTTTGTTGCCTTTGTGAAGTATCAGGCCTGGTTAGGCCGTTTCCGAATTCACGGCTACAGCTATGGCTACTTCATCATGCGCTGAGGTATAGGGCGTCCTTAGCAACACCCTTGGCAACAGCCGTAGCCAGAGTTGTAGCCGCCATTTGGACGCGGCCTTACAATACCCGTACTCCCTTTTGGGCAACCTCGTCTTCGATGTAGGTGATCAATCTTGATGCGCGATTTTTTCCCAGCATGCCTTGTTCACGCAAATATGTTTTCATTAAAATTTGCGCGAATCAGGCACGTAAGTATTGTAACCTGCAAAGAGGCATCAGGTCAAAGAGCAACTGGTCACATCTTTGATCTTGTGATACATGTAGTATTATTTTGTCAAATGTGAGTTAAGCGATACTTGAGCGCTCAATATGTTTTTAACAAGGATGCACGTAAAGTACATGTAGGCCTACATGTACATTACATGTACCCTCTTTTCGGAGACAAGCGGTTCTGTTAGAACTGCTTAAGCATTAGTTTGCACACGAAAATAGGTCACTTATTTTACACATGTTACTGGCCAATTTTCATGGCATGTACATTGCTTGTGACTGGTATTTAACTGTTGTTTACTTAGCATAACAATTGAGTGGAGTCTTGGCCGGTAATCTGATTTTATTAGGCCATGATTTGTTTTGCTTGAGCAAAATTTTGTGCTTACATGTAAAAGCCATTATACACTTTCGGAACAGAAAAAAAAAAAAAAGTTCACCAGATTTACAAATAACTTACAGGGTTTTACATAAGGTAATGGTAAAAGACTTCTCTTGAAATATTAATCCATGAAATGCTTTACTTTTTGAGAAAACATTAAAACAATTATCAAATCTCGACATTGAGAATTAGGGATTATAGTAAACACAGTCATGACACGGCGAAACGTGCGGAAACAAGGGTGGGTTTTCCCGTTATTTTCTCCCGACTCCGATGACCGATTGTGTCGAAATTTTCACAGGTTTGTTATTTTATATAGAAGTTGTGATAAACAAAGTGTGGGCCTTGGACATTACTGTTTACCGATAGTGGCCAATGGCTTTAAAGGCAGTGGACACTATTGGTAATTACTCAAAATAATTATCATCATAAAACCTTACTTGATTACGAGTAACGGGGAGAGGTTGATGGTATAAAACATTGTGAGAAACAGCTCCCTCTGAAGTGATGTAGTTTTCGAGAAAGAAGTAATTTTCCACGAATTTGATTTCGAGACCTCAAGTTTAGAATTTGAGGTCTCGAAATCAAGCACCAGAAAGCACACAATTTAGTGACACAAGGGTTTTTTCTTCTTTCATTATTATCTCGCAAATTCGATGACTGATTGAGCTCAAATTTTCACAGGTTTTTTATTTTATGCAGATGTTGAGATACACTAACTGTGAAGACTAGTCTTTGACAATTACCAATAGTGTCCACTGTCTTTAAGCAGCTCTATGAAATTGGGCCCAGGGGTTAGTGACGAGAGGGTTCAATGCCGCAGTGCGCTGCCCTTGAAAGCACAAAAGGATGGGTGTGGATAGAGGCCATTTTTATGTAATTACCCCAGATGCCCATTGTAAAACAATAAGCCATTTGCAAGTTAGATAATGTCTGGTACAATGATTTGCGTAGTCACATTGTACCTCTTACATTTGAATTCTTTAGACTCTAAAGACAGTTGCTATCAGTGTCAGAATGGTTTGGGGCAAGCTTTTGTACAGCAACCTCCAGATGAGCAAACCCTGGTACCATTCAATTCAATTTTCAATTCAATTGTTTATTGTCACACATATTACATATACAGTGGAATTCACTTCGGCTTGCGAGCCTAAAAATATTAAAAATTACAAAAATTACAAAAAATACAGAAAACCCTAAAACCACGTAGGCATACAATAACGAACAAATAAACAGTATGCGCACAATATGCAGAGAGACAATAACATTGTGCCATACACATCCATTCAGAATCTTGTATGGGTTTTCACCGTCTCTTATGTAACTGAGCTCCCAATGAGCTCCCAATGTCCATAAGATCTGCTAAGTCGCTAGATGTTTTTAAATCTTTGCTAAAGACCCATCTTTTTATCTGTAATTAAAACCTGTTTCACTGACTCTGTATAGTTTCTGTGTAATTTTCAGCATTTACATGTAGGTATGTAATTCTAACTTTTTAGTGTAAAGAGTAATTTTTCCGATCCTTAAGTTGTTTGTTGTATTTTTAATGGTTTCATTTAATATACGTGTAGGTAACAGCTGGTCTGGCCTAATTTTTAAAATTATTTGTTTTGGGATTTAATTGGGGAATTTAGGCCTATAAGTTTCGTTTTCTTGTAATGCTTTTCATTTTGCTGTTAAGCGCTTTGAGGAATGTCAATTCATATTGCGCTATATAAATACTGTTTTATTATTATTATTATTATTATTATTATTATTATTATTATTATTATTATTATTATCTATACTATTAAAAGCGTAACCTGCGCCATCTTGGATTGAAAATTAGAAGGTCCAGTGGTATGGCATCCTTGAAGAATCCAACACGGTTGTTTGTGTGGAGTTCAATACGTTTGTGTGGTTTCAGATGTCGGGTTGCAAGTCTGCAAAACCCGGATCCAAACTCGCACTACAAGTCATGTGTTTGGAGGAAGTTTGGGCGGCGACCGTGCGTCAACCACTGGTCGATGTTGTTACCAGACTTCCTAGAAATCTTTCTGACAGGCGACTCATTGGACAGTGTTTCGCAGATGGTGCTCTGGATTGGTTCATTCATTGCCCCTTGCCCGCCCACCCACCATTCGATCCGCCCTTTTTGGTCAGGTTACTTTCGTGTTGTACTAAGCATGGTTCTCCGGATTGGTTCATTCATTGCCACGCAGGGTCGAAAGGGTCGAAGAGGCTGGGTGCCAGGACAAAACCGAAACCAATCTCACGAATTTGCATTGAATGGATGAAGTACCGTAGATTGATGTTTCGCAGGCGACCATGTGTCAACCACTGGTCGACGTTGTTGTCGGACTTCCTAGAAATCCTTCTGCGGGTGACTCATTTGTTGAAAAGATTAAATGGAGAATATTTGTAAAAAAACATTCACTTCCAAACGGCATGAGAATTATCATGATGGACAAGGATTGGATCAAACGGAAGCTTAATAATTTGGAAACGTTGGGTAGGGCCGGCTATAGGTTGGAAGGTGTCTAAGGGAACTTTACAATTAGTAACATTTTGGGGTGGGGGGGGGGGCCTTACACAAAGAGCCATTCTGGTCAGTGTATTGTGAGCGGTGTGTTGTCTGGTTTGAGACAGGCCACCTGTTGCTTGGTGAAGAAGGTCGCCCTGGGACCACTTTAGGTTGGCAGTGGGTGGCGACCTTGGACCTTTTGCCAGTAAACTCAAATGCGTACATGAATACCGTTTTAGAATACGGTCTGTTCATGGAGGTATAATGTTGCAGTTCCAGAGTTTAACCATGGAGGTAGAATTGTGAAACCATTCCTTACTCTGTGGTGAAACTATACACGTACGTCAAAGGCTGTTTTGAAGCTGTAAAAAAAGAACTTTGCTTTGCATTTGGTCAAAGTTGTTAAGCAAAAGGACATTAAGTTTTCTTTTGAATAATTCCATTCACAAAATTGGTTAGAGCAGTGTGTCGGTCAGGTCTCAGAATGTACATTTTTCCAAATCCATTTTGAAGCCTAATTTAGCCATCAGCCCGTCGGGTTGGTTACTGATGGAGATAATATTAACAAAAGAGACCTCGTGCGGCTGAGTTTGTCTATTGACCCAAACTTGACGTAACAAACCCTAAACATGACTTGACATGCTTTCTGAAAGTGAAATAAGTTAGAGAAAATTAAGGAGTGGGGACGAGTTTATCGTTTTTATTTAGTTTGTACGATATAGGGTTCCAGAGATATGGGATGTATGGAGGTTTGTTCCTAGAGCAGCGTGAACATGAACGCGGTCAGAAATTGTGTCAATTGTCGTTCAAATTTCGCGAGATGCAAGAAGCCCAAAGTGACAATAAAACAAAACCAGACCAGCCAAGTCTCACGCATTAGGCGTGAGACTCACGCATTTGGGCTCTGCCTCACGCTCACACGCACATCAACCATTATTGGGGCGAGATCGGGGGAAAAAAAATAACGACATTTTTTGTACAAAATTTGTACAAACAGAGCGCAAATTTGCAGATTGCGCACGCTTTTGCTCATCCAGTAGGTTCAGCTCATATTCGGCAGAGCGCAAAACGCTTATTGCGCACAAGTTTGTTCCGACTCTTTTAGCAAATTCGTTGAAATGCGCTCCACTAGCGAAGACACAACAGGCAGAAGAAGTGAGCTATTGATTTTGGACATCATTTTTAGTCTTTTTTTTTCAAGTTTGGAAGGAAATAATCTGACACAATCGAACCTCCACATTAACCATCAACATCTCCTGTGTACCTCAAGTGAATTTTAATTATTCTGAGGAGGTTTTTGATAAATTTTGAAACACCTTTTGTCCACAATTAAATTTCACATTTTTTTATTTATTTATAACGTGCGAAATAGCGTGCGAAATAGCTTCATTTTGGGTTTGAATTATGACGCCATGCATAAATATTGAGAGAGGCGTATAACACCCTCACCCATATTTCGAAATATTTGTGTAAAGGATTATTATATCCTAGCGGGGTGCCGCGCGAAGCAAAAGCTCGCCCCAATCATGTGTCATAGCAACTGTCTCGACAGTTTGAGGAATTCATATTTAAGTGGTAACTTAATTTAATGTTCACTGTATATTATTTTACATGTGAAATGCACATGTTTTCAAGGACTAATTTTGTTGTGTCTGTTTTTTCTATTTTTTTCTTTTTTTCTTTCTTTTTGGTTTTAGTGCGCCTTGAACACCCAGCAGGGTGGATGTGTGCGCATTACAAGTTTTATTATTAATAATAATAATAACTTGTGATCAAGCACGTCAGTCAGGGATGAGATTTGTCAGACTTTTATCTGAATTCAGACTTTTTTAAGTCAGCCTGGTAAAGAAAATCAGCCGTACTTTTTCCATAATATACTGTATAATAAAATCCTGCTCTTTGATCTACTGAGAACACTGTTCGTAAAAGCTCAGTGGAATCTATAACTCCGGGAGTTACCATTCAGGTGGAAAAGCCATAATTTCAACATTACATATCAGCAGAATTTGGATCCTACATAAAAAAGTGTAATTTCAGACCTTTTTTTGAGCAATGACTCTCATCCCTGGTCATTGTACCATGGACATGTAGGCCTACCTCATACATATTCATGACCGAGAGTCGAGTTCTCATTGGTTCATTTACCACCACGTGCCAGCTGTTAATTTTGCTAGTTACCAAGCGCGCACATGAGTATTCACGCAAGTGTAAAATGCGCATGACAAGTAATATCGGCTAGTCACCCTCAAACCATGTCATATTTGTATACTTACACGCAAATGGCTTATTTACATGTTTCTATAGGAAAATTCTTAAGAATTAGGAGACTTAATTGTGTTCCATGTGATTGGAAATGTGGTTCCAAGAGGATTTGATCACATGTGTTAGAGACTTTTAAAGTACGAAGAATACATAATTTTGTACTTAAAGGAACACGTTGCCTTGGATCGGTCGAGTTGGTCTTTGAAAAGCGTTTTTGACCGTTTATTATAAAATGCATATGGTTAGAAAGATGATGTAAAAGTAGAATACAATGATCTACACAAATATGCCTCGAAATTGCGTGGTTTTCTTTTTACCTCGTCCAATAACACGGTCGGCCATTTATGGGGGTCAAAATTTTGACCCCCATAAATGGCCGACCGTGATAGTTCGCGACGTAAAAAGAAAACCGTGCAATTTTGAGAGATACTTGTGTGGATCATTATATTCTACTTTTAAAACATCTTTCTAACCATATATATTTCATAACAAACGGTTTCAAACGCTTTTTATAGACCAATTCGTCCGATCCAAGGCAACGTGTCCCTTTAACATTATAATTGTGTAGTATTTAACAGCAGGTGTGTTTGATGACTTTAATCAAAGATAGGTTTAAAAAAAAAAAATAGTCATTAAAAAAAAATAGTCGCCCTGAAACATTCATTGTGCAGGTTAATAAATCAACCAACAATGCAAATCACTGATGCATGAAATGAAGAATAAAGATTGATGGGATCCAAACATACATAGCCAACCATGCATGCAAGAACATACAGCTGTTGCCACTGACACAGTGGCTCTAATGTTTAAAGGAACATGCCTCCAAATTGCGTGGTTTTCTTTTTACCTTGTACACTAACACGGCGGCCATTTATGGGAGTCAAAATTTTGACTCCCATAAATGGCCAACCGTAATAGTTCGCGACGTAAAAGGAAAACCGTGCAATTTTGAGTGATACTTGTGTAGATCATTGTATTCTACTTTTAAAACATCTTTCTAACCATATATATTTCATAACAAACGGTTTCAAACGCTTTTTATAGACCAATTCGTCCGATCCAAGGCAACGTGTCCCTTTAACATTATAATTGTGTAGTATTTAACAGCAGGTGTGTTTGATGACTTTAATCAAAGATAGGTTTTAAAAAAAAAAATAGTCATTAAAAAAAAATAGTCGCCCTGAAACATTCATTGTGCAGGTTAATAAATCAACCAACAATGCAAATCACTGATGCATGAAATGAAGAATAAAGATCGATGGGATCCAAACATACATAGCCAACCATGCATGCAAGAACATACAGCTGTTGCCACTGACACAGTGGCTCTAATGTTTAAAGGAACATGCCTCCAAATTGCGTGGTTTTCTTTTTACCTTGTACACTAACACGGCGGCCATTTATGGGAGTCAAAATTTTGACTCCCATAAATGGCCAACCGTAATAGTTCGCGACGTAAAAGGAAAACCGTGCAATTTTGAGTGATACTTGTGTAGATCATTGTATTCTACTTTTAAAACATCTTTCTAACCATATATATTTCATAACAAACGGTTTCAAACGCTTTTTATAGACCAATTCGTCCGATCCAAGGCAACGTGTCCCTTTAACATTATAATTGTGTAGTATTTAACAGCAGGTGTGTTTGATGACTTTAATCAAAGATAGGTTTAAAAAAAAAAAATAGTCATTAAAAAAAAATAGTCGCCCTGAAACATTCATTGTGCAGGTTAATAAATCAACCAACAATGCAAATCACTGATGCATGAAATGAAGAATAAAGATCGATGGGATCCAAACATACATAGCCAACCATGCATGCAAGAACATACAGCTGTTGCCACTGACACAGTGGCTCTAATGTTTAAAGGAACATGCCTCCAAATTGCGTGGTTTTCTTTTTACCTTGTACACTAACACGGCGGCCATTTATGGGAGTCAAAATTTTGACTCCCATAAATGGCCAACCGTAATAGTTCGCGACGTAAAAGGAAAACCGTGCAATTTTGAGTGATACTTGTGTAGATCATTGTATTCTACTTTTAAAACATCTTTCTAACCATATATATTTCATAACAAACGGTTTCAAACGCTTTTTATAGACCAATTCGTCCGATCCAAGGCAACGTGTCCCTTTAACATTATAATTGTGTAGTATTTAACAGCAGGTGTGTTTGATGACTTTAATCAAAGATAGGTTTTAAAAAAAAAAATAGTCATTAAAAAAAAATAGTCGCCCTGAAACATTCATTGTGCAGGTTAATAAATCAACCAACAATGCAAATCACTGATGCATGAAATGAAGAATAAAGATCGATGGGATCCAAACATACATAGCCAACCATGCATGCAAGAACATACAGCTGTTGCCACTGACACAGTGGCTCTAATGTTTAAAGGAACATGCCTCCAAATTGCGTGGTTTTCTTTTTACCTTGTACACTAACACGGCGGCCATTTATGGGAGTCAAAATTTTGACTCCCATAAATGGCCAACCGTAATAGTTCGCGACGTAAAAGGAAAACCGTGCAATTTTGAGTGATACTTGTGTAGATCATTGTATTCTACTTTTAAAACATCTTTCTAACCATATGCATTTCATAACAAACGGTTTCAAACGCTTTTTATAGACCAACTCGTCCGATCCAAGGCAACGTGTTAATTATACTAACAACGTATAATTATACTAATATAACTACCCCAGTCGGGTGCGCCGTCGATTTCACCAAACTCTTCCTAACTAAGGATTAATCTTAGGACTTAGGACGAGTTCTGTTTCGTATCTGAAGACATAGCACACATTGAACCCATCCTACAATGTAACTCATTCTAACATGAGATAGGATTAATCAAGAGTTTTGTGAAATCGGCTGCTGGGCGACTAGTAAAATTAACTCCTAATAATAATAATAACTTGTTTTTGTATAGCGCTTTTCACACCCGGAGGGCGTCCCAAAGCGCTTCACATTATTACCCCTGGTCACTGCCCTTAAACCACTCCTTAAACCATCTCAACTCCCTGGTGGGGAGTATGCAGCCTGTGCAACATTAATATGCGCTACTCGGCTAAATCAATCACAAGAACCACCTCTGCCCTCACATGTACCCATTTACCCCTGGGTGGAGAGAAGCAATTATAGTTAAGTGTCTTGCTCAGAGACACAAGTGTCACGACCTGGATTCGAACCCACACTCTGATGAACAGAAGCACCAGAGCTTGAATTCGGTGCTCTTATCCGCTCGGCCACGACACCCCACTACGACACTAGTCGCTAATAATTTTTTATTCTCAAGATGCATTGTGGCAATGTGTTCCGCTATTATAGTAAAATTTAAGCTGAAAGGATTGAAGGATTATGTCACTGATGTCTGATTGTACATTGTAAGTAGGTTTTGTTGTCGTGAATAGTCATGAGCAACACAATTGGTTTACCAAACAGGTAGTCGCGACTAGTTTTGAATTAGTCAAGACTATTTTTGTAGTAGTCGTGTCAGCATGATCATGGCATGATTAACCAAGTAGTTGAAAAACAGTAGTCGCAACTGGACTATTGTCTTAATGGTTGCGACTTTGACGCTAGTTGACTAATCCCCTGCCTGATACTTCATAGAGGTACATGTATGAAGGTGATTGCCTCCATGCCCTCTGGTCATTGCCTTGGTGCCCTTGAAGTGCTGCAGTAGAAGTTTACAGTTTCCTCATATGGTACTCTTTACCAAGGAGAAAATGCCTTGGTGCCCTTGCCCTTTAAAAAAACAAAGCATACAGGCCTGTAGGCCTAATTATGAACTGCTGTTTTGTTTCCATCCCTTGATTGTTTCTTTTTTTTCTCTCGTCTAATCAGAGAAGTGGCTGTTGCATCCGGACCAAGGAAGATCCTTCTTGACTGTGGTGCCAACGTAGCGTCGACTGTACAGCTCTTCCAAGAGACCTACCCCAACGGACACGATTATACCATCCATTCGTTTGAGATCGACGACAGGCTCGCACCGTATTTCAAACCGTACAAGAACCACAATCTGCACTGCCCCGTTGGTGTTGCAGCAACAGATGGTGAGACTTTTGTTTGACCCGGTTGCAAACATTTGTATTTATCAAAACCGATGTTTACTTTTTGATTGAGTTTATCAGCATTCATATTTATTCATTGATTCACATGCAGGAAACTGAAAATGTATTATTGGTAATTTTTTTCTGGTAAGGTCTTAATCATTTTTATTTTATTTGTTTCCTGTAACCTGACAGGATGTGCAACAAACTTTCAACAATTTTGGCAAAATATTGTTTTTCTTTCTAACCTCTGTTCAAAACCCCCGAATTAAAGACCCTGGACACTATTGGTATTTGTCAAAGACTAGTCTTCACTGTTAGTGTATCTCAACATATGCATAAAATAACAAACCTGTAAAAGTTTGAGCTCACTCGGTTTTCGATTTGCGAGATATTAATGGGGGAAAAAAACCGTACATGTCGCACCATCGTCACACGAAGTTGTGTGCTTTCAGATGCTTGGTTTCGAGACCTCAAATTATATATCTGACCTCTCGAAAGCAAATTCGTGGAATTCAGAGGGAGCTGTTTCCCACAGTGTTTTATACCATCAACCTCTCCCCATTACTCGTAATCAAGAAAGGTTTTATGATAATAATTATTTTGAGTAATTACCAGTAGTGTCCACTGCCTTTAAAGGATGGATGAAAAGATGTAAATAAACAATTCAAAATTAAATACAAAAATATAAAAACACACAATGGTGCAAGGCAAAAAGACAAATTAAAACAGGAAAATGCAATTGGAACTCAGAACCAGAATAGACCAGACTGGGGTAGTTATATTAGTATAATTAGTATATCAGATAATTATATTAGTAAGGTGACATGGCCAAGTGGTTAGGAGCATACAATTCAAGTTATGTTGGTTAAGTCACCAGAGTGTGGGTTTGACTCCCGGTTGTGACACTTGTGTCCTTAAGCAAGATATTTTACTGTAATTAGGGTACAGGTTGATATTGTGTATGAAAAAGCAGTCAGAGCGCCTCGGCAGCTCAGGGCTGTATACTCCGTAGGGAGCTGAGGAAGGTTAAAGGGTGGTTATTGGCCCATTGACCTGCAGCTGATTTCTCCAAACTCTTCCTAACTTAGGATTAATCTTAGGACGAGTTCAGTTCCATAACCATAGATGTTAGGATGCATTGAACCCATCTTAAGTTAGGATGGGTTACTCATCATAACTCGAGATGGGATTAATTCTAGCGTTTCGTGAAATCAGCTGCAGGGCACTAATAATGTTAAGTGCATTGAGACAGTTATTGTAAAATGCGCTATATAATTTTTTTTAATTATTATAATTATTATAATTATTATTATACTGTTGCAGGTAACATGACAGCGTACTCAGAGGCAGCGTGGGGTCCCAACAAGGGACTGAACAACGGTAAAGACATGCAGTGGGGAGGAGGCTCTCTCTTCGTCAACAAACAGGAAAAAGATGACGACAGAACAGGTAAGGGCCGCGTCTAAATCAGCGGTTACAGCTACGGCTAGATTTCCATTTATTTCCACCAGTGATATGCCAGTGGAGGCATTACACAGGGAGCCGAAGCTTATAAACGGAATCCCTTAACACAAACAAAAAATATATTTAAATAAACAATAATGAACAAGGAAGACAAAATACAAAACAGAACAAAACAGTGAAACAGAAACAAACAAACAAACAGACAGACAAACAAATGGAGTGGACATAAGCTTAGTAGACATCAGACGGACACAGGAAACATTATACTATTAAAACAATGAAATAGTATATACTAGTGGTAAAGACCTTGTACGTACACAATAGACGTTGAATGAGGTGCAGTGTGGTCTAGCTAGCTATCAAATTTGATCACTAGCTAGACCAGCATGCACCTCACTTGAGAGTTTGGGCTTGCGCAATGGTATTTGCAAAAAGGTCTGTTATTGCAAGCACAATGAAAGTGATTTCTGCGTCATCATGCGTTGAAGTATTGGATGTCATAAGCAATAGCCGTAGCAACGGTAGTAGCCGTAGCCTGTAGCCCTCAGTACGGATATGGCCAAGGTTTAAGTCTTTGTAGTAATAATAATAAAACTTGGTTCTGTATTAGTTGGACTGGTCCCCTGTCTTTATCCGCAAGGATAAAAAGACAGCCTTGCCTGGTGATTAATTTCTCTTATCAATTCCTACCTCACAGTAAAATCACAGGGCTCCACGGTAATTACAGTTTGTGCCGTGGGTTATTTGGATGCAACAGAATAGATAACATATCCTGACTTAGAATTTATTGTAAAAAAAATATTTAAAAAAATCATTTATCAGACGCTTAAAGCCATTATACACTTTCGGTAAACAGTATTGTCCAAGTCCCACACTTCCTGTATCACAACTTATATATAAAATAACAAACCTGTGAAAATTAAGGCTCAATCGGTCGTCGGAGTCGGGAGAAAATAACGGGAAAACCCACTCTTGTTTTCGCGCGTTTCGCTGTGTCATGACATGTTTCGCCGGGTAACAACAATTTATATTGTTTTAATGTTTTGTCAAAAAGTAAAGCATTTCATGGAATAATATTTCAAGAGAAGTCTTTCACCATTACCTTCTGTAAACCCTGTAAATTATTTGTAAATCTGTGATTTAAAAAAAAAAAATTCTGTACCGAAAGTGTATAATGGCTTTAATACAGCGAGCCAGTAAACTCAAGACAGGAGTTGACAGGACAAATCCTGAAGGCTCAATATTTTTTTATTATTTTTTTTAAATTGAACATCAACAAAATGATGCTCACATTTTGAGTCTGAGTCTCACAAGTATCTTTTAATTCTGCCGAGTATCACCAGAAGAGATCAATCTTCTCTTAGTCTTCTCTTAGTGTTTTGTTCAAATGAAACAGTTTAGACGATAAAACCGTGTTTTAATCTTGATTCTGTACTCTTCTCAGTTTGATTCTGGTCTTGTTAATAAAATCCTGCTCAAGTAAAGATTGTGAGCTGAGCTACAAGTCCTATGATCTTGTGGGTTCCCCCCTCCCCCCAAATTTGAGCCCTGTATTAACAGGTGATGATTTGACAGTGTTTGGTTTTATACAATGTCTTTGAACAGGTGGAGTTGTGTAATGCACAAAAAGGATTCTAGTAACATATGCTAAGGGAAGGGGTTCGCCCCAGTGTTCCTGGCTGTGGCTGCTGAATGCGCCGTAGCACCTTGTAAACCCATATAAGGTGCTACGTAATTGGGTCTCAGAATTCATCACTGCAATAACCTCTCTTTCTGTAAAAATGTATACACCTTGGTGGTAGACATGCGGCATAAAATATATTATTATATTATTTATTACTATCATTATTATAATGCAATGTCTTTGAACAGGTGGAGTTCGTAAGCTGTCTTACCGGAAGCTCATCCCAACAGTTGACCTCGCTAGGTGGATAAAGGACTCCTTCACGAAAGAAGATTACGTCATCCTCAAACTGGACGTTGAGGGCGCCGAGTATGGAATTCTGCGCAACATGTTGGATCATGGGGCATTTGACTTTATTGACAAGTAAGGAAGGTTATGAGTTTTGTGTCTGGATGTTTTACATTCTTCTGTGAGGAGGGTTTTCATTTTTTCAATTGTTTGGTAATATTCATCCAATCTGATATTAGAATTGTCAAACAGCATACATGACCTGCCAAGTAATCTGATTTAGTTGCCATTTTGTAACAAGCACATAAATGATGTGGTATAGAACAACTTTCTTCATCTCGCATCAGGCGCGACAGTCTTTTGTGGTGGGTCAGATAAGGGCACGGGACTCAAGCTCCGGTGTTTCTGATCAGCAGAGTGTGGGTTCAAGCCTTTTTTCTTCTTCTAGTACTAATTGAATTTTTTGTAAGAGTAGTATTGTAAGTTGCTTAGTCCTTTTTATTTCTATTTTAGACCCGTTGGTATGTTTGTCAAGGGCCATGAGCACAGGATGTGTGTGCTATAGAAATAAAGTTTGGTCGTATTTGTTATTGTTTCTAGATATTATGGTGAATACCACGATTCACAGCCGACCGGTTGGTCCAAGGAAGACCAAAACAAGATTCGAGCAGACATCAAGACAGCAGGATTCACCATGATTGATTGGGTCGGAGAGCGAAGAACGTACACCGATTTCGAAGAGATCCACACAGCCAAGGTAATGTTTCAACTTTGAGTGTCATGCGGTCAGTTGTTAATGAAAATTAATAATGGTTTCTTATATATTGCTCATATTTGCCACACAGTGACGCTCAGGTACTTCAATCCTCAGTATTTTTTTTCGTCTAGGTATGTGGGGCTACGTTTTGAAGTATGAGACCTAATCCTTTTACATAGCACCATGTAACGGTTTACAAAAGTACCCAGACCCTCTAAAGGGTCGATGTACTTTTTGTAGGACAAAAAACACAATATCCACAGATTTACATTAAACTCACACAGTTTGAAGATAATGATGGTAGAAGGCTTCCCTAAAAATATTACTTGCTGAGGTGCTGCAGTTTTGGAGAAATGAGTCGAATAATGTCATGAAAATAATTTTCTTCTCATTGATCATGAGACAAAAAATTATTTAGCATCTAAAAATGTATTTTTATGACATTGTTTTACTCATTTTTGCAAAAACTGCAGCACCACATTTTAAGGTATGCTTTCTACTATCATTATCTTCAAATATTACCGAAAGGGTAAAAAATTGTGCATACACATTAAGCCATGGCTATCTTTTAAAATTTGAACTACGATTCCAGTAATTTACTGCAAGAATCTTGAGAAATTGGATTTCAGCAAACTCGGGCGGTGCAGGGACTAAAGGGTTAAAAGAAAATCAAACTGTGTGATAAGGCTTAACCAATGTATGTTTTTGTTTTTAGTTATACTCCTAGCCTTTCGTACGACTTCTTCACTTATTGATATTTATTATTATAATGATGTTACCTCCCCCCCAGGGCTTATTGGGTTTGTTACAGTTTTGTAATAAAGTAAAATACAATACAATGCAATATATTCCTGTTGATAACATGCAGGTACCAGCTGACACACCAGGTGCCGCAGGTGTGACCTACACAACATGCAAGAGCAACAGGATCGCCCTCGTGGTCGCCATCGGCATGAACCTGAAGCGCGCCCACAAAGTGGTGTCCACCCTCGCCGGGTACCGCCTCCCCCTCCCCGTCACGCTGTTCGTCTACGGCGACTTTGTCCAGCAGAACCCCGAGGTGGTGAAGAACTGGGGCACGAAATTCCAGATCGGGATCAGGGAGGATGGCCATAATCCCGTGGGTCATTTAGAGATGATGCCCTGGGAGTGGGTCCGGATGGGGCTGGTCAGCGCTATCCTAAGGCTAGGGGAGATCGGGATCTCGACGGGTTACTATATGCCATCCGTACAAGGCACCATCGATGCTAAGTTCAACACGGCTGCAAAAGCACGTGGGTTACGAGTCATTAAGCCAGCTGTTGAATTCCCAGCAAAGTCGGGTAAGTTTTCTTTGATGGTAAGGATCATAAATCCATAATAACAGTGTACTCTACAAAATTAATGACCATAAAAAATTACTGGGTGAGAAGCACTGCAGCTGTTGATAGTATGAACTGTTTTGAGAAATGATTCCCTTCTAGTTTAAATGGTGTGGATTATTTTTTTTCTCAAAAACTATTGAGTCAACGTGTTCGGTGGAGATACAGAGTCTGAAATAGAGGACCTTCCAAACATGATGAGGGATAAACACCTGTGGCCTGACGTTGTGAATGGAATCTCGGTTGCGACCACTAAATGATGATGACCTTTGAATCTGAGCAACGATTCATGCATGAATTGCATCTCAAATTTCTGAGAACTAGTGTACAACGTGTCCAATTGCGTGTGATGCACCAAGAGATGTGATTTGCACTTGCTGTCACCTCGCTAAACATGGATACATGCAGGAAGGAACTATTATATACATATTGACTGGCAATGAGGTAAATAGTTTACGTCTATTCCCTCAAGGGACTTTGAGTGACCAGTAGGCCCCTCCCGAGGGGGAATAGACATGCACTAGTTACCAAATTATGCCAGTCAATATGTGTTTTATAACACAGCTCGGTCTTAAATGTCAAATAAGAACAGAAATCTGGAAAAGAAAGGAAATTTTGTAGTTGCTGTTCACGGTTCAAGTCAAGAGAGGGCGCTGTAACCGGGCACTATTTTCAAAGACTAGTGCCCGCTCGGGAACTAGTTCCCGCAAACACATGTGTGCGATCCGAGACTATATTAGTTCATCCCAAATGACCGTGTTTTAGCCAACCAGAAAACAGAATAAGCAAGAGTTGTGTTATAAAACTAAATAGTATTTTGCGAGTACAACCATGTGTAAAACTCTTTTTGTGTGAGTGTTGGCTCTGAGAAGAGACGGTTTGGTCTGGGAGCCAACACTCACACAAAAGAGTTTTACACATGGTTGTTCCCGCAAGTTTACTAATTAATTATAGTTTCTTCCTATTTCTCCACACCATGCCAAGCTTCAAACAATACCTATGGATACATGTATTTGATGTGAAACACTCATGACAATTTTCTGCTGTTTTCTCAGCGAGAAGATAGAAATCTGAAATTCACATTACATTTTTACAGCTTTCATTACACAGCACACAGATCCCATGGCATCCATCCTGTGCAACAACAATTCAATATTGGTTCAATAGATGTTAAATTTGCATCGGGGATAAAGAATATTAATTTTTGGTTTTTACCCATATACACCGATGTGTGACGCACTGTATACTCAGTACTTTCCCGAGTCCTGTGAAAAAATCACAGGCATTTTACTCGGGTGGGATTCGAACCTACGACCTTTGCAATTCTAGAGCAGTGTCATACCAACTAGACCACCGAGATTGCCCGGTAGCTAGAGGCAGTTCGAATCCTATGTTTTAGCAGCGGGTACTGCAAACGATTTAATAGATGTTAAATTTGCATCGGGGATAAAGAATATTAATTTTTGGTTTTTACCCATATACACCGATGTGTGTAGCACTGTATACTCAGTACTTTCCCGAGTCCTGTGAAAAAAATCACAGGCATTTTACTCGGGTGGGATTCGAACCTACCGGGCAATCTCGGTGGTCTAGTTGGTATGACACTGCTCTAGAATTGCAAAGGTCGTGCACGTGTCTTGCTCACGTGCGCGGTGGGCGGAGCTTAGTGGAAAGCCAGAACAGTCCATTGATTGATTGGCAGAGGCTAGAAACTTTGTCATATCTGAATCAAATTTTGTTTTACCCTTTAACAAGTTGGTTGTATGTTTGCTGTTGTTTTTTTTTTCTTCATATTTTTTTGTTGGTTTAGTTGATCCCTGTTTGTTCAATTGATATATTTCTGCTGTTGCTTGTGAATTATAAAGTCATGACATGGCTAACTGAAACATCTGTTTCTATAATGACTATTAACAAAGCCATTAAAGGCAGTGGATACTTTGGTAATTACTCAAAATAATTATTAGCATAAAAACTGACCTGGTAATGGGCAATAGAGAGCTGTTGATAGTATAAAACATTGTGAGAAACGGCTCCCTCTGAAGTACACGTAGTTTTCGTAAAAAAGTGATTTTCCACCAATTTGATTTTGAGACCTCAGATTTAGAATTTGAGGTCTCGAAATCAAGCATCTGAAAGCACACAACTTCGTGTGACAAGGGTGTTTTCTTTCATTATTATCTCGCAACTTCGATGACCGATTGAGCTCCAATTTTCACAGGTTGGTTATTTTGTGCATAATGTTGAGATAAGCAAGTGAGAAGACTGGTCTTTGACAATTACCAACCCAATAGTGACCACTGCCTTTAAAGGATTTTGTTACTTTTTGTAACACAAAACACAATGTCCACAGATTTACATTAAACTTACCTGGTTTGAAGGTAATGATATATAAGAAGGCTTCCCTTAAAATATGACTTGATGAGGTGCTGTATGATTTTTTGAGAAACGAGTAAAACAATGACACGAAAATTTCCGTCTGACTTGTTTTATTCATTTCTCAAAATCTACAGCTCCTCAGTAATATTTTAAGGGAAGACTTCTACCATCACAATCTACAAACCGTGTAAGTTTTGTGTCCTAAAAAAAAGTACCGAGACCCTTTTAAAGGAAATGGATTTTTGTATTTGGATTTTCTGTTTTGACCGGACTAAAAGATCAAATATCAACATTTTAACAACAGCAAGTGTTGTGATCATCAAGTTTTAAACATTGTACATGTAGGCCCAGTTAACTTGTAGGCCTAAAATCTTTAGGCCTACATAAACGAACAATAGGAATAGCTACATGTATCAAATTTATTGTCTGTATCAGTTTTCAAAAACAAAATAGCCATTCAAGGATGAATGCCATGAGATGGTTATTCAATGACCAATCTGAAAATCAATAACTTAGTATTCATCGTCAGTAATGGGGCGAACAGCTGTTTGGAATGTGTTTTTGTATTGTAATTTAGGGCTACATGTACGTGCACGACAACTTACAACTAACTAGTCAGTATAATTGAATAGCTCTCAAATGTATTGTCTGTATCAGTTTCCATGAACAAAATAGCCATTCAAGGAGCGTTGCCGTCAGAAAGGCACTGGACACTATCGGTAATTACTCAAAATAAATATTAGCATAAAAAAATTACTTGGTATCGAGCAATGGAGAGCTGTTGGTAGTGTAAAACATTGTGAGAAGTACGGTAGCTCTCTCTGAAGTAACTTGTTATGAAGTTTTTGAAAAAAGGCAATTTCTCATTCAAATTGGAAAATAATTCAGCTACAGCATCTGAAAGCGCACAAAGTAGTACATGGTTTTTTTTCTCTTGCAAATTCAAAAACAAATTGAGCCCAAATTTTCACAAGTTTGTTATTTTATGCGTATTGTTGAGATACAGCAAGTGACAATACTGTTCTTTGACAATTTCTAAATTTGTCCAGTGCCTTTTATGATCAATCTGTAAAGTAAGTCTACTCATCAATAATTTAATTAAGTGGGCTTATTGTGTCAAACAGCTGCGCAATGTGATGAGGAGATTCTAATCCCCCCCTCTCCCAGCATTCCAAGCCTTGAGCAGAGAACGATTATATTACATCAATTTTGTATCTTTTGACTCTCCCAGGCGCAGCTAGATTTACAATGGAGAACTACAAGTTTCGAGACGTCAAACTTAATGTCTAGTTTTTATTGTTATTACTTAATTTTTTTCCACCTTTTAACTCTTCCAGGTGCAGCTAGACTGACAGTAGATAACTACTACAAGTTCAGAGACGTGGAACGAGTTCCCAAGGCCCTGAGGTTGATCCACGATGAGTTGGTCCGTAACAACGGAGGCATCCTGAGCATAGACTCGGACCTCCCAGATACCTACATGAACTCTGTCTTTCTCATGGACTACCTGATTGAAAACTCCGGCTTCAAGTTGGTATACCTCAATGAATGCATCGGCGGGACTTAGTCCATTTTGTCTAAAGTTGTGTAGTTGTTTGTTTTAGGACCAGTCTATACTTACTGCGAATGCGATACTAATAATAATAATACTGGGTTCTTATACTGGGTTCTTACACTGAGGGATCATCCACCGAGTAAGCTCATCGACACCACCGCCTTTTATTACTCGCACTATCTGTAGATACTTCCGCACATAACGGCACTTCATGTGAACCCATGATGCACAAAACACAGTGCATCTTAATCTCATAATATCTAGATCTGCACTTCTACCCAGGAAGAAAGAGGGAATACCCCCCCTTGTTTCCCCACGGCCCCCCACCCCCCTAAAAAACAAAATCCCAGAACAAAATGAAGGCACATTAGGGCCCTTGTAATGGCCGCCATCAAAATGTAGACAAGACTTGAAGAATGGTACCTTTCATCACCTTCCACCTATAGGACCCCAGTTTGAATCCAGCCAGGGGAACTGTTTTTTTTTTCCCCTACTGATTGCGTGGGTTTTCCCTGGAATATTTCTTTTGGGTTTTCCTCCCATGTATGTATCTAAAACTGAAATTTACTTTTTGTTTGTCTTCTCTCCATTGGGTTCTTGGTTAGTACAGTGATTAAATTTGCTTTTTCTGAGAGTCCTTGGCTTCAAAGTCAGGGGCGAATTTCATGTCTCTGCTTTTTGAAAGCAAAATATCAGCGCTTGTGGAAGCAGGGAATTCCGCGCTTATGTCAAGCGTATTCCACTGGTTAGCAGGGTTTTTTGGTTTACTGCACGTAACTGGGCATTCACCGCTTTATACAGCTAGCGCAGAAATTCTGCGCTTGAGAGAATGGTGTTGTTGAGTGCAGAATTCGGCGGTAACTGAGCCATGAAATTGTCAAGACCATTGTTGATTTTGGTGGTTCTTTGCTGTGCCACGAGGGTTTTCCAGACCATCCGGTTTCCTCCCTCAAGAAAATCCAACACTTTCGATCTCTGGCTGTGCTCCATGGTCATAATGGCTGGCTGTCAAAGGTGCCCTTGCATGCCTGCTTCTCAAAAACGTTGTAGCCGTGTCCTTCGCAAATTCAGCTCTTAGCTGTGAGTAAGGACGATTGGCCTCCCAAATTGTATTATATTTAGTCTAATTGGATGAATCTCTTCATGTTTGAAGACACTTTGGGGTGATTAAACTCCCGCTCTTTCATTGATTTTCTCTACTTGATGCAACACTGTGTCTTGGATGTGTACATACTATTTGAAGGTAAAGCATTATTTGACAGTATTATGTGTATGACTAATGAGCCAAGTTTCACGTCTCTGCAACAGTCTACTTACAGGACTACCTCAGCAATCACTAAACCGTCTTCAAAAAGTCCAAAACGCTTCTGCCCGCTTACTCACCAGAACCAAATCTTCCGATCACATAACACCCATTTTATATAATCTCCACTGGCTTCCTGTTATACATAGAATACAATTCAAAATCTTGCTTCTCACATTCAAGGCCCTCCATGGGTTAGCACCTTGCTAAATTACAGATCTTCTACAGCAACGTAACATCAGACCAGGCCTTAGATCATCATCATCATCACACATACTATATGTTCCCAAAACTCGTCTGGCAAGTTACGGAGACCGTGCCTTTTCCAGCTGCGCACCGCGTCTCTGGAATTCCTTGCCAGACGAACTGAGGGCCACACCTGATCTTTCTACTTTCAAACACAACCTCAAGTCTCATCTGTTTAATTTGACAGCTGACTAGCTTCCGGCGCCTTTGAATGGATCTATTCCAGATACTGCGCGCCTTATAAATGTTATGTTATTAGCTGTTCCGAACTTTAGTCGGAACAGCTATTGAAATCGTCAAGATTTTTATTTGTTATTATTATTATTTGTTTCCCTCAAAAGCCCATAGTTTAACCAGGGCATTTTGTTAAAGCCAAAAATCATACTTGGCTTTAGTATAAAAGAGTCAGACCCTATATCATATTGAAGCTTAGGTCTTGAAGTTTCAGTTAAATGTAATTTGTATAAATTAAATAATTAATTAACGAAGTTATAACGACATGAATATTTAATTAGCCAATCTTTAGACTGCCATATTTCACAAACTATACGTCCGATCGCAATTTTTTTTTTCAATTTTGTACTTTTTGGTGCTGTATAACTATTCCATGGCCTTAAAATCCGGACGACGTCACCATGACGTCATGTATTGCACGTTTGGTGTCTGTGCACAAACACAATGGCTCTTCAAATGTCAACATTTAAATGGCCAAATACTTAATAACTTCAAAATTATTTATCTGTTTGCTTCCAAAATTTGATATTTTGTGTCAAAAAATACACTGATTCGAAAAACAGTGGTTTCCGTCCATTAAAACCAATCAAGGGACGTCTATCATTAACGAATAAATTAAAATCTTGGCGTCATGGGTACAACGTTGCACTTCTGGATGTAGTCACTAAACTGTGTACAGGCGCTTTCATGTGGCTGTATACTTTCTCTATGGGTGTTTGCAATACAGTGTGGACCTGTTTGGATTGAGGACTTACTTGAGGGGAGTCTACGACGCTGTCCTGATGTTGGCATCTATGTATTTTTGTTTCTAACCGTGTTCTGGACATACTCGAGGCATACATTGGAATCCTACGATGGTTCAGGGTTTTCGTTAAAACAAATGTACGTTCTAATAGGTTTTTTGTAAAAGGCATTGGATTGGGGTAAGTTACAATGTACACACCATCGTATACCTTATGAAATTTGTTAGTACGAAAAACACAATTTTAAAACTGTGACGTCATCACGTGATAATTTATGATAATTAGAAGCTTTAATGAGTTTTTCTTTGCAGCACTATATCTCAAGAAGTGAACGGCCGAATTCAAAGTTTTTTTCAGTAATAGACTCCTTAGGCATGATAGATTTGCATTGGGTAACCGTGACCCCGATTTGACCTCTACTTCCGGGTCAACCGGAAGTGGGACCATATCTCAAGAGTTACACAACCGATTTAATTTTTTTCTTCAGTTATAGACTCCTTAGGCATTAAATTTTGTTGGGGAAAATTCGTGACCTCATTTTGACCTCTTCTTCCGGGTCAACCGGATGTGGGACCATATCTCAAGAACAACACAACCGATTTTCAAACTTTTTTCAGTAATAGACTACTTAGACACTAAATATTAACTTTGAAAACTGTGATCTTGTGTTGACCTTTATTTCCGGGTCAACCGGAAGTGGGATCATTTCTCGAGAACTATACAACCGATTTTTAATTTTGTTTTGGTTTTGAACTCCTTTGACATTGGACATTCGCATTGGCTGGCCGTGACCCCATGTTGACCTTTACTTCCGGGTCAACCGGAAGTGTGACCATATCTTAAGAACTACACAGCCTATTTAGGTGTTCGGGTAACAGCCCGAACAACTCTTTGTTATTGTTCGGTTTTTTCTTTTTTTTGGTTTTTCTTCTTCCTCTCGCTGTCGATTGTCCGCAAGAAAAAGCATAGATGCGAAGCTTGCATTAAGTTGAAACTTTGCACACAAGTAGGCAATAACCAGTAGATGATGCAAAAATTGTTACGTCACGATGACGTCATCAGTTGACGAGATACACTAATTCAAAGTTTATTGTTTCAAAAAATCATAACTTTTGATCTAAATGTGGGATTCTTACAATCAATACAACATCGGAAAGGTAAATAAAAACTCCGTAAACGCCTCGCAGACATGTCCCCTTTTTGATCTTGTCTTCTGGTTCAAAATCGAGGTTGAAAATTCTAAAATTCATGTATAAAGAACTAAAAAATTCCCCCATTGATTGCGCGTAAAGATTTTACAATTACATGTACATGTACTTTGTCGCCACGTGTATAGCATGCGGTGCATTGCGGTCACCAGGTTGTTTCGTCACCGTTTGACCTCAAAGATGAAGGCTGGATGACGTCAATGCATAAGGTCTATAGAAAAGCGATCCAAAGGCACTGGACACCTTAGTTACTTACTTACATGGTTGAAAATGGCTTCAGGTTTGAAGTATTTCTCAGGTTCAGATATTTTAGTGAGAAATTACCTCTTTAAAAAAAAACTACACCACTTCAAAGGGAGCCATTTCTCACAATGTTTTCTACTATCAACAAATCCTACTTACTATCAACAACTCTACCTTTTTATGCTAGAATGTTTTGAGTAATTACCACGTGAAGTGTATCAGACACTGTGATCTTTTTACACCATTTTATCATAATGTTGGAGACTTGTAATTTTGTTTCTGTTCTCATATGCACTTTTTCTATTAGAAAACTGAATTTGACTTTGGAGACATTCTGTGTCTAACAAAATGTGTTCTGGGGTGGATTTCACAAAGAGTTGGGACTAGTCCTACAACTTCAGACAAGTCCTAGGAGATACTAAAAACGTATGGCTAGTCCTAAGTTAGGACGAGTAACTCGTCCTAAGTCGAGTTAAGACTAGTCTTAACTCTTTGCGAAATCAACCCCAGGTATGTCATCTATACAACTGGGCCATACTTCATGGCTTTGCTTATAGCAAAGAATCCGCGCTTTCGGAAGCAGGGAATTCTTTGCTTATGTCAAGTGATTTCATGGGTAAGTAGGGTATTTTCACTTGTTCGGGTGCGTACTCTACATTACTAGGCATTATTTGCTTACGCAGCTAGCACAGAAATCCAGAGTTGCCCTGCAAGAGTTGCCCTGCAAGAGTTGCCCTGCAAGCGGAGAATGGTGATCGTCAGCGCAGAATTTGGCGATGCCATTAAATTGGGCCCTGGTATCAAGTTGATTGTCTGTTATGTAGAATTTGTAGCTGTAGTAGTTGAGAGTAGATAATGTCACCTATTGACGACAGTTTCTGGTGTATTTTAGGACTCGCATATTATTATTGTTATATTAATTTATTGTGTTATTACAAATATGAGCAGTGAATACTTTGTATATGATTGAAACTTGAACTGTACAACTTATGTATGCTGTGATGAGCATAATTTTTGATATAGATGTTTTAAATGTGAACCACTGAGTAGAGCCAAATTGAAAATGCCAGAGGTGCTCTAGTTTTTGAGAAATTAGTAAAAAAAAAACTCACAAAAATATGTTTTACATGCTAAAATAACTTTCAATTTTTGTGTGTGACTTGTTTTACCAATTTCTCCAAAAAGACAGCACTTCAGCAAATAATATTTCAAGGGAAGCTTTCTACTAACATAATTACTTTCAAACTGTGTGTGTTGGATGTAGATCTGTGGACATTGTGGGGTTTTTTTCAAACAAAAAGTACCCAGTCCCTTCAAATTTATCATTTTGTGTGTGCAACGTTGAATTTGGAATTCACGCTCTACGGTATTAAAGAACCAATATTGTTTTAATTTGCCTTAAGTTCTAATTGTGTGTACAGAGTTTAATCTCTGCATTTTATTGTACAGTCATCTCAACTTGTAACTTTATATGTGGTTGTTTTAAGACTTGCTCTGCATTTTGTTCTTTGTTCACTTGTCATTAATTTGCATAATCTTACATTAAAAATGTAAGTGTTAAAGGGGAAGTGTACCTTTGGTTTTTGGAAATAATTGGTTGTTTGAATTCTACATAAATAAACATTTTACAACAAATTTCAAAAGATGGACACGTTTTTAAGATATCGTCGGAAATCCTGAGCGCTTCTGGAGTGCGTTAAGGCGACCCCAACCAGAAACATTGGTCATTGGTTGAGCGCTTTCGCGCTTTTGGTTGAGCGCGGTGACGATGCTGTTCAGACCAACCGGTAACCGACTTGGTTGGGGTCGCCAAAACGCTCTTATGTCCACGCAGGAAAGTTGTAATTGAAATACACAATCTGAGAGATGTTACCGTCAGTAACACTTCTCAGATTCAAATTTTGTGGGATAAAAACCGATATGTTTCCCCTTACCACATTACTTCAAAGTGAAATGACACTAAAATTACTTTATACTATCACAAGCTGCTGTACTTCTAACCAAGTAAGTTTTGATTGGCATTGATTGACTTTTGATATGTTCAACAAGAAGTTGCATTAATAATGAGCTTAAAAAACATGAATATCTTTTGAAAAAGTAGTGACATTTTGTATTTCGACAGTGAAAGCCATGGTACTTTTTTTAAAGGCAGTGGACACTATTGGTAATTATTTAAAAAGATTATTAGCATAAAATCTTACTTGGTAACGAGTAATGGGGAGAGGTTGATAGTATAAAACATTGTGAGAACCGGCTCTCAAGTTACATAGTTTTCGAGAAAGAAGTAATTTTCTCCAAATTTGCTTTTGAGACCTCAGAATTAGATTTTAAGGTCTCAAGATCAAGCATCTGTAGCACACAACTTCGTGTGACAAGGGATTTTTTTCTTTCATAGTTATCCTGTAACTTTTGCGACCATTTGAGCTCAAATTTTCACAGGTTTGTTATTTTATGCATATGTTGAGATACACGAAGTGAGCAGACTGGTCTTTTACAATTACCAATAGTGTCCACTGTCTTTGATGGAGGTTTGCAAAAATGACGTCTGTAATGCAAAAGAAGGGTTAATTTATATATAAATGACATTGTTTCTTCAGCTTTTTATTACATGGGATATGAATATAAAGGTTATAATTATTCAATTTGTTGATGTACTCATTTTCCAATTGATAGAGTCCTCATTGGTGAGTGGGAAAAATGATAAGTGTCTCACCTCACATTAAAATGGTCTATATGGCCATTGCAGACACATTTATAACAGAATTGTCACTTAATGTTTTTCATGTTGAAAAAAATTCCACTGGCAGGGTATCAAATGCATTATCTTCCAGTACGCGCTAATCCTCCAATCAGATTATATAAGATAGTTGAACCAGCGTGTGATATCAGACGATAACCTACTCCCAGTTTTTATATTGCACTCTGCGTATTGTGAGTGTCAATGCGTCACGTTCCGCATATGATCAGTGCAAAAATTACGTTCTAAACTTTGTGCGTGCAAAACCAAAAACAAAAACAACCTAACCTCATTGACTTAATAATGAGCCTGGAACATAAGTTCGTTATCACACTCGCGCTTATTGATTCAACCTCGTTGGATATGGGACGCTGAAGCACTATAATTGTTCGTATTCCACTCTCGCTTGTGTGATAATTTAAAATGACAATTTACAACATTTTAAGGTGAGGTATGTCAGACTTGAAATTTTGTCCCACTTACATGAGAACCCTATTGACCCCTTGTATGTAATGTCACCTGCTCAAAGAGCGCCCTCACCGGGGACAAAAAGCAACCTCACTGGGTGAAAAAGGGCCCTCACTGGGGTAAAAAAGCACCCTCACTGGGTCAAACAGCGCCCTCACTGGGGTCAAAAAGCACCCTCACTGGGTCAAACAGCGCCCTCACTGGGGTCAAACAGCGCCCTCACTGGGGTCAAAGGAGGCAAATGATTGGACGATAGCTGTTCTTTGTGAGTAGAAATGGTTTCACATTATGCAGCGGGTCTATTGGAAAATGAGTACATCACACAAAACCCTTCCTCTTTTTGTGAGGTTAAAATAATTGCTCAAACATTTTGTATACCCTATCATTTCATATTGAATAAAATCTAAATTGACAATCTTTATTTTTCCTGTTCATGTATAGTTATTTCTGGAACCGAAGGCGTTTGGAAGGCCTACTCTTCGGATGACAAATCACGGTTTTTTAAAAAGGCGCGGCCTTCATTCATGTCACTGCACTTGTTTTCGTGGTAGTTGTAAACAAAATTCTCAAATCAATGTAAAGCCCGATGTAAAGTCATACTCCATGCGAATGCGAATGCGAAGCGAACTTGACGTGAATAGGACGTCACAACCCTCCTTTCGCAGCGATATTCGCAAGTGAGTTGAGCAAAGTTCAACTGCTGCGAATTTTTCGTTGCGAATTTGTGACGTCAACATTCATATCGCATTTGCATTCGCAGGAAGTATGAACCGGGCTTAATATTGGAGCAATAAGCTAGTTTTCTCCATGGTCAAACTTGATAAACCTCTCCATGGTAAACTTTAAAGTATAGTTTTTGAAGAAGCAAAATTCCTCGGTCAAATAAAAGAATACTTTAGGCCTGAAGCCTTTTATTGGGCATCTAAAAGCACACAAATTTGTGCAATAAGGGTGTTTTTGCTTTCATTAATTCTCTTGCAAGTTAAAGACACTGGACACTATTGGTAATTGTCAAAGACAACTTGGTGTATCTCAACATATGCATAAAATAACAAACCTGTTAAAATTTGAGCTCAATTGGTCGTTGAAGTTGCGAGATAATAACGAAAGAAAAAAACACCCTTGCCACACGAAGATGTGCTTTTAGATGGTTGATTTCGAGACCACAAATTCTAAATCTGGGGTCTCGAAATCAAATTCATGGAAAATTACTTCTTTCTCGAAAACTACGTCACTTCAGAGGTAGCCGTTTCTCACAATGTTTTATACCATCAACCTCTCCCTATTACTCGTTACCAAGTGAGGTTTTATTCTAATAATTATTTTGAGTAATTACCAATAGTGACCACTGCCTTTAAATGACCAATTGAGTCTTAATGTTCGCAGATTTGTTTTATTATACAATATGTTGTGATACACCAAGTGAGAAAAACTGGTCTTTGACCATAACAAGTCAAGTGCCAAGGGGAGATTAAAACATGTCCACTTTCTTTTTTTCCGGAGGGGGGATCATTAAATTTGTGCCTGCTACAATATTGTTGCAGTATTGGATAAATACGTAGGCCCTATGAACATGTATTTATTCTTGTGCTGTTGCCAACAACATGGCATAGCTCAGAGAGAGACCATGTAACGTGTGACATCACATCTTTACCAAACATCCTGACTTTATACAGGAACTACCTGTACACATGCAGCCCAATGGAACTTTTACGCCACTTGATTTTTTTTACAATTTTTTTTTACTAAAGAACATGGACACATCTCAAACCTGTACCAGCTGTTGGTTGTTTTATAACTCTTGAATTTATGTGGAAATTATTATACAAACAATAAATTCGTTGGAAAATGACCAACAGCCAGCACCACAAAACATTTTAAATTCAATTCAATTCAATTCAATTTAATATACCTGCGAAGGTGCCATTCCACATGTATACTCTTGCTGCTAATTGTTGCTTAGCAGAAAAATTACAAGCATAATTTACGCAGGAATACCTTTGGTAAAAACCCAATAACTTAACGGCCATAAATGTTTGCTTGGTAAAGAGCACTGAAGAGCTGTTCATATGTTTAGACCTTGTTAGAACAAACAAAGTGAAGCTATCTTATATTGTTTTAGGGAGTGGGGTTATTTTTTTGGTCCCCCCCCAAAAAAAAAAACAAAACAACAACAACCACAACAACAAAAAACAGAGAAAGGCTTCAGCAGGGCAGGGCCTTACTCATTAGGCATCTGAAAACACACAATCTATAAACAAGGGTGTTTGTTCTTTCATTTTTTTGCAGCGTCGACGATCTGTTGATTAAAAAAATGGTCCGATGTTTGTTATTGTTTGCATAAGTGGGGATACTGGTATTTGCCAAAAGTGGAGGGGTCGTGACTCTTGTTGACCCACATTACTTTGACCTTTAAATGGCCAGCAGCACGGCAAACGTGACACTGGGCGTAGCCTTTCGTCAATACCTTTGTTGCCACTCAATCGCCACCTCGACCTGCGCGCATGTTCTCCCGGTCCCGTTCCAGAAGTCGCTCTGCTGTTTACGCCACAAATGCCTTGAGAAAAGGCTAGCTTCAGCTGAACTGTGTACGTGTCGGTGCCTTGATGAGCACATCGTCATCACAAGCACCCACCACGCACACACCACACCCACCACACCCCACCATCCTCCATGATCCCACCAACCACACGGGGACCGCAGAGCAGCATAAAGGGTAGGGAAGGATCAACACCTGTGCAATTTTTATTGATAATAAATAGTAAACACACAACCGCAAGTCCATGGAGCTGTTAAAAAGGGTTAATTGATTAGCTAGCTGGGCTACAGACCTACTTTTACTGAATTTACTAGACGTAGAACTGAAAGTGACTCCTGAAATTGAGTGGGAGCAACAGGTAACGTACATTTTTTGGGTTAATATTTTCTGGTGATGGTGATGGTGACAAAAACTCATATAAAACATGTGTAAAACATGTGTATATAACACCCACGCAGATCCTTGCCATTTGATTGGAGGATTGTCCGTCACGTGATACCCAGCAAACACGTAACGTCATCGTAACGTTACTGTGAAGTTGTATTTTGGTAATGTTGCTTCCCAACTAAAACACAACTAACCTACAACGTTGCCAAAAGGTTGCAGTTTGGTCTTGTTACACAATGACATAAATACAACGTTATAAAAACGTTATGTTTTAACATCGTCTAAAAACGTCCTGTGAACATATTTATGCAATGTTGTCAGAAGGTTGTGGATTAGTCACGTTACTCTATAACTTAGATATAACTTTTGTCTAACGTTTTTTTAACGTCATATACAAACGTTATGTGAATGTTCTTTGCAAAACGTTACCTGAGAGTTGTGGCTTTGTCATGTTATTTAACAACGTAAATACAATGCTATGGCTACGTTTTTCACAACGTCTTAATAAAGTTACTTTAGCTTTGTTTGGCAACGTTGCTTGAATGGTACCTTTGTCAGGTTATTTGGCAACGTACATCTAACTTTGCAACGACGTAGTTTTCATCGTCTGATAATGGGACGTTGTGGAAAGTTGTTTTCACAAAGTTACCGAACGGTGTTTTGACAGGTCACTGGCATGTGTCGCACGACGTATATCCTCATGGCACATGGGCAACGTACAGATAACGGTGTATCAACGTTGTATCACGTGGCGGATGGCCGCGGTCGTGCAGAAATCCTCTACAAAACGTTTTCAATAAATAATAATGTTTTTTTATTATAATTTTATTTTATGGTAAGTCCGCCATATCTCAAAAAGGCTATGGGCGCAAGTCCCCGATCACTTCCAGTGGCTGCGCCCATCGCCTCGTTTTGGGTTAGCATTGTGACGTACCTCATGCATAAATATTAAGAGAGGCGTATTGACCCATATATCGGGTCTTGTCTTTCTCGCGCATTAAGGTAATGAGTTGACCACGGGTTATTGTCTTTTGCGCGCATTATAGTGATGAGTTATTTGGCCGCACACTGATACTGCACACACAGCTCAGGCCAGGCGGGAAGGTAGCTTGGACAAGTAGCACGGCACAAATAAAACAAAAATTAAACAATCATGACAAAATGTTGTAGCCTAAATTCCTTCAAAGCCTTGATCAAGGCTGTCAAGTGACTGGTGCCCGCTTTATTAAAAATAAATTAATTATTATTAAATTATTATTACCATTTTTTGCTAAGATGAAGTGAAGAATTTTTTTAAGCAGTATCTTCTGCTAAATATTTTGTTGTATAGTGGGCCCATAAACTGATTCTGGTCTTGTAATAAACAGGAATGGTCTTGTGGATCCCCCCCACAAAAAAACCAAAAAAACAAAAGAGCCAGGGCTGTGTACAAAAATACATACATGTAACAAGTGGGTGGTGGTGTGTTGGCCTCTATACTGTTTGAAGCAAATTCTGAGCTGTACATGTAGGCTAGTCATAGTGGAAGAAAAACCTTGGGAAATGTTAATCAAGAAGAAGAGAATAATGAAGGAGATCAGACAATATAGTGTGCACACATAATGCACAGTGTGATTGTTCATTTCTTGCTCCTTAATGCCTCTGTTATGTGGTGTAGGCTACCCATCAAACAGGTGGAAAATATAGCTATTTGAAACTTTGCAGTGTTGCACCACCGACTCGAGGATCGATGTATTGGTGGGGATACAATATAGTTAGGTTTAAGTTTATAACTACCTTGGTACAATTTTAAGCATCAGCATTGGTTGCATCATGTAATTAGAGAGTCCATGTACGTACCATAACAAAATAAATTGTTACATTACTTAGTATGCCCTCTCCATCTAAGGATGCACACAGGCACGTACAACTTACAAATTCCAATAAATAAATAAAAATATATAAGAAAATAGAATTATTTTACAATTTGAGCATATGATACAGCTGAAAAAGAAAAAAACCCGCAACACATGCAGTGTTTTATATTGCATGCTTGCAAGGCCTATTACTTAGAGTGCCCATTTTGTCTGTTTTTTGGCTGCTTTGACTTGAAATTTTAGATTTGGATGTTTAAAAGAAAATAATTATAAGTACATGTATGTACCTCTTTCTCACTTCAGAGGGATTCGTTCCCCACAATGTTTTATACTATCAACAGCTCTCCAATGCTATGTTACCAAGTCAGTTTTTAAGGTAATATTTGTTTTGAGTAATGACCAAACGTGTACCTTCCCTTTAAAACATATAATGAGTTAAGCAATATTTCTACCTGTGGCTGTAGGTTGTATCATGGAAATAAGGAATGCAACATTGCGAGTGGAAATCTGTCACTGGATCAAAAACCATTCCGCTGAATTTTTCATAATTTGCTGTATTCTGAAGAGGCAAAAATAACAAGAAAGTTAAACAAAGTATGACTCAAGGAAAATCAATTCAAGCTGAAACTGTTAAAAATAAAGTCTTAAAATTTATTATGATAGATTAAAATCAGTTATTGAATTATATTGTGCTCTCTAGGACCAGCTGTTTCAGGGGGCTAGTAAAAAACAATCAAAGTTAGGAGTTGACACAAGGAAAAGTTAGTGGAAAATGCAATTATACTGTTTTTGAAATGAACAACTTATCAACGAAACAAAAGGAAAACGTCACCGCAGGCTTTTTTAAACACGCTTGTCATAAAACATGATGACTGACATAAAACTTAAAACAGGCTGACCATTATTTCTTACAAGTCACACAGTTTTACCTCACCGTTCGACAGCCAATGGTCATGAATACCAAACGTTCTCTAGTTCAAACACATTACCACATTCACCAATTAATAATATTAAGGATAGTATTTATAACACTCGTTTTGAAAGCATTGATTTTCACACAAAGCTTACCATTATCACCGTGTAGACTGCCGTTAATTCGGTCCAAAGCACCTTCACTTTTGGGGACTGTTTGATCAATGTTACGTCTCTGCTTCTCTGTGTTTGATCAAAACACGACCAATGCCGTCTTTTTCTGCTTGTATTTTCTCACGTAATTAGAAGTCTTACGAACCACTGAAGTATAGGTGGCCATCTTAGCGTAACTTTGTCTTCAATTCCACCTTCACCATTATGCCATCAGAAGTGCAAAAAGGAAACAATTTGACGCCGAAAATTCAGTGGCATTCGTTTCCGTTGCGTAAGTTGCGCCATATTGTTATGTGCGTTGATCATCGGTAAAATTTGGCACCACGTCAATTCAGTGAATAATACGCATGGAGTCATAACAACAGCGTAAACAGACGACATTCTCATTACTGTTTCATTCGTGCTGTATGTAGGCGCATCCAACAGGCGTCGGCTATAGAGTTGTTAAATCTTCAACTAATGTTTTGAACATGAAGTGAAGGTCAAAGTGGGGTCATGTCTGTGAAGCGTTCAAAGCTCTTTGCAAGACCTTTCCGATGATGTATTGATTGTGAGAATTCCTCATGTAGATCAAAAGTTATGATTTTTTTAAATAATAAACTTTGAATTAGTGAATCTCGTCAACTGATGACGTCATCGTGACGTAACAACTTTTGTATCATCTACTGGTTATTGTCTACCTGTGTGCAAAGTTTCAACTTAATGCAAGCTGCGCATTATGCTTTTTCTTGCGGACAATCGACTCGGAGAAGAATATTAAAAACTAAAAAAAAACAAAAAAAAAAAACAATTTCAGAGAGTTGTTCGGGCTGTTGCCGGAACACCTAAAAAAAAACAAAAAAACGAACAAAATCAAAGAGTTGTTCGGGCTGTTGACCGAACACCTAAAAAAAAAAACGAACAAAATCAAAGAGTTGTTCGGGCTGTTGCCCGAACACCTAAAAAAAAAAACGAACAAAATCCTTTAGAAGGTTTTGTTTGGTTGAATACATTCACATGGTTCGTTGAATATAAGGGGGTTGGTTGTGGCAACAACAACCTTTTTATCCTTTTGACAACCATCATATATAATGTAACTTCACGGCTGATGGTTGCACTTTGGTATTGTCACTTTTCAACTCGGCTCCATTACTTGCTGTCTGGTAGTAAAGGCTTATAGTTTGATGAATAATATGACGAAAACAAACTTTTATCCTTTTGAACTGAATTCATGATTTATTGTCTCATTCTTCTCACGTAGCTATTTAGTAGGGTCAAAACGTGAGGCCAGTATATTTTGCAAGTACATGTACACCATGTAGTGTTAGTTGGACGCAGTTTGCTAACAGCCATTAACCTTTTTTAAATAAAATCAGTAAATTAATAATTTTGCTTGTTACATAAAAAAAAATTGAAGAGGATGCCTGAATTGACTAATACAATCGGAGTTGGACGAGGTGTAGACTTGATTCAAGTCTTAAATTGTGGTTATTCTTCTGCATCCCAGGCACGAAAAATGCCCCCACATTATTAGCGATCACGCGGGCCCTAACTCGCAATCTCAATACACACAGGTTGCAACGTGTGCAGGCTGTGTATAAGTAAACTTCTTAATTAGTTACTGTAAGTCGACTTGGTGAGATAAATTATGTCAGTAAGTCGACTTACCATTTTATCTAAGTCGACTTTGTGAGATAAATTATGTTAAGTCAACTGACTGTTTTGAATAAGTCGACTTAGCAAAATAATATGTCTTGATGAGATAACGTACATGTATGTCGGTAACTCGATATGTCGGATGGCACTCCTGGAGCTCCGTAGGTGACCTTTTTCCAGTCAAAACTTATCAATGGAAAATCACGCCATGTGCACGCACATGGCACTGGCGTATAATGTGTAAACAAGTCTGAACAAGCTATAGTCGCGAGGGGTATGCTGCGTTAGGCATAAACACTTAGGCCAAGAAAATATACAAATGCTTACTTTTGAACCGTAAGACAAGGTCAAAATGGGATTATGTCTGGGAGGCGTTTACGGAGTTTTAAATGATGATTCCGATGATGTATTGATTGTAAGAATCCCCTGTGTAGATCAGAAGTTATGATTTTTTATTAATAAAAAACTTTGAATGACCATAATTCAAGAACGGTTGACGTCATCATGACGTAACTTAAACGGTTTCCTCTCCTAATGAATATCTAACTACGTGTATGTGTGAAGTTTCAAGTTCATACGAGTTTGGGAAAGGTGCTTTTGTTAGCGGACAAGGTATTTTTGAGTTGGCCGAACAAACTTAAAAATACACTAGACTTAAGTTTTTGTCATAACAAAAACAAGGTGTTCGGCTTCCGGAAGTACAAAAATACACCCTGATGGACAATTATCAAAGGAAAACCCCATGAAAATAGGCCTTTTCAAAGCATTTTACATGCACTTCCGGTTTAGAAAGGTCAAAAGGTCAAGAGAAGGTCACCAACATATCCATTTTTGTGAAGTACGTAAAGCCCTTTCATATGATGTGTAGATTGTTAAAATAGCTTTTGTGGTTGAGGAAATCGGAACTGATGAATACTCACGACTGGAGAAGAGACTAACTAACCGGAAGGGAAATGTTTGTTAAAAACGCCTTGAAAATAGACTATAAACGAAACTGATATAATATTCTTAAAAAAAAAAAAAAATTGCCCAGCGGGTCTCCCATCCAAGTACTAACCAGGCCCGATGATGCTTATCTTCACTGATTGGACGAGAACCGGTGTAATCAACGCAGTACGGTAGTAGTCAAAACAAAAAATGTATTTTTGACGAAAATACACAAAAAGTCTGATTTTAACCAGAAGACAAGGTAAAAATGGGGTCATGTGAGCTAGGCGTTTACAGAGTTTCCGATTATGTATCGATTGTAAGAATCCATCACGTGGATCAAAAATAATGACTTTTTGAAATAATAAACTTTGAGTTTTTATAACTCAAGAATGGATGACGTCATCATGACGTAACTAACACATTATTCCACTCCTAATGCATATCTAACTATGTGCGAAGTTTCAAGTTCATATGAGTTGGGGAAGTGTGCTTTTGTTCGAGGACAAGGGACGAAGAGAAGAAGAAGATGAAGAAAAAAAAGAAAAAAAAAAATTAAATCTGGATTTGTTTTATTTATTTGTTTGTACTAAAGTTTTGTTTATTCCGGCAGTTTATTTTAGCAAGACCACTCCTAATTGCTTGGGCCTTATACTTTAACCATTCTGTTTTCTTTTAATATTTTGTATTGTAACATCCATGTGCGTGCATGGAGGTAGAAATAGATTAGTTTACGTAACGTCCTTTCCTACTAGAGAAAGTTCAAAAGGGCTTATGTTATTCCAGAGATTTTTTTTCTTCAAAATATTTAACTCAGAATAACTTGGATGGTTGTTTTAACAAATAATCAAAACAATTGATGATTATGCTAAGTTCAAGAAGTAATAGATATTGAATACTGTCGTGAATTCCGTGGGTCCAAAACGCCCTTCTAGTTGGTAAGACACTGCTCTAGAACTGCAAGGGTAGTGGGTTTGAATCCCACCCGAGTAACATGCCTGTGATATTTTTTTCACAGGACTCGGGAAAGTACTGAGTATACAGTGTATGGGTAAAAAAGAAAAAAAATTAATATTCTTTATCCCCGATGCAAATTTAACATCTCTTATACTTTTGTTACATTTAAAAAAAATGGGTGACCTTGTAAATTCCAGGGCAATTCCTTGCTGGGAATTCTGGGAAATTTCCCTTTAGGAGTACAGGGGTGGATTTCACAAAGAGTTAAGACTAGTCTTATCTCGAGTTAGGGTTATTCGTCCTAACTAGGGAATAGCCATACGTTTCGTATATCTCTTAGGACTATGTAGTCCTAAGTTAGGATTAGTCCTAACTCTTTTGGGAAATCGACCCCAAGACTCAAACTAACAGAAAAATACACAAGACTACACTGTGGCTTGTATAGTAAAATGTTTTTACAAGAGAAGAATCAATATGAGACGAACACTATCTACACAGCTAGCACTAAGAGTTTGCATTTAACATTTTATCAAATTTTTCTTACTTCAATACTCAACAGATTTGAGGGATTTTGTATTTATAGGCATACCCTTAAAATATGACAATAAATTAAAGTTGTTGTATTATTAGTTTTTAAACACCAAGGGCTACTTAATATAGACATCTGATATCCCTATAAATAATTCATCTTGTCATTTTTTAGTAACGGTAGAAACATGTCAGGTGGGCGTTTTTTTTACCCAATTGGCGTTTTTAGTTACCCCAGTTTACCCTATCATTTTATTGTTGTCGGTCAAAAACACAAGACTGCTGTACTAATTGTATGTTTATAATAAGGGAATCAATGTGTGGTGAAGAGGTTTTCAACTAGTGGTTTAATCCCAACGAGGCCTGGTTCTTGATAATTTTACCGAGACGAAGTCGGTCAAAAACTAGATCAACACTTTTTGGTCAAAAAGTAAATAAATGCAAAAATTATAATTGTTCAATGATTTCTTTCAATACAACACCCCCGAGCTATGAAATGGTAAGGCCCTCCGCCGCCCTCGGGTAAACAACTCCTTATAAGGGAATGCTGTGTGCGTCGTTGTTTCAGCCGTTGCTCTCGACCAATAGGAATAAAGAAACTGTCTTATACAATGTATAATCACAGGTGCAAGCTCGCGTGTCACGCCCATGAATTTACACTTTTTACTGGTCATAAACAAAGTTTTATACACACCCACATGACGCGCTCTCCACCAATAGGAATAGCGAAACTGTCTGAGGTATTTATGAATGTAAGTTTACTGGCCTGATGCTCAAATCACTGGCCTCAGGCTAGTCTTGGTTCAAGACTCTCCTGGATTTGTCACAAGAGGTCACCCCCTTCATATTTGGGGGGAGATTTAACGAATGTGCCAAGACTCTCCTGTGATAGCGGTTCTCGGGTGATAGCGGTTCGTGGTTGATATATAGCGCGTTGGGTGTGATAGCGTGCCCTTTTTGTGACAAATCCAGGAGAGTCTTGAACCAAGACTAGCCTCAGGTCTGCGGTCCTTTGTCGAGCCCTGGGGTAAGAATGTCCACAAAAATGTTCAAAAGAATAACAGCTGAAAGTGTTTCAGTTGGGCCTTGTTTCAGTCTTCATATAGAATTTTGAAGGAACATCAGACATGCACTAGATCTACATTATAGCTCAATATAAAATAGATATTGAAGTGCACATTGTAACAAATCATGCCCTTCAGCAAGTCCAGGCTCTGTATTGGGTCGTTCAGAAAGTATTAGAGTCGGTTTAACTCATGGTTCAACTCGATTGAGTTCAACTCTGTGTATCTGAATGGTTCTAAAGTTAGACCGAATCGGGTTCAACCCATAAAAGATAGACCGTCGAGCTAGGGGGATGGCTCATATAAATGTATACATGTGAAGTCACTGCAGGGCACATTACAGAGCTGCTTTGTTGTAATGTTAGCTATTTAATGTAGGCCTTTATGAAAACAAAAACCATCCCAACCAGGGCCCAATTTCATAGAGCTGCTTAGCGAAACAAAAATTTGCTTACCAGAATAAGGTTACCAGCCAAACTACTATTATGACTGGCCCTGCTCATCATTTCTGCTTAGCAGAAAATTGCTAAGCAATACTTTCTGCTTAAGCGACTTTATGAAGTTGGGCCCAGCGGCTGTTTGAACTAAGCATGATTATCTAAACTTGAATAATTCACTGAAACAAGCTAAAGGCAACATTCATGATGTGATGGTGGAAACACAACACCCAAGGAACCGTTCCACGGTTGTTTTAGAGCATGATAAGTCAACTGATGAAGTTGAGTTCCATCTGCTTGGTATACTATTGGTGTGTATTTGACCAGTTGTTGTCCTCCTTCCCTTCTCACAGGTACAATGAGGGTTTCTACACTGTCAGCACTAGTGGGGTTGACCGTTGGGTTCTGCCTTGGCTTCATTGTCTCCAACCTAATGGGTGGAAATAGGGGTGGCGACCTCTTTCAACCCAGTTCTCATCGCGCCGTCGAAATCTTCAATGCTGCTGCAGACAGAGTCGAAACTGTCTTAAGAAGATCTCCGACGGAACAGGGAGCTGTTGTTTTAAAACATGAGCCAAAGTAAGTGATTCCAGTACGTATGTACACTAATCCACCAATCAGATACTTGAACTGGAGGGTGATATAAAAACCTAGATAACCTACTCCCAGTTTTTATAATGCACACTGCGTATTTTGAGACAGTGCAAAAATTACATGTTAAACTTTGTGCGCGTGCATGCTTTTCGTCGCAAAATAACATTCTGAAATTTTAAACTTTGCACATTGCCTTCGGCCTCGTTGGATATGGGACGCAGAAACGCTACATTTGTCCATATTCTACTTGCGCTTGTGTGATAGCTTATAATAAATAAAGAGTGTTAATAATAATATCGAAGTCTCTGTATAGCGCACTTATCTACCAAACAAGGTCACACAAGGCTTAGTATTAACACTTTTATTGTTCTCTTGTAACTTCGATGACCGATTGAGTCAAAATTTTCACTTTGTTATTTTATTGGATAGTCGAAGTGAAAGCACTGGCCAGTTTTTGACAATTATCAAAGGTGTCCAGAATGGAACCGTCGATTGTTTGAATGTAGATACACAATAAAACTAACATCTGAAAGATTTCATTTCCAAGGTGTTTTTGAGATATTGCTCAAAATCAAGAGCCACAAAATACTTTAAAGCCATTATACACTTTCGGTAAACAGTATTGTCCAAGTCCCACACTTTGTGTATCACAACTTATATATAAAATAACAAACCTGTGAAAATTAAGGCTCAATCGGTCATCGGAGTCGGGAGAAAATAACGGGAAAACCCACTCTTGTTTCCGCACGTTTCGCCGTGTCATGACATGTGTTTAAAATAAATCCGTAATTCTCTCTATCGAGAATTTATATTGTTTTAACGTTTTCTCAAAAAGTAAAGCATTTCATGGAATAATATTTCACCATTACCTTCTGTAAACCCTGTAAGTTATTTGTAAATCTGTGAACTTTTTGGGTTTTTTCTGTACCGAAAGTGTATAATGGCTTCAAGGTGAAATGTTTTTCATAATGCTTTTTAGTACATGTACCTTCCACTCCATGTATTTGGCCACCTGTTTTTACATTTAATTTGCAAAAACACTTGGATTGACAGAAACAAGTTTTTGTAGACACCAGAAGTTACGGTTAGACCTTTATAAAATGTGATTACATTTAATTGCGATTGTTCACATCAGTAGTGTTGTTTGTTGACACACCCTCTTCCCAAATTTGTTTTTCAAAGAAATTTCATAAAAACATCCAGCAAATCTATATTGTAGCGTGACACAAAACACCTGTTGATGATAACTTAGTCTACTGTTAAAGGCAGTGAACACTATTGGTAATTACTCAAAATAATTGTCAGCATAAAAACTTGGAGGAGAGCTGTTGATAGTATAAAACATTGTGAGAAATATCTGCCTCTGAAGTAACGCAATTTTTGAGAAACAGGTAAATTTCCACGAATTTGATTTCGGGACCTCAGAATCTAATTCTGAGATCTCGAAATCAGGCATCTGAAAGCACACAACTGCGTGTGACAAGGGCGAATTTTTCTTTCATAGTTATCTCGCAACTTCAACGACTAGTTGAGCTCAAATTTTCACAGGTTTGTTATTTTATGCATAATATTGAGATACACCAAGTGAGGAGACTGGGCTTGGACAAAAAGGGAATCAATGTGTCATGTGTGTGGTGAAGAGGTTTTCAACTAGTGGTTTAGACAACGAGGCCTGGTTCGTGATTATTTTACCGAGACGAAGTCAAGGTAATTTTTCAAGAACCAGGCCTTGGCAGGTTTAAACCACTTGAAAACCGATTCAACACACTTTGATTCCCATTCATAAATATCTTTTCGGTCAAAAAACATCAACCTTTTTGGTCAAAAAGTAAAATTATAATTGTTTAATGATTTCTTTCAACACAACACCCCTCCAGCAATGAAATGGTAAAGCCCTCCGCCGCCCTCGGGTAAACAACTCCTTATAAGGGAATGCTGTGCACGTCGCGCGTATCGCATGATTTGGCACAACTGTCCCGGCCGTTGCTCTCGACCAATAGGAATGAAAAAACTGTCTTATAAGAACAGGTGCAAGCTCGCGTGTCACGCCCATGTTTCAACACTTTTTACTGGTCATAAACAAAGGTTTATACACACCCACGTGACGTGCTCTCCACCAATAGGAATAGCGAAACTGTCTGAGGTATAAAGAATTACCAATAGTGTCCAGTGTCTTAGGAGATAATAAATTTGCAATGAGGTTACAGAATATTTATCAACCTTTAAATCGTTTTGGCATTCGCTGCTAAAATATAGGATTATAACGTTTTATTATGCATCTGAAAGCCCTCAAAGTAATGCAAGATAATGGCTGAATAAATAATAATAATAGTATTAGGTTTTTTTTCCCATTATTCTGGCAAATTTTATGACTACTTGAGCACAAATTTTCACAGGTTTGTTATGTTAAATGCATGTTTAGATACACCAAGTGAGAAAACTGGTCTTTGACAATTACCAATTCTGTCCCACAGCCGGTTTCACGAATCGCTAGGATTAATCCTATCTCGAGTAACATAGGACGAGTAACTTGGGATTAATCTTAAGGTTTACATGTTACAGTGAAGGCTGGGACTCGTCCTAAGTCCTTAGATTAATCCTTAATTATGAAGTACTGCCTTCAAAATGTCAATCAATAATTTCCATACATACTGATGAGTGTTCACTGACCCATAGCTTCAATTATTGTCAGGTGGTGATAATCCCTTCTAAGGTGGAACCATACATGTACATACGTACACATGTACATGTACATTGTGGATACTAATAGTAAAGGCTAAGTGGCGCAAATTAAACCAGGAACACTGGTGCGCAGCTCTTCTCTTTTCAATTTAAGTGCACTAGGTTATTTTACATTTGATAAGCCATGTTCGCACTGGATTAATATTTTTGGTAACTTAACCATGAGGCTGGGTAACATTCCGACAGGTTAACTTTCTACCCATGCGACGTGGGTAAGTTACCTGTCAGGAAAGCTACCTAGGCTGTTCACACTGGACTTGAAATGGGTAAGTTACCCATTGGTTCGGTTGGTTTGCCCAATTAAAGTCTAGTGCGAATGCGGCTTTAGACAACACACATGATAGTTTTACGACCCTTTTTCTTTTAAGCAATTACTGTTTATAAAATTTGTAGTTGGAGTGGTGAAGGAGAATTTTGACTTGCATACTGTATACATGTAGTCCAAAGTAGGCTAGTTTTTTTAATGTCCATCAATTGAACTCAAAGCGATTTTTTTTCACAACAATTTATTCAGTTTCCCATATGGTTTATTTGTTGATATAACATGATATTTGAGATAAAAATGTTGCATCCCCTTAAGGTGTTCCCCTTACTGCTGCTTTCAAGGTTGTATCGTAATTTGGATGTGACCCTCCCTACACGACTAATGGTATGGCTTCTGACTGGCACCGCCGAACATACATGTAGATATTGACAACATTGGGTTTGTTTAGCTCAGTTGATAGAGCGCCGGCACGTTACATCATAAGTCGTTTTCGTTAAAACAGAAGTTGTTGGTGCAAATCCCGCACTAGTCAATTCTGTCCTTTTTCAAATTCTAACATGTGTTCGTTATTCTGTTCTTGTACATGAACCTAGTCTTGAGGTAGAAAAAGCTGATGAATCCAACGCTAAAAAGCCGAGAAAAATCCTCTTAGATTGCGGAGCGAACGTGGCCTCAACCGTCCTGCTGTTTCGGGAGACGTATCCCGACGGAGCGGACTACATCATCCACTCGTTTGAAATTGACGACCGACTGGCCCCATACTTTAGTCCCTATGAGAAACACCACCTCCACTGCCCTGTTGGTGTCGCTGGAAAAGACGGTACTTATACTATACAATATAATCTCAATCAGTTTTAAAGAGGCACTTTACACGTTTGGTAATTACTCAAAATATATATTAGCATAAAACCTTTACTTGGTGACGAGCAATGGAGAGCTGTTGATCGTATAAAACATTGTGAGAAACTACTCCCTCTGGAGTAGCATGTATTTTGAGAAAGAGGTAATTTCGCACTAAAATAATAAAATACTTCTGGCCAGAAGCCTTTTATTCCTATCTGAAAACACACTATGCTGTACAACCGGGGGATTTTTCTTTCATCATTTTCTTGCAACTTCAATGACCAATTGAGTCCAAATTTCCATAGGCTTGTTATTTTATGCATGTTGAGATACACCAAGTGAGAATACTGGTCTTTGACAATTACCAAACATGTTCATTGCCTTTAAAGGGACATTACAGAATCTACTTGAAGAAAACTCATCTAAGATTACAGGTTTACATAAAACTTATACGGTCTAATGATGATGATAGTAGAAAACATCCCTTGAAATATATCTGTCTGAAATGTCATATTTGATGAGAAATATAAAACTAATTTCTCGTTGGAATTTATCGTTCAGTGAGAGTTTTTTATTTATTTTCTTTAAAAAAAAGATATCATGCAAAAAGTGTAATCGGTTTTTCACTATTTTCTCGTGACCCAGATGGTCGAACAACCTCAAACTTCTACAGGTTTGTCAGTTTATATATATGGTCGATTACACAAAGAGCTTACACTGCCAGCAACTGTTTTGTTAGCAAAAACCAATTCTGTAATGTTCCTTCAAACGGCACAACCAAGATTATTGTGATGTATCAGTATATACTTCACAACACTTTTTTTTTGTTTTTTTTCTACAGGTAACATGACGGCGTTTTCGGAGATGGTTTGGGGTCCTAATAAGGGCAAGAACAACGGAGCTGACATGCAATGGGGAGGGGGGTCACTATTTGTCGGCAAATCGGAATTGAAAGATGAAAAAACAGGTGAGTAATTTAATCTTTGTTCAGTTTGCATCAGGGATAAAGAATATTCATTTTGGTTTGACCCATATACATACGTACAAAATATGTTAAACAACGTTATAACATCCAGAGCACAAAGCCCACAACATTTCTAATATCATCACTTCAAAGCCTTGGGTGTCAAGTACAAATCAGTCTATAAACTTAGTGGAAAGAATATCTCGCATAGAATTACTAGCACCAAGATCAAGAAATGACACAGAAAAGTGTAATACGACTAACCATGGAATTTCCCAAAGGGTTAGAAAGCTCATCTATAGACAGACTGGGCCCCTGTCTTTATCCGGATAAAGACAGGTCCCTGCTGGCAGATCCAGTGATTCCATTGCATACAATGATATTGGATAAACGTGCATCCATTCTGCCCAAATAGTACACTGCTGTCACGTCCGCAATAGAATTTGACTGCATATCTCTTTGTGAAATTAATTAGATCAATGGTTAAAACACACGGAAGTTTTTGATGCCGGTCTCTGGCATTATTCATGAGCCTTGAAGTGTGACGTCAGTTGTTCTGGCTCATCTATAGACTCGCTACGTGAAAATGAGTCAGATGTTGACAATTTCAAGAATTGAGTTGTATGCATGGCTGGAAAGAACACACCACCAGCAGTATAAGTCTTAGCTTTGGGGTGTGTCGCGTTGCTGAGTTACTCCCGTTTTAAATTAGCAACTACATCATTTTTTCTGAAAAATGAATTACAAGTAAAGTGATAACTTATTAATTCATTGGGCAACATCTGCTTCACGTAGCTGGTCACTTATGGTTGGCAGGTATGCCAGATGTTTGGACACATCAATAAATGAAATGGTGAAGCGTGTCATGTTGAAACATGTGCAGGGCAAATTAATCGACATTTACACAGGATTGCTGGCACACAATAATTGATTTTATTGTCGGGCTAGTATAAACTCTCAACCGGAAACATCTGGCGGCCCTCTGTGATTTAATCAAACAGTAATACCTCACTGTGTCTTTTTAAAGCAACAAAAGAACTAAAATAAAATATTGATGTTTAAATCTGGTTTGGTCAAAACAAAAACTGAAAACTTTTGAGTGGCCGTGTAAGAGCTTGTCGCCACCCTTTTAATCCCGTACATGCCTTAGTTTATATTGTATAAATGTTTTTTTTTAATCGGAATAAAAAACAAACAAAAAGGTTGACAAAGAACAAACTCTACCTTGCAATATAATACACATAGTGTTACCACAAACTATTTTGACACCTTACCGTGTCACCTCAAATCATATATTATAAATACTCTATAACTGTATTTACTTTGGGCTTTGTTAATTTAAAGACAGTGGACACTTTTGGTAATTGTCAAAGACCAGTCGTCTCACTTGCTGTATCTAAACATACGCATGAAATTACAAACCTGTGTAAATTTGACCTCAATCGGTCATCGAAGTTGCGAGATAATAATGAAAGAAGAAAACACCCTTTTCACACGAAGTTGTGTGCTTTCTGATGCTTGATACCTCAAGTTCTAAATCTGAGGTCTCGAAATCAAATTCGTGGAAAACTACTTCGTTCTTGAAAACTACTCCACTTCAGAGGGAGCTGTTTCTCACAATGTTTTATACAATCAACCTCTCCCCATTACTCGTCACCAAGTAAGGTTTCATGCTAATAATTATTTTGAGTAATTACCAATAGTGTCCACTGCCTTTAACAGGAGGAGGGCGGAAACTTTCCTATCGGAAGACCATCCCGGTCATCGACCTCTCTAAGTGGATCATGGAAACCTTTACCATGGAAGACTACATTATCTTCAAATTGGACGTTGAGGGCGCCGAGTACGAAATCCTGCGAAAGATGATCAGCGACAAAGCCTTTCAATATATTGACAAGTAATTCTTTTGATTTTTTTTTTTGTGTGTGACTTTACCTGTTTTTGCATTGTCAGTTTTTTGATAATATTTATTACTCAAAGGTCGTTTTAGATGAATTGGACAGAGTTCAAAGTTTACAAAATAGTGCAGCTCGATTAATGTTCCACACCCTTGAGAGAACTTCATTGGCTACTGATTAAAGAACGAATCTGATTAAAGAACGAATCAATTTTAAAATTCCTTAAATGCTTGAACAAAACTGCTTCTCGATATAATTCCACTTAACTGTCAAATTACACTCCTCCACGAGTTCTTCGGTCCACACTTGACATCACTCGCTTGAATGTTCCCAGAGCAAACAAAGTTCTAGCTAAAAAAACTTCAGAGTAGCTGGGCCAATGATTTGGAACAATGACCTAACTGTCATTAGGGAATCTGTTACTCTATCTGCATTTCTTAACTCCTAAAGACTCACCTCGTTTTCTAGTGCGCTATGATCTTGATGGAATACAGGTAGTGCCTTAAAAATGTTATTATGTTTTCCATGAAAGTCCTGTGAAAAATCAACCACGATCTGGCCACTGGTGTAAATCGCAACAAAAAGCTGCACAAAAAGACAGGCTCGCTAAAAGTATAGAATTGGTTTGATTAAAATGGGTAAATAAGCAGATCCATGAAACTGGGCCCTGCTTGAATGCTTCCCAATGGAAAACATATCGCATTGACTGAACGTGTCTTTTCCGATTGTGTGCACAGATTCTATGGGGAGTATCACGACTGGCAACCGACAGGCTGGGCTAAGAAAGATAAGGATCAGATTCGAACGGACGTCAAAACAGCCGGCTTTTCATTGGTGACCTGGGTTGGTGAGAGACGAACGTATAGCGACATTACCGACATGAATCCAGTCAATGTAAGAATTATTGTCTGTTGTTAGTTCCTTGTGCGGGAATTGGTTTCAAATGTAGATTTGAAATGAAATGGGCACAAAAAATGAGATAGTCAGCAGGGCAGCCATGTTTTTAATTATAGTAATATAATAATAACCCTAATGGGTTTATATTTAGAGCTTTACACACCCGAAGGGCGCCTTAAATTGCTTCCAACATTATTACCCCTGGTCAATGATGATGGGCGATTAAATAATTCCTTGAACCATCTCAGCTCCCTGGGAAGTATGCAACCTGTGCAACAAATATATGCTACTAAGCTAAATTAATCACAAGAACCATCTCTGCTCTCACAGGTACCCAATTACTCCTAGTTGGAGAGAAGCTTGTGGTTAAATGTCTTGCTCATAAAGGACACAAGTGTCGTGACTGGGACTCAAACCAAAACTCTGGGTATAACCTTGGGATAACCCCGGGGATAACCCTGGGGAGAACCTTGGTAAAAAGCCTGGGGAAAACCCTGGGGCTAACCCTGGGGAGAACCCTGGGGCTAACCCTGGGGAGAACCCTGGGGCTAGCCCTTGGGAGAACCCTGGGGCTAACCCTGGGGAGAACCCTGGGGCTAACCCTGGGGAGAACCCTGGGGCTAACCCTGGGGCTAACACTGGGGAGAACCCTGGAGAGAACCCTGGGGTTTAACCTGGGGGAACTTTCTAGACGTTTTGTGTACCGCCCTCAATATATGTTGAATCACATTTGGTGGCAGCGGTGGGATCCATTTAACCAAGTTGTAATTTGGCAGACCTCTACTAGATACCTTTCATTCGACTGCCACTGCCAAATAACTTTTACTTACTAAAATCCCATCTGGAATGTTGATTTTTCTGACACAGGTACCTCAAGATACGCCAGGTGTAGATGGTGCAATCTACTCCAACTGTGAAAAGGGCTCAATATCTCTAGTAGTAGCTGTTGGTATGAACTATAAACGCGCAAACCGTGTAGTGGCCACACTAGCAGCCTACAGGATACCGCTGCCCATCACGCTGTTCGTCTACGGAGATTTCGCGCAGACATTTCCCGAGACGGTTAAGTCTTGGGCCAAGCACTTTACTATCGGGATACGGGAGGACGGACACAATCCTCCTGGTCACATCGACCTCATGCCCGGTAACTGGATCCGTATGGCGCTGATTAGTGCTTCACGACGTCTCGAGGAATTGGGGTTGAAGGCGTCTTATTACCTACCAACCGTTGAGGGCAGTGTTAGTAAGGCGATCAGCAACGAAGCGAAGGGGAGAGGACTGCGGATTGTTAAACCAGCTGTTGAATTTCCAGCTGCAAAAGGTAAGTTGTAACGATTCTAAGATTAAGAAATATTGTTGATTTTCGGAACAATTGCTGGTGAAGTATGAACAATGTTAAAATTACCAATATTTCTCAAACTATGGCTAATTTACCACTTCAAAACAACGGGATTGTCATCAGGAGCTGGGTTGAAGCTACACCAATTTTAGTGGTGGGCAATAAATCCAACTTTTTCAAAGCCGCCAAGGGTGAGCAGATCAACAAAATTATTCATTTTTAATTTATATGGTGCCCTTATTGCTAACGAAGTGCAAGCTTCAGGCATGATTCCAGGTTTTCAAACTGTTTGTGTTATGGAGGCCATGCAATTAGTTGAATGACCTTTTGACTTTGTTCTTTCTCTGTGACATTTGAGGCTGTGTCTCAGATCAATGCATGCTCTGGGAGAAATCTGTGCTGGGCAGGTTTCAATGTATGTCGCTCCTCAGAGTGCTGGGCAGGCCTGCCCAGCACCGCCCACCACTACAACACTGGTCAGGAGCTAGCACTGTATCATTTGAAACCATAAAATTTCAGAAAATTTGTTGCCCCAAAATTTTTATTTATTTTTATTTAAAGGCAGTGGACACTATTGGTAATTACTAAAAATATTTATTTGCATAAAACCTTACTGGTAACAAGTAATGGGGAAATGTTGGTATAAAACATTGTGAAAAACGGCTCCCTCTGAAAGGGAGTACTTTTCGAGAAAGAAGTAATTTTCCACGAATTTGATTCCGAGATCTTAGATTTAGAATTTGAGGTCTCAAAATCAAGCATCTGAACGCACACAACGTCGTGTGACAAGGGTGTTTTTTCTTTCATTATCTCGCAACTTCGATGAAGGATTGAGCCAACATTTTTACAGGTTTGTAATTTTATGCATATGTTGAGATACAGCAAGTGAGAAGACTGGTCTTTGACAATTACCAATAGTGTCCAGTGTCTTAAAAATATATAAAATTGTCATTATGATAGTTTGTATTAAATTTAGTTTTACCCATATACACCGATGTGTTTTAGCACTGTAACTCAACAATTTCATGAGCCCTGTGAACAAAATCAGAGGCATATTACTCGGGTGGGATTCGAACACATTACCATTGCAATTCTAAAGCAGTGTCTTATTAACTAGACCACCAAGAATGCCAAGTAGCTAAAGGCAGTTCAAGTTTATATTTTAGCAGTGGGTACTGCAAATGATGCAGGGCGAACACAAAATTATCAATGTTTCTCAAACTATGGCTAATTTACCGCGTCTGAACAAATGACTTGTCATCAGGAGTTTGTACTGTATCATTTGAAGCCATAAAATTTCAGAAAATTTTTCAACCCAATTTAAAAGTTAAATTTTGTTTTAATATTTTATAAATATTGTTTGTGTTCATGTGTTTGCATACAGGCTTGCCAGCGCAGCTCACTGTGGACAACTATTACAGGTTCCGAGATGTGGAGCGTGTGCCCAAAGCACTTCGTCTCATCCACGAGGCTCTTGTCAAGAATAATGGTGGAATACTCAGTCTTGATACGGATCTACCTGATACCTACATGAACTCTGTCTTTATGATGGATTACCTTGTTGAGACCTCAGGATTCAAGATGGTACCTATCAATGAGTGTGTTGCAAAATCATACTAGACAAGAAAAGGTTTTTTTTATGTAAGTATCAGTGCTGTTTTTGATATGTGCACTGTCTTTGAATCAAGATAAGGTACAACAGTGGTGAGGTTTATCAAACAACAGCCTCTGGTGTACTTATAGCTTCTGTGAGTCAATCTGTAGTTGAACCTCACCACTGCTAAAGATTAGCAGGGCACCGGTGGCAAAATCAAAAATTTCAACTTTATGGAATGTTGGCTGGTAACCTATTTCTGCTAAGCAGGATAGTTCTGTGCTTAGCAAGATTGTGTGCTGACCGGCTTCATGAAATCGTGCCCTGTAAGATTCATTGTGATGCGATCAAGCAAATTATTTCTTATTTTTTTGATACAGTTGAAAAGAGCATATTTTATGTTTTAAGGCTGTTAAAGTCCCAATTTGATACCTTCGTTGGTTAAAAAGTTGTGAAATTATAAACACTGAGAGATAAGAAAGAATGACACTGAGAAAAAGGAGTATAAAAATGAGTTGTTTACTAAACAAACCAAGGCACATTTCTTTTCATTGCCAAGTTGTACCACTTGTTGATGTTTAGCATTATAAAATAAGATGTATTTTGTCATTTGTTTCTTCATAATGATAATTCTGACAAACGACTCAGTTAGTTTGATCGCATCACATACCTCTGTGAAAAGTTTACTTTCTTTTTTAAAGCTCTTGTCACATTTTTACAAGATAGATTTGTAAAGTACTTTTGTTTAATAGCTTTAGACACAGTTTGCATTGTTGTTGGATCGATTGCAGCTGATGATCGTAATTTTCATGTTTGTAGAGGGAATGGCTAACTTAGAGTTTGTAAAGGAAAGGGTAGGGTGGGGGTTGGGAAAAATCTTTGACTTGCTCTATGTTTTACTTCTAACTGGTCCCACTTTCTTGTTTATCATTTCATTTATTTACTTTCAAAAGATGTAGACTAACTATTCTGCACTTCTGGACCAATAGTGTCTGTATAATAATTGCACAACCATTTATATTTTAAAAGCTTTAGCAACAACCTTAAAGCCATTGGTCCCTTTCGAGATTTACAAATAACTTACAGGGTTTACAGAAGGTAATGGTGAAAGACTTCTCTTGAAATATTATTCCATGAAATGCTTTACTTTTTGAGAAAACAGTAAAACAATATAAATTCTCGATATCGAGAATTACGGATTTACTTTAAACACATGTCATGACACTGCGAAACGTGCGGATACAAGGGTGGGTTTTCCCGTTATTTTCTCCCGACTCCAATGACCGATTGAGCCTAAATTTTCACAGGTGTGATATTTTATATAGAAGTTGTGATACACGAAGTGTGGGCCTTGGACAATACTGTTTACCGAGAGGGTCCAATGGCTTTTAAAAAAAGTGCCTTTGAAAAAAAAAAATTAAAATAAAGTGCCTTTAAAAACTTCTGACCTGTTATTAAAGAGGGATTCCAAGGTCAAGTTCAGTTTGATGATTTATTCTTTTTCCAGTAGACAGAATGCACTTATGAAAAAAAGAAACAAAGTTTAACCTCGCATTTTACGTTCCAAGTTGATGGTCTGTACATTTTTCTTCCTGAATTTTGATGATGTGCTATAAGCCTTTTTGAGGTATGGCGGACGTGAAATGCGCGTCACACGCGGCGCGACTTATTATGCCACGCTCACCATGTTGGTGGTCATTAGGTTTACATGTAAACTTCTGTGTCGCCTAAAATGCGCACTTCACTGAATATAACACGTTCTATTTCTATGGTCATAACGCACAAATTTACCCACACCTCATAGTGTTGTAGCATTGTGTCCGCCATATCTCAAAAAGGCTTATAGAAACAGGGGTCAATTTCACAAAGAGTTAGGACTAGTCCTAGAATATATTAAAAACTTAAGGCTAGTCCTAAGTTAGGCAAAAACTTGACCTAACTCTTTGTGAAATCCACTGCAAAATTGCATTTGACATTTTGACGGGCACTAACTTTCCTTTTTGCAGTGAACAAGGCCCCAAAGCTGCTTAGCAGAAAGTACTTCCTAACAAATTTCTTTGCTAAGCAAAAAATGGGTGGGGCACTAGTCGCAACAATGGAAACTTTATGGAATGCAGGCTGGTAAACTGTTCTTGCTAAGGAAGATTTTCCTTGGCTAAGCAGGTTTTTTGTTGCTTACAAATTTGGCCCTGGCCTAGTTGTTTGCTGTCCAATGACATCTTGCTGCAAATTTGCCTTTTCAAGAAAATAAATTACAATGACATTTGAAAAATGGGTGTGTCACAAAGCTTAATTTGACCTTAGGGTACCTCTTTAAATTTTTTTTTATAATGTTTATATTTCTAACATAAATATAAATAAACACATTGGATTGTATTTTGTAGGTCTTTAGTAGATGGGTTGCAATATGCCTGATTGACTGCCATCTTTGATGTATTAACACTGGAAAAGTGCATGCGTGTTTGCGCTGCGCGTGATTCTCAGCCAATGGTAGCTCTTTATGCGTGCACAATATTCATCAAATATGGCGGTCGATGACGCGTATTGCAATCCATCTATAGATGTTAGACACAGTATGCATTATATTTGCAGTAGGGCAAAACCAAAATTAATATTTGTAGATCTTATTTATTTGTCAAACTATGCGTCTTCATGTGTGGGTCTCTAATTTTGGAAAATCACGTTCTCAGTATGTTTCCTATGTGTGTGTTTTTAAGGAATCTTTCACACTTTTTGATGTTGACTCCCAATCTAGCTTTAAAAGTACTGGGCACTATTGGTAATGACTCAAAATAATTGTAAGAAACGACTCCCTCTGAAGTGACCAAATGTAGTTTTTGAGAAAGAGTTAGTTTCTCACTAAAATATTAAAAGACTTTAACTGAAGCCTTTTATTATGCATCTGAAAGCACACAGGGGTATTTTTTCTGTCATTATTCTTTTGCAACTTTGATGACCAATTGAGTCCAACATTTTCACAGATTAGTTATTTTTACACATCACAAAGTGAGAATACTGGTCTTTGAGAATTACCAAAGTTGTATAGTTCCTTTGATGAGCGGATGTTTAAAAAAATCTTCGATAAAATTAACTGCAGGAAATTAACAACCGATGTGCAGTTTATTTGCTTTGGTCATGTGACAAAGCTCAGCCAAATTAGTCCTGCAATACAACACATGGAAAACGTAGTGTGAAAGGTACTTGCCAAAAGAAATAATGCCAGATTTGATAATTCATTGTATTTTTATTTCACTTTTTGGAGTAATGTGTGAAGTTTGGTTGTGATTGTTTTCAGATCACTCCTTAATAGTTTAGTCAGAGTAGTTATTTGCTCTCCCTGTCTTTCTCAAAGACAAAGTATACCTTAGATCGTTCAATTGTTTTAAGTATATATTATTGCCATTTCAGACCCAATAATTTTGAAGGATGCTTAAGTTGGCTTTTGGATAGAAATTATACCAAAATGGTTTGAGGTCATTACCAGAGCATGACACTACCTTTAAGCTACTCTAGTACTATAATAAGGGAATAAAAGGGTAGCGACGAGTTCTTACACGGCCGTTTAAAGTTGGCAGGGTCGATTTGCCATGTGATAAAGGCCCAAGGTTTTAAGAACGAGTCACTACTCTTTTATTCCCATTCATAAATGCCCTTTTGTTAAAAAACGTTAAAAAAATACAATTACAGACACTTTGACAGTTGAAAATTTGAGGTTTGAAATATTTTTTGTTGAAACTTAGTAAAGAGTCTGTTGCGCGTTGGTTGTGTGTACCAGCGCGCGCTTAGAAATAGATTACGCGCTCGTGTAGAAGTAGATTATGGGCTGTTACTATTAGCTATTAATTGCGTTCCGCGTGATAATCTTGCGCGCCTGACACGCAGAAGCCAGCTGGTTATAAACAGTGGTCATTATATTAACCGTTTAAACACCTCCACGTGATGAGCTCCCCACTAATAGGAGTAGAGAAACTGTCTGGGGTATTTATGAATGTAATATCATTAATAGTTATTACAATCAAGAACGCCATCCTAATGTGCAATAATTGTTAGAATTTTAATAAGAGTGGAATTTAACACACTAATAACAGTCCAATAAACTAATTCAGTACTTTAAACGATAGTGCACATGTGTGTTTGTAAGTTTGATGTAATTAGTATCTAGCTTTTCTTTGATGATTTTGGCAAGAAAGTTCTTCACAGAATATTGTATTCCTTAAGAAATGCTTTTGAACGATGGGTAATTTTGTGGGGGGGGGGGTTGAGGGGAATATTACAAATTAACTGGCTTTGGTGCAAGTGTCTTGGGATTTTGTCCCCAGTGTGTGTCCCGCATACGGAAAATCAACATAAGACTAATTTGAGTAAGTGGAGTTAATCCCTGTAATGCCCTGGCCCTGTAAGATTTATACAACAGCTGCCCAACCAGTCTTCAGTCAGTAGTATAGACACAGGAAACCAGGATAACTTTTTTAAATTTTGGTTTCAAATTTTTTCTGCAAAGTTAACATACTTTTGTAGACAGTGTGAAAAGAAATACAAATTTTAAATATGTTTTTATGTTAATTAGTATGTGCCTACACTGTAAAACTTATTTTTGTGCACAAGAAAGTGTTTTCTAAATGGAAATTCATGAGCCATACTGCCTGTGGGGCATATATTATAGGCCATGTCAATCGGGCCTCTCTGATGATAGCATTTAAAGGGTTTCATCTGTAAGAGGGAGCATGAATCATTTTGACCAATCGGGGCGACATAATTCCGGGGGTCGGGAACCCTGAATGTTTGCTTCAAATGTGTCAATCTAAACGGGATATTTCATGGTAAAATTAACGGGAAAAGGAAAAACAGATATTGAGAGAGTTGTGACATTGTAATCAAATGCCATTTTCGCTTGTTCCCCTCCCACTTCACCCCCCAAAATGTTACCCCTCAAATGTGTTTCGTGTACGCCTCATGGTCAGCCTGTAGTATGCAAATGATATTAGTTAACATTTAAATTAGTTGCAGTTTACACCATGCAAGCGCGAGAGGGCGCCCAAACGAAAACGCATCACTGGAACTGTACGGTTTTCAGAAAATCCGCAAACACCTTCAAACAATAAAGCCTTAAATCCGGGATTGCGTTGGTTTTGAAAATCAGTAGGCCTACATTTGGAAAGAACCCCCCAAACTGTTGATCTGTTCTTTTTCATTGGCCTTCATTATACTATATGTGTTGTCTTTTTAATTTAGTGAGTAGTTGATTAAATTTCATTCCTCAGTTTATTTTGTGTCCCTTCATAATGTTCAGTTTGGATTACTTGTTTATTAAATACTTTTGATGACATTATGTACAGGCTCTTAGTTTGCTCTGTCATTATTTGTTTTCATTTTATATTGTTTATTATTCTATGGTTCCATTTGATAATTTGTTGTCCTACTGTAGCCACAGTCTACTCCAAGAGCAGAGAGGCATTGCTCATCAACGTCTCTTTCCATACACTCGTACAAATAATTGAAGTTTATTGAACTATCGGTCATGTCGGTATCTTTGAAGTCACTGGACACTATTGTAATTGTTAGCATAACTTATTACTTGGAAACGAGCAATGGAGAGCTGTTGATAGTAACACATTGTGAGCAGGGGCGTCAATCCGTCTTGAAAGATGGGGGGGGGGGGGACATAACATTTACGGCGTGTGGTCCGGGGCCCGCTTTAGGGCCCCGGTATTTTTTTTAGGCCGTAGATGCTCTCTGATGCAATCTAGGGAGTCTGAGGGGTGATGTGCCCCCCCTCTTAGATGTTAGAATTAAATGCAGATTTCAAGCTATGATGCACATATTTTTGCTATCATGGTTATTGTACCTAAAAAACAACTCACTAGCTTCGTATTCTGCATTATAATGCTCAGACGAAGTTTCATCCCTATCATCACCAGCATCGTCAAGGATGGATCAAGACAATAACTTTTTGGGGAGAGGCCGGGGGTTGGTGGGTGTGGCACATCTATTAAAGACGGAGCCTGCTATAGAGCTGAACGCGAAGCCTTTTACGGCCCGGGAAAAATTTTCATTCTAGATGCTCTGATGTGCAACCTTAGGCCAATAAGAGGCAAACAGAATGGAACAGAACATTAAGCCTTTAAAATGTGAGCAGCAGTAGAACCTTTTGGGTTAACAGCATCTTCGGGTGCGGATCTATGACACAAGTTTTAGGGGGGGGGGGAGAGAGAATCTGTCAAAGAGTGTGCACGCGAGTGTGAAACCTTTATGGCATGGGTCCGGGCCCGCTTAAAGGCAGTGGACACTGTTGGTAATTACTCAAAATATATATTAGCATAAAACCTCACTTGATGACGAGTAATGGGGAGAGGTTGATGGTATAAAACATTGTGAGAAACGGCTCCCTCTGAAGTGCCATAGTTTTCGAGAAAGAAGTAAATTTCCACGAATTTGATTTCGAGACCTCAAATTTAGAACTTGTGGTCTCGAAATCAACCATTTAAATGCACACAACTTCTTGTGTCAAGGGTGTTTTTTCTTTCAGTATTATCTCGCAACTTCGATGACCGATTTTATCCCCTGCCTTTAAGGGCCAGGAAAAATTTTGCACTTAGGGGGGGGGGGGGCATTTGATAGTTTCCATAGTTTCCCCCACCCTTCAAAAAGTTGTTTTATCCTTTGCCTCCAGGATTATATGCTTATGGTAGGGGGGGGGGGGCATTTGATAGTTTCCCCCACCCTTCAAAAAGTTGTTTTATCCTTTGCCTCCAGGATTATATGCTTATGGTAGGACATAGGGTTTAGGTCTTACACAGTGCAAAACATGAGTTTCATGATAAAGGTGGTCAAAAGACACGGGGAACATTTGATATCGTGTCCCACTGTCCCCCACCCTTCGAAAATGGGGTGGGGTGGGGTGGGGGACACGTCCCTTCCACTCTTTCAAGGGGGTGGTGCAAATCTGTCAACGATGGGGCATGCGTGTGAGAAGCCTTTACGGCGTGGGGTGCGGGCCCGATTAAGGGCCCGGGGAAATTTTGCATTTTAGATGCTTTGGGATGCAATCTAGAGCAAATTTTGAGGGGGACATTTCATATAGTGTCCCCCACCCTTCAAAAAATTGTGTCATCCTGTGCCCCCAGGATTAATGCCCATAGTGGGACACAGGGTTTGGTCTTACACCGTGCAAAACATGAGTTTCATGATAAAGGTGGTCAAAAAGATGGGGGGGGGGACATTGATATTGTGTCCCCCACCCTCCAAAAGATGGGGGGGGGGGGGGGGACACACACATGTCCCGCTGTCCGCCCCCCCTGATTGACGCCCATGAATGTGAGAAACGCCTCTAAAGTAATGTAGTTTTAGAGTGAGAGGTAATTTCTCACTTTATTAAAATACTTCAGCTGAAGCCTTTTCTTAGGCATCTGGCTGACAAGAAAACAACATTATGCAACAATCGGTTTTTCTTTATTATGTTCCATTTTAACTTCGACAACCAATTGAGCTCAAATTTTTCACAGGTTTGTTATTTTATGCATAGGTTGAGAGATACACCAAGGGAGAATACTGGTTTTTGACAATTACCAATAGTGTCCATCGGTGCCTTTAAATGATGTATTAGTAGGAATTCTTATTAGTATTTTGTCGTTTAGTTGTGGAGTTTGACAGCCTCATAGCCCAGTGGAAATAATGGTTAGTTAGTGCCAAATAAAATTGATGGGGTTTTGTGGAATAAGGTGTAATGGAGCAATGGCAATAGGCCTACTGGCCGTATCGGACAACATTTTAACGGCAGACCTATTTTTTCAGACAAGATTCCTTTTTGGAATTTAGTATGAAGATTTAGCCAGTAAATTATTAACTAGTTTATAAATCGCATAGCCCATTTGAGGACCAGTTTAAGAGGTCGGAATGTGTTAACAATTTCTAAATCTACCCCTTTGGAACTAAATATTTTGTGTGAGGGGTTTACGGAGAAAAGAACCCATCTTTTTTACGGACCATTCCTCTCCATTCCTGGAATTCCTTTGAAGTCATTATCTTAGTCCTATTTTGTAGCCCAAATAGCGGAGAAAAGTTACAATTTTTCTATTAAAATGAACTAAAACGGGTATTGGTTTTGACAGTTATTCGGTAGTGGATATGGTACTTTGGTATGCGTTTTTTTCTTCTCTTCTTTTCTTGTGTGGAGGGGTTACAAGGAAGGTAGTTCTCGATTTAATATTCAAATGAACTAAAAATTAGGGATGGAGATGAAAGTTTAGTCGGTCCGAAGGAATGGAATTTTACTATGGGATTGGTGTTTTTGTTCTCCCATCTAAGCAATTAATGAATTAAACTAATGGATAAGATTTACATTTTTAGTCAGTCATCAGTAAGGGCTTATAAACCCCTGTGGCAGGCCGACTTTTATAGAGCCTTGGTATTAGTGTTTTTTTATTCCTTAATAATAAGGGTGGGGGAGGGGGTAGAAATTGCTCGCTAGGCAATTTCCGTTTCATTTATATTCAGTTATACAAATGAACTAAAATTAGCGATCGAGCATAAAATTTTAGTCGTAGCTCTTGTTGAAATACTTGGGCTGGGTTGCGTTTTATGGAGGGGGTTACGGGAAGAAGTTACTTCTTCTCCACTCCCTTTTCATTTATACAAATGAACTAAAATAAGGGGTTGAATATAAAAGTTTGCCGGTCAGCGGCAGCCCCAGCCCTGTGGAAAAACCGGCGTTTAGGGCCTATAAACTTTAGGATTTGGGTGCGTGCGTATGTGTTGGGGGAGGGGGTGGGGGGGGGGGGGGGGAGAAGTTAGTTTTCAGAGAGGGCGCTATAAGCGATACTAAGATTGTATGGACCCCAAAGTCACCACAGAAAAAAATGCACATATTAATGATATAATGTCTGTAACAACATGGTGAAAGGTAACCAGTCTATTTCAAAATAGAGTGTGGCTTTAAACATTTTTTTAGCGGGAACTTGGATTTATTCAATTTCTTCGGTTTTTCGATGATGAATGAAATATTAGAACCATGCAATGAAAACATAAACAGGTAAGGGTCAAATTGGTGACCTGAAAATCAGTAAATTTGGTATAATTTGTGACATTTTAATTAGAATTAACCCAACTAACAAGTGACTCACAAATACAACACGCGTGTGTGTACACCCATGCTATGTACGGAAGTACATACAGTACGGTCCGCACAGATGTACAGCAGAGTTGCACACTGGGGCCGGCTGTAGTTGAGTGGTTTTTTTTTTACAGCACCTGCCCAAAATTAATATGGAATCAATTGAAAATCCTTTCTAATTGGTTCTGAAAGATAAAAAATCCACTCTCAAATGTTCGTTTGTTTAACAATAATTTATTCAATAGTGATGATTGTAATTGAAACTCTATTGTTTTACTTTTAATTATATAATTGTAGACTTGAATAAAATATTTGAAATACTATAATTTAAGGAGGTAGTATTTATAGTATAAATACTACCTCCTTAGTTTTAGTTATGAAAATAATTATGATAATATTTGGAAAAGTTTCTGTATGGCACCACCACCTTTTCATTTGATATGAAATATCCCTTTTTGTAAAAATTAGTGAAAAAGTGGTGGCGCCATACGGAAAGTATAAAAGTATAAACCATAAAAGTAACACGCACTGATTGACTAAAGATAGACTCGACAATAATATTGATGATCAATCCTTATAAAAGACACAGTAAAGGATTAGCAAATATTTAACATTAGTTTAAAAAAACACTCAGTAATTGAAACATACAGTAGGCCTACCACCAGAACCAATATTCCAGGGAGAGAACACACATCTAATATGGCATCAACATAAACAAGCATTAAGGCCCCCCCCCCCCCCCAAAAAAAGGAAAAGTTTCCGTAAGGGGCCACCAAGTTTTTCATTCGATATGAAATAATATAGTATCTAATTTACCTCAATGAGATATCCCTTTATGTAAGAATAAGTGAAAAAGTGGTGGCGCCATACGGAAAGTTATCCGATAGGGATAACTAACCCCTTTCTTCATTTTGTTTAAAAATAATTTATTGAATAGTGTTGATTGTAATTGAAACTCTTATTGTTTTAGACTTTTACTATGTGAATCAATGAATTGGAAAGACAGTTGTTTTAAAGGCAGTGGACACTAATCTATTATTACTCAAAATAATTATTTGCATAAAACCCTACTTGGTGACGAGTAATGGGGAGCTGTTGATAGTATAAGACATTGTGAGAAACGTCTCCCTCTGAAGTAACGTAGTTTTCGAGAAAGAAGTAATTTTCCACGAATTTGGTTTCGAGACCTCAGATTTAGAATTTGAGGTCTCGAAATCAAGCATCTGAAAGCTCACAACTTCGTGTGACAAGGGTGTTAAAGTTTTATTTCAGTCATATCTCGCAACTTTGACGACCAATTGAGCTCAAATTTTTACAGGTTTGTTATTGTATGCATATGTTGAGATACTTGCCAAGTGAGACGATTGGTCTTTGACAATTACCAATAGTGTCCACTATTCTGTGTGTAATTGGTTTATATAGTGCGTCACAATCTTAGTTTTCTAGTAGAAAGAAGCAACATCGATGATATACTACTAAGACCCAATACCCATAGCAACCAATGTAGTAAACGATTAGCAACCAGAGTACTATATCACACTGCGCCTTATTCAAGACGTCTAGCTATTTGAGTCTAACCGGACAGCGCAAAATAACACCTTGAACCCTATCAGTTGTGCACCTATTCTGTGTATCAATATAGCGCAGACGAGCGTGTACGAGGATAAAAATTGTCTGTCATTCGTTTCAGATTACATGACTGATGATTTTTCTATTAGTTTTGTGATTTGCTCTGTCTGCAGTAGCAAACATCAAAACACATTATTGTTTTATACTGCTTAGATCGTTCATATATATGGTTGGCACCATAATTATTGTCCAGAACATCAGCTGTGCTGGGTTAGACTTCTGCCTCTGATTATGGCTGTAAATAAAAAGGATACAAAAACAATGTTATAAACGAGTAAATAATCATAATGCAGTGTAATTATTAGTTTTTGTTAATTGCTAATGTGAGACTTTATATGCACTCTAATTGGTTAAATACTGGTCCCAATTTCATAGAGGTGCTTAAAGGTACTGGACAATTATTGGTAACTACTCAAAGTAGTTGCTAGCATAAAAACTTACTTGGCAACAAGCAAAATGGAGAGCTGTTGATAAAACATTGCGAGAAACGACTCCCTCTGAAGTAACGTAGTTTTTGAGAAAGAGGTAATTTTCACTCAATTAATAATAAAAGACTTGCAAATTCGTTGACAAATTGAATCAATTCATAGGTTTGTTATTTTATGCATATGTTGGGATACACCAAGTGAGAATACTGGTTGACAATTCGTCAGCGTTTTCACGAAGTAGCACTCTCCGTGCTTAAGGATTTTTTTACACATTTTTATTTTTTTTACATTTCTGTTGATAATGCACGAAGACCTACAATTCCATAATGTTTCGAAGCTCAGACAGCTTTACTTTTGTTAATTAAGCTAATTAGTGTTTTCAATTTTGGCACAAATGTGGCATTTTTTGTTTTCACGAAGTAGCACCCGAACCTCTGTTTACCATTGTATGCATGGCACGCACTCGAGTCAAAGTGTGGTAAAAACGTTTTCACGAAGTAGCACGCAAGTTGTGTGAGCGCGCGCGCGCTGACCTAGTTTCAAAAATCAATACAAAATGCTGTGTTGTAGCATAGGCGAGTGCTACTTCGTGAAAACGCAAAAAGACATATTTTGCACTTTTTGGGTTTCACGAAGTAGCACGCATCTTCTCTTGTGTCTAGTTTCATAGTTAATTATGCAAATGAGTCAAAATAAGATTAATTGATAAGTTCAAGTCATCAAGTATCTACATTGAAAAATTTAAATGGAAATACTTTGAAGTTTTGATCGGAGGTGGGTTTCTAAAAAGTGTTCAACTTCAGAGGCCGTTTTCTTTGATTGTTGTTTTTTGCTGGTATAGCAGTGAGTGCTACTTCGTGAAACCGCTGACGAATTATCAATAGTGTCCAGTTCCTTTAAGTTTCAGGTACACTCCATCATGGCACAAAAACAATTAAAAAACCAATTCCAATCCAAGGCTAAATTACATCTGTTTGTAATTCCAATTGACTGAAAAAATAATGATAGTTTCTACTAATTTTTGAACATTTGTCTATATTATTAACTTCTCAAAAAATATAATATTAAATATCCATTGAATTCTAATTATATTTTATTAACATAAAATCACCCCTGCTGTCAAGGCTAGTATAATAACTTTTTAACAAGTAAATATACAACAACAAATAAGAACATCTAATTCCTTCTCAAAAAATACTTTCATTTAATTTAATTGTTAAAATTAGTTTTAATCATTTATCATGAATAAAAAAGTATTTACCATGAAAAAATAGATTGTTGTTGAGCTCAGCTTACTCACTTCCAGTCATAACAAAAACCATGTGCTCCTTCCAGCATGTCCAGTGTGTGGCAATGTTGACATTCAGAGCCCTGACTTCTCACTGACTATGCTACAGCATGTTCTGCAGTAGAATGGAACCAGGTTGTCAATAATTATTCATAGTATAAAAGGGTAAACAGTTGTAATATCTGCCTAAAACATTGTTTATTTAAATAACTTAACATTTCCCTCAATATCTAATTTTGTTTTGCTGATAAAAACAACAACAATCTTTTGATTTTTATAAAAGTAATAAAGAAACAGCGCCCCCAATTGTCATGGTTTCCTCAATGCAGCAGGCGGCCATTTTGTACATGTGCAGTTTGTGCAGATATTAATTAATTAATTAATTATATTTTTGAAAGTGTCCTGACATGCTTCTTTTGATGGAAAACATTTTTTGTGAATTGAGGTTTAAGGTAAAATATGTTTTCAATCTGTCTGTAATTATAAAGTTACTGATTTGAATGCAGGCCTATTGGTCCTATTTCTCAGTGTAGTGTATGTGGTATTACATTGGTGTTTATGCATGTACAAATGTATTTCATTTTTAAAGGCACTGGACACTGTTGGTAATTACTCAAAATAGTTGTTGCCATAAAAACTTACTTGGTAACAACAAGAAATTTAGAGCTTTTGATAGTACAAAACATTGTGAGAAACGGCCCCCTCTGAAGTAACATAGTTTTTGAGAAAGAAGTAATTTCTCACTCAAATATTAATATTAAAAGGCTTCAACTGAACTTTGAAGCCTTTTAATATTATGCATCTGAAAGCACACAAATTTGTGCAACAATAGTGTTTATTCATTTGTTAATTTCTTGCAACTTCGATGACCAACTGAGCCCAAATTTCACAGGTTTGTTATTTTGTGCATTATTATATCTGGATACACCAAGTGAGAAGTCTTTGACGGTTACCAAACTCGTCCAGTGTCTTTAAACATATTGCATTATTTTCCCTTGGTGGGCACTGTCCTTTGAGTGTTGTATTATCAGAACTAGCAGCAGGGTTCTTCTAGTTTTTTTTTATTATGTATGTATGCCTTGGATCGGACGAGTTGGTCTTTACAAAGCGTTTGTAACCGTTTGTTATAAAATGCATATGGCTAAAAGAGGTTTTAAAAGTAGAATACAATGATCCACACAAATAAGCCTCGAAATTGCGTGGTTTTTCTCTAATCTCGTCGACTAACACGGTCGGCCATTTATGGGAGTCAATATTTTTTACTCCCATAAATGGCCGACCGTGTTAGTTCGCAAAGTAAAACGAAAACCACGCTATTTCGAGGCAAATTTGTGTAGATCATTGTATTCTACTTTTACAACATCTTTCTAACCATATGTATTTTATAACAAACAGTTACCAACTCGACCAATCAAAGGCAACGTGTTACTTTAACTTCAATAAAGTTTACAGTGCAAAATCATTACCAGCACACAGGCGCCTCACAGAAATATTTATTTTTTACCTTTCTAATGGTACATGTATGTGTTTTACACTTTGAAAGTTTGCAATGAGTTCATGTTCAATGTATATCCAGTGCTGTAACACCTATGCAGCTGAACAAATTTAAAGATTTTTGAATAAAATGCACACTGCTGATGTACCAACTACAATTGCTTGTATTGAACGTCTTTTTCTTTTATCTTCCTCTAATAGACTTCACATGATAGTCTACAGTCTATACATTTGCTGATTGGTGCAACCCTCCCAGTGGTTCACCATCTCTAGGATGCAGACACTTTCAACTCAAGATCGGTAAGTGGTTAACATTTTAATATCTTAGTCTGATTGAAGAAATGTTCTTACTTAAAAGCACTGGACACTATTGGTAATTACTCAAAACGATTATTAGCATAAAAACTTACTTGGTAACAAGCAATGGAGAGCTGTTGATAATAAACATTTTGAGAAACAGCTCCTTGTCTGAAGTAAAGTAATTTTTGAGAAACAAGTAATTTATCACGAAAATATTTGAATTGAATTTGAGACCTCAGCTGAGGTTTCAAAAGCAAGCAATTGAAAGCACACAACTTGTGTGGCAATGGTGTTTTTCTCTTCCATTATTCTCTCCATTATACACCAAGTGAGAAAACTGGTCTTTGACAATTACCAAAGGTGTCCAGTGCCTTTAAAGGCACTGGACACTATTGGTAATTACTCAAGATAATTATGAGCATAAAATATAACTTGCCAACGAGCAATGGAGAGCTGTTGAATTAGTATAAAACATTGTTCTGAACGGCTCCCTCTCTAGCAGCCTAACGTAGTTTTTGAGTAAGAGGTAGTTCCTCGCTCAAATATTAAAAGACTTTTTAAGCATCTGAAAGCACACAAATTTGTCCATCAAGGGTGTTTGCACTTTCAATGGCCAATTAAATTTTCACAAGTTTGTTATTTTATGCATAGGTGGGGATTCAACATGTGACGAGTGAGAATACCGGTCTTTGACAATTACCAAAGGTGCCCAGCAGTGCCTTTAAATTGTATTGAAAACTTGTTTACCTTGTTTTTAAAATCTCAGATTCTCTGCATGGTGTTTACCTCATGCAAGATGCAAATTTGGCGTCAGGTCCTGAACTTGGAATGCACCTGTCAGAATGGTAGGAAAGATAACATGCACATTATTTTAAGAATTGTTGGTGCGTTCATTTAGCTTCCCTGGGTCTACCCCGCGGTGCTTACTCAAGTGAACAAGAGCTAAACGAACGACCACTCACTGCTCTCGTAGTGACGTCATTTACCTGGGACCAGCCCCCAAGTGACCCACTCCACAAGCAGGGCACTGGGGGGCTGACCTGGGTGAGCCCCTGGATAGATGTCAAAAGCTATTCAAACGCACCGGGGCAGACCGGGGATGACCCAGGGAAGCTAAACGAACGCACCCTGTATAACATCCAGCCTTCCAACTTATTGTACAAATAAAAGTGAACAAACTGTCCTTGCAATAAGAGATGAATATTATTTAGAATAATTTTGTTGAATCTAAGAGTTGATAGGTTTAGGACCCTCATGTTGCACTTAACCTTTTGGCTCAAAAACCAAAGCTACATTAAACCCAGCTTTCAAGCACACACACAGAACAAAAAGGTAAATCAAATAATTGGTTTTGAGGAATTCCACTACATAAATTGTATGTCCCTTGCAAAGTCCCCTAAAAATGTACTTTTGCAAAAATACGATTTGGACAGGTTTAATGAGTGAATTCTTTTCTATTCAAAAAAAACAGTATGCAAATATGCCTGAAATAAGATAGAAACCACAAAATACCAATGAATTTATTGCGAGTGGAGCTCTCTGCAATATGTCTTGATTTTCCAAAATGAAACTGTCCTTGTTCTATTGCTGATATAGATAGATTACAGTTAGGCCTCCTTAGTGGAAAACCACTTGTAAAATTATATAACTTAACACGTTTCCTCATGTATTAATTGCAGAATCAAGTTCAAATGGGAAGGAAGATTTTCAAGATGCACTGCTTGAAGAGATTGACATCAATTCTGCAAGGATTTTCTGAACAGCGAAACCTCATCAACCCATGGTGCAAGATTCTACGCCAAGCTGGAGGAGACCAACATTGCAGCAACGACTCTGTGAACAATGTGGACATAAATAAACCCAAACTCACTAATGGCTTTAAGATGCAGCTCTAATGCTACATCTCTGAATGTTGGAACATCTGCTACTCATTGTGCAAGATTCTACGCCAAGCTGGAGGAGACCGACATTACAGCAATAACTCTGTGAACAATGTGGACATAAATAAACCCAAACTCACTCATGGCTTTTAGATGCAGCTCTAATGCTACATCTCAAAGCCTGGATTTGAGACAGAATTCCTGCAAACTCTTTGAACTCTTGAGATGATAATGAGATGAGAAGGATACAACAGTTCTGTAAAGACACAATATGTGCAAGGCTGGAGGACGTTTGTGAACCCACTTTGAATGTGTACTCTTTGGAACCTCAGCGTTCTCAACATACAAGTTGCTGATCGTTTGTATAGTATCAAGAAACTAATGAAGTAATGTCAATGTCCAATAGTAACAATAGTTACAGTGGACATTGTACAACGCTTCCAATGGCAGTTTGATTATCGTCACCGTTTTCAAGAATAGACAAATTTGAAAAAATCATTTAAAAAAGTGCAAATAGTTTTGTTACATACTTTTATGTTGGTGACATCAACATTTTCCTCAACCTGTTTAATTTCTTAGCGTTGTATACATACTAGCACACAGATAAAATCAACAGAATTATTTTTGAGTTTGTTTTTTTGAACATGAAATTTTCAATATCAAAGTGCTTGATTTTCAAAAAGGAAACAATCCGTGTCAAGTTTTCTTGAAGAGAAAATCTTGTCTCAGATATCGGATAAAATGCTCTGATAAATAGCATCCTAAAAAAAACGCTCAAATTTCAATTTCAAATGTTTCATAAAAAAAAAAAGATTTAGTGACTAACAGTCTCCAGACAAATGGTTTCTAAATCATTACATTCAATTATCTCCAGACATTGTTTCGCTGCAGGGGCTAAAGTGCTCTTTGTAAAAACGGTGACGATATCTTTGACAAATTAATATATATTAAAGTAAAACTGTAGCATTAAGGTATAGTCATCTGTTCATGCATGAACGTATACAGGATTAGTGTAGTAAAAGAGCTTGAACTTGAGAAATGGTATAACTATTCATTTTTAAACATCCTGAAAACAAAAAGTGAACTAAAAGAGATAAGATTGAACCAAGTGGTGTATTAGTTCTTAATATTTTGTAATGGGCCTCAGGGACTCCAAATGGAAAACATGTAGGACTATACAACTGGATTACAAACTAGGTTATCAATAGTTTCTCCTGAAACTACCAAGAGTGCTTAATGAGACTAGGACTATCAAACTTAAGTACTTTTAAATAGGATGTCCACAGTTTCTCCATAAACCAGCAAGAATGCTAAATTGGATAGGACTAAAACAAAGGTATCTCTAAATAGTGTGTCAACCTTTTCCCCTTAGTCCAACAAAAGTGCTAAATTGTGATTGGACTCAAACAAATGGTATTTCTGGCCTTTCTGGTCTTCAAACTTAATGGTTGAGATTAGGGAATATGGTATGTATATAAAAACTCTATCAACTCTCCCTAACATCAAATGAGTCCTTTTTAGCAGACAAGGAACAATAATTAAAGGACACTAAGTCAAATGTTAATTCACATGTACATTTTTCAAATGTATGACTAAGAACAATGAACACTGACAGGAACATTAGCAGAAACTCTTCTAGAAATGTCAGACTCTACAATATCTCACAGCCAAAACTGCTCCTGAAAGAGATTGAATTCATTTGAGTCAGACAGAAATTAAACCAATGTTAGTATTCATGACTTGAAAGACAACAGCGTAGTATAGGAGTTACTTGTCAATAATGTTGTTGGATTTGACCTACAATCTAAGTGTATCTCAGTTAATTTAGCACAGAGGAATTCATGCATGAACAGAGAAGTAATATTACTTGTAGTTTAAAGTTGGGCAATGAACAGCCTCTCACAGAAACTCAAACTTTTATAAATCAAGTAACTAAAACCAACAAGGCAATGTCAAGCAAAAATTTTACCACCAAAGAATTTTTATTTTATTCTGGTGACACTTTGGTACACTGGGTGTTAACAGAGTAGTTGAATACTCTGTCCAAAACTAACAAGCAATCAGAAGTCCATTGGGTTGGCATACATGTAGTGGTGTAATTTTTTGTTGTAACTTATTCAAACTTCATGAGAAATCCCCAAATTTACGAGCTTTTGTGAGAGGCTGGTCTGTCTTAAACATTGTAAGTTTATTTGATGAGTAAGTTAGAGAGTGGAGGGCGAGTCTATAAGGTCTGTTGGTAAGATGGGTACAAGATTGGTCGTAATATACCTCTAGTTTTGAACTCAAAATCGTCAGACTCAAAAAGTCAAACATTTGATGGTTCAACACATTGGCTGGCACAGTTGATGGAATTGTTGTTCCTACTACCTTCTTTTTTCCCACTTTTACAAATACTCCCCAAAAAAACTCGCAAATACAAAAACAAAATTTTTACTCGATCTTTTTTCATCAGCATGCACGAATTGTTGTCAAAAGCTGACATCTTAATTCTGGATCTTCCTTTTCATTTTTGAAATCATGCAGTAACAACGTATTGATTTCACCCAAACAAAATTTTCAGTCAAAGATATAATGCTGCTAGTGGAAGTTTTGCAGTTTTATATTATACTTGTGTACCAAAAGTATTCAAAATGGAACCATAATGCAAGCCATCCTGTACAGAAAAAGATTCTATCAGTTTTACACTTTTCTGACATGCTTGTTATGCATTGAAGTGTAGGGGCCAAGTGGCTCTCTAAACTAAGCGTACGAGACAAAATCTCAATTTAAAAAACTTGTGTTGCATTTCATTTAGTTATAAATTTAAACTCATTATGAAGTACTGTATATTAGCCAATCTTGTACACCAAAACCTTAAAAATTTTAGCAGCATTGACAAAAAGTCTACAAAAGCTGAAATCTAAATTCTGGATCTTCCTTTTACATTTCAAAGTCAAAAATGATACATTTATTTTGCCTATCTATTTGAGTGAACAATTCTGTTACTAATGAAAAGTTACTTTGTAATTTACCAACAGCTCATGAATGTACCCCTCCCCTTTTGGCACCCCGGTGCATGCAAGCCATCCTGGTGCTTGCACGAGTGTTCCCCGCCCGCAGGTGTCGGCAGGCTGGTTGGTGAGTTGTCCTCTGAATGCACTTGAAGGTGTTTGGCTGTTTGTGATGTGTCAACCTTCCCAATACTTGGCGGTCTGGATGAATCAGAGACCCACAGTTGACTTCAACATGGTAAGGATCTTTTGAACTATGATGATTAATTTTCTTTCCACAGAGGAGGGTGTGTCCATCTTCAACTCAGGGCATTGCATATGGAAGAAATGCCTTCAAGTCTACTCTGAACTCTACATTTCATGATTTGCATCATGGTATTTTGATCCATGAGAATGGAATATCTACAAATGTACACTTTTGCAAGTATTTCTGAGATGTTTGCCATACATAGGGATTTTGGTCACAATGTTTAAACTAGCCAATCAATTGTTGAACGCTCACAATCTAAACCACTCTCTGCCTTGCATTAAACAAAAGTCAAGTTTTGTAGGAAAAATGTACAAAAAGAGCAATAGTCAATCTTTTTTTAAAGCAAATAAATCCATTTAAAGTCAATCAAATCAGAAAAAAAAATTCATCAGCACAAACAGTGAACAACGGCGTTTTCAATCAATGAAGTAAAAATTATTGTAAAAACAAACCAACAAATAAAAAATCGGTACAATAAATTCTCAATGATATTCTGATAATCCACAGAATAATACTGTCTTATTTACTCTAACAAATGAATAGAAATATAAGTGAATGAGTTATTTTCAGAACTTTTCTTTGTGAAAAAAAAATAAATCATAATCACCCTAGCAAAATGTAAAACAAAGGACACAAACATTTAAATGAAAGTCCTAAACAAGAGATACCAAAGTTTTGTCAAACTAGAATTGAAACGGTTGCCATTTCAACAATAGCACTAAGAAATTATACATCAAATTCAAATGATGTGGACTCCTTTAATACTTAAAAATCACACTATCAAATAAAAAATATGCAATCTGCCAAATTGCAGTTTGTTAAAAATACATACTAGAGGCTAATTCATACTCAATAAAAATGAGTAACGTCTGAACTCTTATGTTAAAAACGTTTTGCAACAAACTCAAGTTTGTTCAAACTATCTCTAACTGAAGAGACAAATCTAGGTTCTGTAAAAAAAAAAGTCCAAATGATGTTTAAAAAATCTTCAAATCCAACTGGATATTCTTGATATGAAGCAAACTAAATTCTTTCAACAGAAAAAAACCCTGTTGATACAAGATGTAAAAAAAAAATTATCAAACAAATTAACAGAGCTGCACAAAAGGTAGTTCGAACATCTATTTCACTATTTCAAGGCAGGCAAAAAAGTACAACAACAAAAACGGAGAACTTAAAATCGGTTCACATTGTATCTTGCATGTCAATGCATTGCGAAGAAAATATACAACCTTTCTTGTTAATAGTCACCATGACAAAGAATCACAGATTGAAAAAGGCACCAGTCTATTGGAGACTTGAGCCTCAATGTGATTCAAATAGACTTGAATATCAGAAAAATCAAAGTTGCTTAACTTGGATAATGATCCAATTTCAGTGGTGTAGTAAACCATTTTTAACTTGTAACTCCAAAGAATAGTCAGTACTTGAGCTGAAATGTAAAAATTCAGAAAAAGTATTTTTAACGTAAAAATACTTGAGATGTATGTGCCAGATCTACATGTAAAAACACGGTAGTTCCTGGCCGAACTGCAGAATCATGGTAGTTCCTTGCCAAATCGTGAAAAAAAGAGTGGCTCTCGGCCATACTGTGGAACTGATCCCAACACTGGGAAAACATGGGGTGCCAAACTCTTTTAACTACTCGTAGAAGGATGGCCTGGGGTGATAAAGTATAACACCATACTATAAACTAGGGCTGTACATGGGCAATGTGGTGGGCCCCTCAGTATCGACGGTAAAACTGTGGTGTCGACACAGGGGTCCCAGTCCTGTTAGATAGGTCCATGGTATCTTTAATTGAAGTAGGAATTCATGTACTGTAACTATACATCCTCAGCCATGCACCGATAGTCTTCAATCAAAGGCAATACCAAGCATGTTAGGGTTGAATATCAATCAAGGCATTGACCAAGGTCTTAGGGTTTGAAATGGAGACAGGTTTTCTTCAAACCTGTGTGTTTCCATAGATTTAAGAAACACAATTTGATAAAACTCTGTGCCTGCAATCAATATAAAAAAAAACCTCAGTTCTAACCAATGAGTTTTTTAAACTTTGAATATGGAAGTTTTTCTCAAGAACAAACATGGCAATTACTGTCTTAGTCCCTGAACTCGGCCATTGAAGTGACCACTCAACAAAAAAGATGGCCACACAGGTCACTTGATGAAGATAAACATTGTTGCAGAGAATGTTCATGCAGCATGGTAGACATATTCAGGGCAATCCTTTGCTGATGATACATGATATGAAATCCCTGAAATATCCCTGATGGGTACAGTGAAGCTATGAGGCAGGCAAAGCCCAACCTGCTACCCTTAGAGGGTTACAAAGCCAATGCAGGCACAGTCCACCTAGATACCCTTACTGGGTAAAGAGACATTACAGTAGCAGATTTTAGTCATACAGAAACAACCCTGATACTCATATCCCGGGTTGAGAGGGACTTTATCTAGCCCAGTAGCTACTGTCAGATATACCAAGAAAACTATGACACAAACTTCACAAACTGAAGCAATTCATCATTGTCCAAAGCATTAAGTGTCGTCATCTTAACATCCAGTAAGGTATACATGTATAAGTGCACTTTGATGAAACAGAAAACCTTATAATAGAGGTCTCTCTATTTTGAATGGTCAATGCCTTGATTGAATTTTGCTTATTCTAGACAAACTTAAACTTTTAACCCAGGCTTGGGGTATTTAGACGATTCATGTTATAAATGTATCAGTATTTACAAGTCAGAAACAAAACTTCAACAAGTGGTTAGTGTTTTATCATTGCTATCAATTAATCAGTGAAAGTTTTGAAGAAAACCAATAACTCTAAGAAACAATTTTCTGGGCAAATTAAACAACGAGTTGGAAATTAAAAACTCTTGGTCTGACACTAAAATGTATCCACTCATTATGTCTTTGACCAAAGGAATTAATGCAGTCAATCAAACAAAGAAACAGCGTTTATTACCAACCTTGTTGGTAATATTTAACTCTCTACATAACCCCAAGCCTGGTTTGTCCTAAAACTGATAGTACCTGTACAATTATAGTCCTAAAAGTTCTTCACATTTATGTACACAATTGGATAAAAAATGCAGTAAATCTGTAAAAGTTTAGCTAACCTTTGAGTATGAGGAGAAATATGTGGAGTATTGACTTCACTCCTGGCTCTAGAGCCAGTTAACAATTCTCCCAACTATCTCAGTAGTAAATCACACGTAAGTTGTTGCCCTCCAGTTGGCACTAACAATGCAGGAGCAGTTATTAACGTGATGTCCTGAATAACCAAAAACACAGGATAAGCTGATCACAACCAGAAGTGAACCAAGTCCCTATAGGATATAAATCAGTATCAGACAACATTGTGCTCATTAGTTAGATAACAAAAAGCACAGCAAGCTTGACTTTGTGTTTGTGTAGATAGTGTGAAGAACTTTCAGGACAATGTCTTACTCAACCTTGCTTGGTATTGCCCGGCCTCGTTCCCAACAACTGGTCCAAAATGGACCAGTTGATATATGTTTGTTGACCCTTTATGGAAACATGGTAATCTATTAGACACAAATTATGGGTACGCCCATAATTAACCCCCCCCCCCCCCCAAGTAGGCAAATTGATTATGTCCTCGTTGTCCCTTTGTCAGGTGAACTGATATACAATGTACATGTACGTACAACATCCATCAATGTAGGCCCTACTGGGCAAGGTGACTGGTTAACACCAGTCCCTATTGATCCACACATTACGTCCACCCAATTATGAGTAACAAAGTTTAGGTTAAAAGTGGCCACTTCTAGGTACTTTTCATTTGTGTGGCAACCAGTAACATACATCTAGCCCCTGTTAGGCAACCTACAGCCTACATTTAACCTCTTTTTGGGCAACCGATAACCTACATGTCCATGTTAGGCAACCAACTACATACAGAAGCCCCTGTGGACCAGCCTACAACTAGCCCCCGTTGGTAAACAAAACACCAATGACTAGCCCCAGTTGGGCAACCAATAACCTGCAAACATCCCTGTTGGGCAATCAACAATGCCTACCACTAGCCCCTGTTGGGCAACTGCAACAATGCCTACCACTAGCCCCTGTTGGGCAACTGCAAAAATGCCTAACACTAGCCCCTGTTGGGCAACTGCAAAAATGCCTACCACTAGCCCCTGTTTGGCAACTGCAACAATGCCTACCACATAGTCCCTGTTGGGCAACCAACAATTCCTACCACTTGCCCCTGTTGGGCAACTGCAATGATGCCTACCACTAGCCCCTGTTGGGCAGCTGCAACAATGCCTACCACTAGCCTTTGGTAATTTGGTGCTATATATATCCAGTTATTATTATTTAGCCCCTGTTGGGCAACCATTAATGCCAACAATGCCTACATAGCCCCAGTTGGGCAACCAACAATGCCTACAACTAGCCCCTGTTGGGCAACCAACAATGCATATAACTAGCCCCTGTTGGGCAACTGCAACACTGCCTACCACTAGCCAATGTTGGGCAACTGCAACAATGCCTACAACTAGCCTTTGTTGGGCAACCAACAATGCCTACAACTAGCCCCAGTTGGGCAACCAAAAATGCCTACCACTAGCCCCAACTGGGCAACCAACAATGCCTTCCACTTGCCTCAATTGGGCAATCAAAAATTGCCTACGACAAGCCCCTGTTGGGCAACCAACAATGCCTACCACTATGTTCTTTAACATTCAATTCTATGTCATAGTGAGATACTGTGGGATGGATTACCATGGGAACGAGGTAATAAACATTGACCTATCGCCATTCTCAACTCTGCCATATCTAGGACAAAATAAGTGATAGCAAGTTAAAACAGGCACTCTCAGGAAGTAGATGCAAATGAAGCATTGGGTGTACAGCAGGCATTTGATGTACTTTTTTTGTCAGAGAATAATGGGCAAATTTACATGAATAAAGAAACACATATTGGATATGTATGAGTTTCATCATGTATTGTCTACATATACTGCAAGAAAAGTAAAAAGAAAGGAAAAATGCTCATTTAAGTTGTTGATGAAAATGCAATGAATAATGAGCACATACTGCACATGAATGAGCATCATGTATGGTTTCCATGTAGGATAAGTACATCTCATTGCCCTATGTCCTAAATGAGGCACATTGTACGTCAAGTATGTACATGAATGACTACATACATCTTGTATCACCCCCAGTGTTGTAGATCAGCCTGAGGTTGATCATACAATGTGCTTAGTTCACTGTTATTGGCTATCATAATATGAATGGCGATAGGTCAAAAGTGTTTGATTGAAGACTATCGATAAGCTCCATGTAATTTTTTGGGCTGTATCCACCACTGGTTTAAGTTAAGTAGTGAAACTAAAGTTGTAAACCATATCATCAATTACTGTTGAAAGAGAATAAAAAGAAACATCAATATCAATTGAAAGAACAATTTCTAATTAGCTGTCGAACATCATCGGAAAAACATGCTTTCATCTTTTGTTGATCTCAAGGAATGCATTCAAACTTTATAAGAACCAGATCAATGTAGACACCAATCTGTAAAAGTGTCAAGAAAGCAAACTACTCTATAAACAATGAGCAAAAAGCATTAACACAAGTCAGTTTTAACATTGAACTTGATCACTGGATCCAGTGTTCCACTTCATTGTGGTTGACACTTTGAAAGATTAGTCACAAACAAAAATGTTGAAGGATGATTTGAATCAGTACAGAAGAAAGATGAAACTGCATCAAGTTCAATAATCCTAAAGATGAACTGAAAAAGATACTGAAGGTGAAAAACACATTAAGGATATTTTAAGGGGTGGAAGTTCACAGGTGGTAATTTAAGCCAAATACTTGGATGTAATTACCCATAGGATTCCAGCTCTGTCACTACTTATTATTTTAAACCAGTGGTGTATACAGCCTATCCAATATCCATGCATACAACTAGCTCTAGGACTAAGGCCTAATTGCTACTATGATTTTAAATAACAGAGATGTAGGCCCAGACAGTTGTAGTCTCAGGTCTTTTTAGATTGCTTAACTTAATAAACCAAAGTAGATGTGTTTACCTTGGTACAAGGAATATTCCAGTAGCTGTACATAATAATCATAGGAGTGTAGATACCCCGCTGGATGGTAATTAGTATCACTCATTAGTTCCTCAGTTACACTCATGTATTGAAAGTCCATCTTATACAAGATTCTGTATAGTATAGGAAAAGATCAGCAAAGGAACTTCATATGACCTGATGTACGAAGCAAAGAAATCTCAGTTTTAAGTTCCAGTCCTGGAAAGATAGAAATAAAAAGACTAATACCTTAATTGACCTACAGTATGGGTTACTTCTTGGGGTATAAACTACTTCATAGCAAACAGTGTTAACAATCAGTTTGTGGTTGTCTTTTTGAGGTAGAAATCAAGATAAGTCAATTTATGTAGGACTACATAACAAATAATTTTTTGAACACAATTTGCTCCAAGTAACAAATGATCAGTTTCAGCCAAATATCAGCAATTTTAAGTTTTGATGCCAAGTTTTTTGTAGGTGTTATCAAATAAGTCACAAAGCTGCAACCACAGAAAACGGAGTTAGTTATAGAAAATAGCATCAGGCAATGTAGCCACCTTATTACATCAGGCATAGCTTTCCTTACAGACAGTATACGTGTATCTACCCTAACAAGCATGTTCAGTAATTACACTAAGCACAGGCCATAGTTGTTCAGTTTGTACAAGATGTACAAATGTAATTCAAAAGGAACAGTTGTATGCATGAGACTCTTGCAGGCCCTGGGAAAGCCTACACTGTTGTTTAAGGATTCACTTCGTCATATCTGAAGTGAACGTTTATATTTTAGGCATCTGTATTCTAGTTTCAATCAGTTTGCTCACCAAAAACAAATTTAGTGCTAAACACTGTTAATAATCCATGTTAGTTTTAAGCAGGGTAGTTTTAGGAGTTTAACAAAATGGAATAAAGAAGGCATCAGACATGAAGCTATATGCTTTTACAGTAGAGTTGAAATAGCATGCAGGAATAGTTCTATTAAATAGTCCAATAAAACTGCTGCCCTCGACGGTGGTAAATTGAAGCACAACAAACATCTTAGCCATCAGTAGTTTAGTTTAAAATCTGCCCACTCAGCAGACACACATTTAGTTCTAATGACTTGACTAGTATAATCTTAAATGTAATTATGAACTCTTCGTTTACTTACCCTCCAGTAACGATGAAATAGCAATCAGAATCAGTTGATATTGATTGGTCAATCTGAAACTCTCCTTTTTAGTGTAGAAGAGTAACATTATTTGATTGATCAGAAAGCACTGTAGATGGTAATGCAAACTAATTTTAACAAACTAAATGCAAAGTTAAAATCCTTTAATAACTCAAGGGAAATGTAATAATTAGACAAAAGAATATAAACTATTATAGATTATTTGTAGCAGTAAAAACTGCCTTTGAACATTTCCCAGGGCCTGCTTACTATAATTATGTTTACATGTGAGCTTTAAAATGTGCATGGTATCTGTTATACATGAGGATGTATTGTAAAATATACAGTGCATGAATTTGTAAAAACTTCAATTAATCTTACCATGGACATAATACAGGCAGGACTGGCAAACCCTGTGTCAATAAAAGGCACCATAGTTTCCCTTGATACTGAGGGGCTGATTTAGAAAGGGCGGATCCAGGATCTGAAAAAGAGAGGAGGTGAAATTGGCCGGAGGTCCTGTCATGAAGGGGGGGGGGGGGTTGGTGGGGGGACTTTTGGGACTTTTGTTGGGGGTTTTGTCACACATAGGATTGAGTCTTAAAATGCACTTTGCATTTTTAGACAGGTGAACAAGTTTACAAATCAAAGATAGACAAAGTAGAAGTGAACTTAAGGAGATCTTAATGTAAATTCACCAAAATGAGACTAAAAATTACTATTATTTGTAGTCCTTATACGTTTCATCAATGTTTACAGATGCCCATTTACCAAGACACCTGTTTTGTAGCAAGTGTCTTAAATTTCATGTCATAGATAGTTTAGTTTTGGTAGTCATCATGACGCTGTAAATGCGTTGAGATGAGCCAAGCAGCATTTTCAAATACTACACAAGACCAATAAAAGTAATTTGTTACACTCTAGTCCAATTAATAAGGAAAGTATTTTGCATATTGCGGAAAATAGTACTCTAAGTGCTCCAGGTAGGGGCCCTTCTGAATAATCTTAAAAACTTGTAAGGGATCAACTGTAAGATTGTGTGACGAAATCTGTATAATGCCCCACCCCCCATAAAAAGGGGGAACGAAATAGAAAACACAAGGCAATTGTAAATAGAAAAAGAAGAAATAGACATGACAGGGCTTTCCGGCAAATGTAGGGCGTAAAAAGAAGGGAGGTCCAACACAAAAAAGGGACCTCCCATGGATCCGTCATAAATTTTTCCACCACATTGTCAAAAATTGAGCCACAAACTGAGTATGGTGCTCACAAACAGACATCCCAGGACCATGTTACAGAGAGCTTATGCTACTCAAAACAGTGCAAGGAAAACAAAGAAAAAACTAAAACCAAATAGGACACATTCTATAAAGAATGAGTCGTTACACCAGGCAATCAAGATGCGCAAATTAAAATGATAAGACAAAATTTAGTCTACACTAAGTTCATGCAAAAGTACAAATGATTCTATCAAACTGTTTGGAGTACAGGAGTACAAGTCAGTGCTTCAAAAAGTGAACAAGAAGACAAAATCTTCTTTAACATATTTCTTTGCAGACGAAACTTAGCAAAGTTTAGTTTGTTAACTCATTTTCCAAACTAAGCATAAATTTTTGTAACTTAGTTTGAAGTGTAGAACATAAGTGAAGTTATGGACGCTCACACTTTAACAACAACTATCATTTGGGAAACATGTCAGTTTATGGACTTGACTTGTTTAGTGAAGTACTTTGAACTCATAAATACATGAGAACCTTGCATTGTTTTGAGTAGCAGGAGAGTTTGGCACCCCAGAAACTTGAAGAGAAAAAAATGACTTAAGTTACAAGTTAAAAATTAGTTTAATGTCACTCAAGTCTAAATGGTAAAAAAAAATTAAAAAAATAACCTGCTTGAAATCAGTGAAATAGAATTAAACATGCACCATAAATAACATCAAACAAATCAACTAAAAGCATTCGGACTTCGGAACCTAGTGTAATACAAAATGCCTCAAAAGTAACATGCAGGAATTGCTGCTGTTCAAATCTTTACACTCGGAGAAATGTTTCAACTTCAAGTAGAAATGGCAACCAAATGAATGAGAAACTCCACTTATGTTATTTGAAAAGCGTTAGAAATAACTCATCACTCAGCTTAGAGTTCTCAAAAGCATTTCAAAACATTAACAACCTACGTTAAACTTTTTGAAATAAAAAGTTTCATTGAAAATGTGCTAGTCTTTTACCTCCTTGAAGATATGTGCGCATATATATCTTTATTCATTCAAATTATAAGTAGAAAGTGGCCCCAATGCACGCAAAATCCTCTAAATGTTTCTATAATATGAAAAGCTCATTCATTTAAAATCATTTGCAAAAAAAACCACTTTTAAATAAAGTCACCTCGTCGTCGTGTCTTAATTACACACATTAAAACAATTCACTGTTTGTGCTGATGAACTTGAACCAAAGCTAAATGGTGATTTTTACACAACAACTTATATTTCCTCGAGTGGGAAATCATTAAAACAGCGTTTAGTAGCAAAGCCTAGTAATAAAATACTCAAATATTTGTTTTAAAACAAGCTTAGGAATACACTAAAAATGGCAGAGAATTAATAGGGTCTTCTTTGTGGCGTTGGCAAACATGATAGGTATGGTTGAAAACAAAACGTGACCTTTAATCTTAACATGGCAAACTATTAAAGAACACTTGCAAAAAATGTACATTTGTTTGATATTTCATTTGATAGGATCAACAACCAGGATGCAAATTATGCAAATGTAAGTTTAGAATAGACATTGAAGGTATTATTTCCATATGTAATGTCAGGAGTTGGAGATAGATACATCTAACTCAGTGTTTAGTTAATTAATTATTAGAGTTCATTAGATCCTTCCCTTGTTATGGTCAACAGATGGGGCTTTGGCCACACAGACTAATATACATTGGGGACAATTGAACACTGAGCTAAGTCTATCACTGAATGGTGTTGAAAGAGGGCACTCTCTGACATAGTCTGCCGACACCTGTGGGCGGGGAACACTTGTGTGAAAACCAGGAGGGGCTTGCATGCACTGGGGTGCTATTCTTTTTTTTAATAAAGGTCAAAGGTCAAAGGTCAAATTTAAATTTTTCTATGAATATTCATAAGTAGATGTGAATAAATAACAAGAGACATGAACTCTGTTGTATACTTAGTCTTTATTTCAGACTCTGTTGCCCCTCTAAGTGGTACTGCCCTCTTTGTCCTTACCCTCCCCATATATAAAGTCCCTAGGCCCCCCATAATGCATCTGCTTTCTATTTCAATACAAGTTACAGCACTATTTTATATGTGGATGTAAAGGGAAGGTACTATTTTTTAAGGAGCTTAAGTTGTCTAACAAATTTCATAGAAATTGTAACAGTTTCTTTGTGACCTTTTTAACAAGTCTCTTTTAGAGATAAAAGTTACAAGTTCAAACGAAGAGAACTTTTGTAGAAATTGTACGACTCTTTTAGTGATAAAAAACACAAGTTTTTCTTGCGCTTTAAATGTTTAAAGAGTTTGAAGTTTGGAAGAAATTGTGCAACTCTTTTAGAGATGAAACACACAAGTTTTTCTTGCATTTTAAATGCTCAAACAGTTTAACGTTTGGTAGAAACTGTGCAACTCTTTAAGAGATGTAAAGCACAAGTTTGTCTTGCGTCAAAATGCTCAAAAAGCATATCAAATTTAGTTGAAACTGTTAGATAACTTTTAGAGATAAAAAAACACAAGTTTTTCTTGCGTTTTAAATGCTCAAACAGTTTGAAGTTTGGTAGAAACTGTGCAACTCTTTTAAAGATGAAAAGCACAAGTTTTTCTTGCGCCAAAATGCTCAAAAAGCATAACAAACTTGGTTGAAACTGTTAGACAACTTTTAGAGATGAAAAAACAAGTATTTTTTAGTTATTGTGCAAAAAGACACATGCTGGTTTTTCATGTGTTACAAAAAGTTGTCGTCCAACAACTCTTTGTAGTTTAAGCAGCAAATGTTTCCTTTAATTAAGGTTACTGAATTATGTGACCTTTTTGGTCGTAGTTTGCTCACATTGTACCTTCCCTTGAACACTTACCATCCACATATACCAGAAGTGTTCCAGACCTTTATCACGCCATCTTGTTGGGCAAAGCAACTTGTTTTTGTAAAAAAAAATTATATACTAATAAATGTGCTTTAACTTGGCATTTATTCTTTGCTCAGATGAGCCGATTCGGCAGTTTTATCGTCTGTGTATGAACAAGTATTGGTGATAAGTAAGGATACTTGTGATATCACCGAGTGGTAAAAATCTCTTTTTTGAGTATGTGTGGTTCCGATGGAACCGATTGACTCAACATATCGGACAGTATGCTGTGTCCATTGGAGGGACACTGGTGATGCCTCGTAACTGAAACAACTGTCTGATTGATATTGAACCGTCAAGTCATTGCTCGAGTGACTTGATTTGGCATTGTTTCATTATCAGTGCATAGATTGAACACTATAATGATCTGCTTAAAAACTCTATTGAAGTTGCTTTGCCCTTTAAGAAAATTACTTTGATATTTTTGTTGGTATGATATTGAACTTTCTGTTCAATGTTCAGGTGATCTGATGTGGCAATGTTTCATCATCGAGTACAAACAGATTACACTGTTCAATTGTGCGTTGTATTTGAAACAACAACTTGGTCTCAAAAAGGTTGATTTTATCAACAGCAAGAGCAGTCTCTACATGCCACTGGCAATGCTGCTCTGTTCATCACAATTGTGATTAGAAACGGCTAATCATTTTGATTGGTCACAGACGTTAGTTTTGATAGCAATATCGCTGTAACAGCACAAGCAATATTTCAATGCTATCGCATATTGTTCATGTTTCCTTCATGACAGATCAACCAACAAGTATTAAAAATATGGCTGACTGTTTTCTAGCCACAGTTTGTTTACACGAATGGAGAACAAAATTCAACAGTAAAAACAAGATGGCGTTTGCGTGATAAAGGTCCAGTGCTGCAACAAGATTGAAATAGAAAGCAGATGCTCCCCAACACATAACAGACAACAAAATAAACACAACAATAGAATTCTTTTTAATAAATCGTCAACACTCTGTACACTGGCACATCATATTCCTTATAGGCCTATCTAAAGGTACACACACCACCATTGGTTCCGCAGTGATTGTCTAACTAGAAAGTTAACTGTTGAATGAGATACTCTGCATATTTTAAAGTCAAGGTTCCAGACTTATCTTTCATTCTGTTTTGCATAAACAGTTTTCATACGCATTGTTTTGTAACCAAAAAATTATGTGGCTTTTTAAAGTGATTTTTGTAACAATTACCAAAGGTATATAGTGAATTGGAAGTGTGCGTACCTTCAGTTTATAAAACTCAATTATTTAGGACAAAGTCAGTGTCATCATTGATTTTTCTCAATGACAGGAAGGAAGAATATTGCAGTCAATGGAGCTATTGCAGTAAAATTGTAGCAATCTGCTTTGTCTTGTAACATCTTTATAATTCTTCAAACAGACATTCAGAGGGATGCATCTTTTGAAGAATGCATTTACTCTTTAGAGTAGAGAGTTCGATAGCAGGACTTTATCATGGCTGCTTGTATTGTTAGCAATTAGCTAAGCACAAGTCCTAGTTGAGGCTTGTTTTGGGCAAGGGTAGTCCAGTCCTGTGATGCACTATGACCTTAGGTCATTCACGTAGCACAGCTGTAGTGTGTTCTATCAGTGCACATTTATTTTTATTGTAGTGCTTTGGACTGGAGTTTTAGACTGATGTGGTACTCTGCATCCAATGGACGCACCAACTGTTGCCCCCTGCTTGTGATTTAGGAACAACTGTTTCAAGTTGGCTTCCATACTTTTTAGCTGTTATGCTCTTGTGGCTCATGCTCTGCTGGCAGTATAAATGCACAATGATTGGAATTCATTCACAACTGCAGTGTGCTTTTGGAATCATTGTGACCCAGGATGTCTGAAAACTAATTGAGTTGTTGCAATACCAGACTGCATCTTTAAATACTCATCAGAATTAAGTAATTATAGGTAATCAGCCTACATATGATGTGCCAGTGTACATTTTCATATCAAACAATAACATTGCTTTACATACTATTCAATATTCAATCATGCAAACCATTATTCATATTTTGATAAAGCATCAATCTTAAAAATCCCTACACATTTCTTAATACTTTGATTTTTATATAAAGCCAAAGCACAGCATCCTTACTTAAAATAAAAAAATAATATCGAGTTGGACAACTGACAGTGTCATAAATTCAAAAATCTATGTCTGCATTCCAGAGAAAGTGTTTTTCAACTGCATTGAAACTATTAAGATCATACTAATGATATGCAAAGACAATTTTCCAGAAACTTTGTTGCAAAAATCAGACAGCATGAATATACATGTACATGTATGATTTTTGTAATCCATCATGCAATTGTTGAAGGGTTATTCCTACCCTTGAATTTCAAGCAAGCAGATCTTCACACTGATGCGTGTTTCTTCAAGATACACTTGGACTTGTCAAGACACTTAAAACTTTTTTTTGGGGGAGAAATAAAAAACTGAATGCTGCGCTTTGGCTTTAAAACCAGGCACATGGAGAAACGTATTGAAGCCTTTTTCACCAAGTTCACATTTAACTTTAAAATGTTGTTGTTTACATGCCCTTTGCTCTGCAATACACTGATTACCATTCCACTAAGGAAAACAATTCTCTATGTAACTTCTGTTTGGCCAGAACAGAAATTACAAGATTTTGTCACTAGACGCGGTGCAATTTGTTACATGTTGATAACATCAACCACTTAGTAAATGTCTTGAAGAAGTGTATCTTCTCATGATTGTTTTGTGGTTCTCAGGAAGGTTCTTCCGATAATGTTTAAAAAAGTGTATCTGAGCTTTGGCAAACCATTCTACTATTACCCAAAGGCCTTTCCTGCCATGTGCCTGGCATTATGAATTTAACATGAAATTTAATGTTCCTATTCCCATCTTTCTGATGACTATTTCAGTGAATCAGAACTAACCTTAAGCAAATCCATGTCAATGAGAGTACATGAGAGACATTGAGAATGTAGACAATTACAATAACATTCCTTGCTGGCAAACTGTTAAGCGTTACTGTCTAAGTGTGACTGTGATTAAATCGAGGACCTTTGATTGTTTTGTATAAGGAAATTCCATTGCATGGAGCTTAATAATATGACAGTATTTCAAGTTGTGCAAAGAGGGCACAAAGTCTCCTCCTATTGACATGGATTTGCGTTTTCTTTACTACCATTCTGAATCAAGTTCCCATCGCCTTGTTGTGAGTGTAGACTAGAGGAGGCTGTGTTGCAGACCTCACTGAAGATCCAGACAAGTGAGTTTAGACATCAAGAGTTATTCCATCCACATCCATCTCCTCTACACCACAGGATCACTGCTGCAAACAAGATGAAGTAAATGAGTTAGACTTTCATGTTGATCAAAGTTTTGAAAGGCAGGGTACAGGATGGAGTCGCGACAGTTCTTTTTATCATTGGTGTTTTGCTTTTTGGAAAAAATTAAGTTAAAAACAAGTTAACATCTACAAACTTGAGAGCAGTGTTAACGAGTCTCATGCAACACTTATAAAAAGCCATTGTTTGTCACAAAGATCACCAGCAGTAGATTATGTTCTTGTTGAAAAAATGGTCAGTTGTGACATAACTGTTTTACCTTATCGTTTACAAAGAGTGGAGTCTTTAACATTACATTTATCATAAACAGTGCTTGTTTATTGTTTTGTTTTATTGCACAGAGCTTGATATGACAGTATTTTAAATTTTGCAAGTTTTCAAGATTTTTCCATCAATCAGATGATGTTGTTGATTGAATGTATTGATTTAAATCAAATTGAATACAATTAATTCCTGTACCCTGCCTTGGCCGAAACAATAATATTAATCCCAGACCTGGAATTACCAGAAGGCCATATAGACCCATGGCCCCTGGTGTTGGCTTAGGTGCCCCGTCATCAGACATTTCCCATAGACTTTCAGATTAGTCCAATAGACGTGCCCTTTGCTAAATGAACATGGGCATGCCCTACCAACATGAAATTCCAGGCCTGTAATCCATAACATATCGGTAATTTTCTATGTAAGCCTAAATTCTAACATAATAACAAGCATACATTGTCCAGATTATTCACTTCTTGACTAAGTTGAGGCAGTTCATTATGGTTTGGATCTTCTAGAAAACTTAATATGAAGGAGCTGAGTAAGTGGGCTGGAATTAAGGATGGATGGAACTGTCAAACAAGTTTGCTCATTATGAGTTTTTAAAAGATCAAATCTTTTATATAAGGAAAATTGTCAGCATGCGCATAGTCTCCTGAAATGTGCATCTCACTTTGAAAGGTTTCAGAAACAGACACATATCTTTTTCCAATAACTATGACAATAAACCAGTTTAATATTCACAGAATTGTTTTAGTCAATTGAGAGTTTAAACTTTTACAGACTATTAACCCTGCGATATGACTGGGGCAACATTGGTAGACACATCTTTATGTTTCTATCAATAACATAAGAACAATTCGGCAAATTGATAACACAGCCGATTATGACCATTCGGTTCAAGTCTTCCCATGTCTCAACTGTGTAGCTGTGTTTTTCTATACCCACAGGTCACACATTGGTAGCGCAATCGCTATTGTTAAGATTTTTGTTGGCCTGGCGCTTGTTTTTCTTGATTGTAACATTTTCAATTGTCGTCTGATGATTTTCTTATTTCCACACCATATTTGAGTTAAAATACATTAATTTCAATGTGCAATGATTTTAAATTTAGGAGAGTGGCTTAACTTTTCCAGCTATTTTTTATTTATTAACAATTTAACCCGTATTTAGTTTCTTTTTTTGTGTGTAAGTTAATGTAAAATTGTTGTAGTTCAGCATTTGTGCTGCGAGGACAGTTTTTTAATAAACCATTTTATCTATCTTTCTATCTATCTAATAATCTTTTAGAACACCCTCTCTGTGAGATAGTGTTTCAGTAGAACAAAACACTAAGAGAAGACTGATCTCTTCTGTTTAAATGGCGATACTCAAAACAACACCAAAACAAGACCAACGAACTTGTCATGTCTCGAGTTTACTGGCCCAACACTGAAATCACTGGCTCCCTTATAGGACTACCCCGAAACACACTAAATCGCCATGTTACTAAAAGTGACTTTGAATGAGGCGCAACTTGTCCGTCATACTTTTTTAGTTGGAGGGGTGGGGGGTGGTCTCGGCTAAACTGCAGAGTTAAATTGCCAATCGTGTCAGTAGTATTGCTGATTTGCTGTTTAAAGCTATAAGCATGTTGTCAAATGAAAATCTCAAATCTCAATCACACATTTTTACAAAAGTGGCTCTTTGTAAAAAACGGTGACAAGATCAACAATGGCATCCTGATACCGACAATGTTTTTACGAAGAGGCAATTCTTTAAAATATCCCACATTTTGGCAAATAATTTTTGTTTACGCATATGGGCTGTTATCAAGATTTCCCCCAAATTTCCAGTTCTAAATCGTTATATTTTTCTAACTACACTAATTAGCACAAGGAACATCTTAAATGCCCACATTTGTGTTTTCACGAACAGCCCCACTTAGATTTACTTAGATTTTTACATTGTATTACATAGCACTGGCATGGGCCAAAAACGACTACTCTTGTGTTTGTAGTTTTGACCAAGGGACAATATTTGTGTGACCTAGATAGTTTTCACAGACACTCGTCATTTACGCATTGGTTTGTACACACATTGGTTTGCATACAGACCCCCCTGCGCAGTTTTCACGAAGAAAAACTTGCATCCAACAGTTAACTACTCATTATTCATCTACATCTACATCTACGATTATTCTTGTCAAAGCCTTTACAGCATCTAGCCAAGATGAGAAGACAATGAAGAAGTTCTCAGTTTTAGAAGTGGGAGGAAAACCCCTGACAATTGTTCTAGGGAAAACCGCCAAAAGTCAAGTAAGGACTGAAAAACCCAATCCACGTTATGCCCCCAGCAGGATTCGAACCGGGGTCCCAGAGGTTAGCCAACCTGACTTCCCATTCATAAATACCCCAAACAGTTTGGCTACTCCTAATGGATGAGAGCGCGTCTCGTAGGGATGTATTAACGGTTGACATTGCGACATGCTGGAGCTGTTTATAACTGGCTGGCTTCCGCGTGTCGGGGGAACAGGCTCATGTACGCCAATTTTATTACGCGGAATGCAATTCATAGCTATTAGTAACAGCACGTAATCTATTTCAAAACGCGCGGACACACAACCCACAAGCACCAAACAGATTTTTTTACAAAGTTTGAGAAAATATGTACAAACCTCGAATTTGCCCTTTGTGAAAACAGTGACAATATGATCAATAGGTCATCAGAAGAAAAAGGAAACCTTTTAATCTGGGAGATAACATGAAATCCAAGACATTTAAAAGAGACTGGAAATCAAATCCGTGCCATTTTTTAAGAAATGAAAAAATGGGTTTCATGCTTTAATCTATAAAGAGGAAAGATAAGGAATGTACCACCACAGGAAATTAACAACAGAAATAAGGATTGAATTGAATGTAATGTTTGTAATGATCCCTTTTCTTGAATTATTTGCCATTGTTATTTTTCAGTGAGTCCAGAAGAAAAAAAGAAACATTTTAACTTAGGGAGATAAAAAGAAAACCAAGACATTTAAAAAGAGATTGGAAATCAAATACAGGTATTTTTGTAAGAAATGAGTGTTTTTTTTTGCATTAATCTAGAAAGATTAAAGGCAAAGAATGTACCATGCCACTACAGGAAATTAACAACAGAAATAGTGATTCAAAACAGTGTGTAAACGCAATGTTTGTTATGATCTTATTTCTTGAATAATTAGACATTATCATGTTATTGAGAAAGAAATTGTTTATGGTTTGTCCAAAATGCAGCATTTTATTTCATGGTGATGATAATCTAAACAAATACTCAAATTCACTTCACTTTTGATTTCCTTTTTAAATAAAATGTTCACGAATGAGTAAACTATGGACAAACAGAACCAATCTAAATGCACCACTTGAATTTGGCTGAAGAAAAAAAAAAAAAATAATAACACACTTTGTTTGTCAACATTACTATTCAGTCTACCTGTAAATCCAATATAGGCCTAGGCCTAAGGGTCTAATAAAATGTCTAGTTAGTTCTCTTTCTTTTAAAGACAGTGGACACTATTGGTAATTGTCAAAGACCAGTCTTCTCACTTGGTGTATCTAAACATATTTATGCATAAAACAACAAACCTGTGAAAATTTGAGCTCAATTGGGCGTCGAAGTTGCGAGATATGAATGAAATAAAAAACATCCTTGTCACACGAAGTTATGTGCTTTTAGATGCGTGATTTCGAGACCTCAATTTCTAAACTTGAGGTCTCAAAATCAAATTCATGGAAAATTAGTTCTTTCTCGAAAACTATGGCACTTCAGAGGGTGCCGTTTCTCACAATGTTTCATACCATCAACCTCTCCCCATTACTCGTTACCAAGTGAGGTTTTATGCTAATAATTATTTTGAGTAATTACCAATAGTGTCCACTGCCTTTAAATGGGATGTAAAAATTACAGAGGGTATATTTACCCTTAATCCCGCACAAGATGTAAGTCCAGATGTTTTTTATATTAAATTTCAATTTGGAAATCTGGAGCATACATGAATAACAACCAATTCCTATGAACGTTGTAGAAAAAAAGGGCAAACATTTAGAATGATTGCGAGACTTTATAAAATGTTTTTTCTTTTCATTTGAGCATCTTATGGATGATATGCGATAACCAACACTACTTTTAAGCATTATTATTTATTTGTAAAAATGTCAAACTAAGTTGTGTGTTTACAATCCCCTTTAGCAGAAATATTTACTGATATAAACAGTTAAATTTAGGGGAATTTAAAGCAAACTTAAACAGCCACCTGGTCACATGCATTACACAATTATTTACAATATTATTTTAGGAATACATGTAGATGGAATGCAGTCTCTGATGTGAAGTGGGACAATTCTTCATTTACATTTCATTTCTTTTCATTTTGTTGACTCTATTTCCACTCCATGAAATCATCAAATCTCACAATATGATGAAGGGTTGGGATTATTGATAACAGTTTTGTTGGTTTGCTGCAATTCCATCCATTTGCAGTTTTTAGGAGCCTCCTCAGTATTCCAAAGAGAGTTTTGACGCTGTTAGTTTACGTGACTTTACTCCTTGATTTCATCACGTTGCAGTCTACAGGATCTCCAGTTGAATTTGATAACAGTTCTGTTGATAGAGCTGAATGTGAATCCTTTCGTGTATTCCGTTAATTGCAGAGTTAGATTCATAAGGTAGGCCTATCCTTTGGTAATAGTTCTGTTGTTACTGCTAGATGCGAAGGCACTCTGGGCATCATCAAACTGTAGTTTAATATTCTGAAAGTCTCCTCCTGTTATAAGTTGCTTTTGGTGACAGTTCTTGGTAACAATCTATGTCATCAATCAGCTGTTAGCAATGGATACATACATCCTCCATTGGTTTATATCTTTCCCTGCATCATGGCTTCTTGAAGATATTGCAGCCTCATTGGCAAGTCTTTCGTGGGTTGGAACACTTCCTCACTTTGACAACTGATAAGTTCTCGTAAGAATCTTACTTTAATGGTGGTAGTGTCAGTTTTCTGAGTTGAAGTTGATCCATGTCCCATCTGAGTATTTGTAGCAGATAGTGGTTAAATGTTGATCCATATTCTCCAAGCTGTCTGTGTTCCTTGGTTTTGTAATGTTTATCTGCCTTTCAATAAGTACATCAATGAAGTCTTTACTGCTTAGTCATGAGTTTCTTAGTATACCCTTAACCCTGGGTGGGGCCCAACCAGGTGGAACCACTGAGGGAAAGTGGACCTGTAACATTGCGTGGGCAGGAGTGTCAATCCTGAAGTAGCTCCTGCTACCCGCTACCCTTACAAAGTCCCTAAAGCAGCATGTGACCAGGATAGCACTAAAAACATTTTCAGACTCTGCTGTGGGTTAACTTCTCAGTCCACTTTAAAACTTAATTTGTATTGTAATTTTTTGAATTTTTTTTTATGCGGAATTCTTTTCAATTTGAGAAAAACTCTTACAATTCACAAAGGATATGTAGAACATTAACCACACAGCTGCTAGGATAAACAAATCCAAAATATTGGAATATCATAAGTATTTTATAATAACAAAATTAAAACTAATTTTGAAATTTGTTCATGGCATGCACAGCACAGTGTAAATCTACATCCCTTTTGCAATCTCCTACCCCATACTCGTTTCTTGATAAATTTGTCTGAGAAAAGAGGAGTGTTGTTTGCATTGTACCTTGATGTGGCCCTCTCCTTCAACAACACAATCTGTTTTAAATTTCTGTAAAGAGCCTGGTTAGAAACTATTGTTGTACATAACCTAATACATTTAAGGCAATAGTTATCAAACAGTTAGGCAGAGGCTGGATTAATGCTGTGCGTGGATCTTAGACATAGAGTGAAGCAGGTCGGACAAATTATTCATATGGCCATCGCCAAAGAATCCAAGTCCAGTTATTTTCCACACTATAAACTTATCTCCTTCTTATGTAGACCTTTTCCAGTCAGGAGAGTCTAAGCCCAATTACTAATCATTCCTTATTTGTTACCATTTTTATAGAAAACTTGCAGCCAGAAGTCGGATTAATCATTCTGACGATCTTCCCCACAAGAATCCTAGCCCAGTTACTGGCACACAGTACATGTTTATCTTATTCACAATGTGAACTATTTTCATCCAGGAGTCTAGTTATTCTGACTAAGGTGCTCTTGGCACCTCCTTTTTTATTCTGACTATTCACAGCCAGGGGTTGGACTCATTATTCCAATGGTCATCACCAAAAGAATCCAAGTCCAGTTACTGACCAGTTCTTCTATCTCCTTCTACATCACGTACACTACTTTCATCAAGTAGTCTAGCTCCTAAACTCTTTATATCTCCTTCATATTAACTTCATATTAACCATCTGATAACCATTGCCAGAAAGCATTTGAGTCTATTTTGTGTTGGTGATATTCAGCCCATAGCTCGATGTGTTAAAAAAATAATAATAATAATCACACTCTCTGCCACAAAAGTTCACTGTTGCAACAAGGAACTTTCTCACAGTGTTAGCAAGAGGGGTGTCTTTTTGGACAAATTATTTGAATTTTGGCCACTCTGTTTATCCGTCATTTACATACATGTAAATGCATTGTAAGTGAACGATTTCGACAGCCACTTTTTAAGTTTCCAGCAAATTAGGACACCCTTTTACAAATTGCTGACAAAAACTTTGCTTTCTGTTGTTATGGTTTATATACAAACTGACTCATGTGTTTTTAAAGTGTCTGAAGATGTTTTTAACTTATAATAAATAGTTGATAACAGTTTGTTTACACTGTACTAGACATGCCATGAAAGAAAAATCTCTAACAGGAAATTTACACTTTGGGTACTATCAGTTTGTGTATGAAAAGATCTGTTTATCCTAAACATTGAAGTTATTCCTAACCCCAACTTTTAGAGTAACTTACTTGAATGACTAAAATGACAGGCAATGATAGTTGATAACAGTTTGTGTGCAATATATTAGACATGCCATGATAGAAAAATCTCATGGGTAAACTATTAGTTTGTGTATAAAAAGATCTGTTTATCCTAAACACTGAAGTGATTGCTAACCCCAACTTTTAGAATAACTCAATTGATCGACTGCATTGACCAGATAATACTTTAACATGGCTTTTACATCTTAAAAACCATCCATTTTTTGCAACATTTTCCAGCAACACTTCCAACAACCAATTAAATGCTAGGGATGTGTATTGTCTAACTTTGGGTATATTGTTACATTATGACAAGATCTGTTTATCCTAAACATTGAAGTTATTGCTAACCCCAACTTTTAGAATAACTCACTTAAATGTCCAACCCAAACCAACCAATTCACTGCAAAGGTTGTGTCGCACATATTCTAGGGAACTTTGCTAAATATTAAAAGAAGAAACAATGACATTTCAATAGACTGTTTCTTCACTTGTTTAAATTGTGTGAACAGAAATTTCCCAAAGTGTACATTTCCTTTTTAATGCTATAAGTATAGAATATATCACACAAACAAATCAAAATGTGTTTTTACAGTCTAATGGAAAGTCTTGTTCGGAATTACAACGAGTGAGTGTCTGCCGGCTTGCATGTAGCAACACAAAAAGATTATTCATTAATACTGTTATTCGGCAATATTGACAACCCGGATTTTTCAAAAATAAAAACTGTTCCATTGCAGCTTTAAAACATCCTTGATTTGTTCATGTTGACAATCACAAATTAAAAATCTAAGTCTGAGTTTACTGATTCAGTTTTATCCTTTACTGCATTATATTTAATAAAAGTAATACAGGTAATATCGTTTTGTTTTGAACCAATTTTTAATTTGAATTTTTTCCTGAATAAGAGCATAACTCTCAAGTAGTGGCCTCCTCATGAAAAAAATAAAATAAAAAAATGTCTCCATTAACCCTCAACCCCCCCCCCCCCCCTTAGTGAAAAAGTCTGGTTACACCTTTGTTTCAGTTTGAGTGAAATTGATAAGACGAAAAAATAATCCAGCTTTTAGTATGTACACGACTCAGGTATCGTTTTTGGTTTTTGGCATGCTACCATTTTTTTTAACTGCAGCAAGTATCTATGAATGATTACAGAAAATTTATGGTGAGATCAGTTTGTTGACAGTCTTACTGATATAATTCCAGTTTACCTTTTTCAAAATATGTTAACTTGAGAGGAGATTTTGACAATATTCTAGCTTTTTGGCTGCTGAGTTTTTGGTACAGTAATGAAACCATAAAACTATAATTTGAACACTTATAAAAATTTGACAAAATGCTAAAGACATGGTATTTCAATGGCTTTAGGAAAATAAAAATTCCTTCCTGTGCTGTTGTGTAAAAAAAAACGTAGTTGATAAAATTAAAATAAAAGCAAAAGTTTATTTGAGTGTAAATAATTGTCACAAATGGACATTTACTGATTATAAATTTGTGTTGATTCTTTACATAATGTACATCCATTTCAAAGTGAAACAAGATTAAAATTATTACTTCAAGCGTTTTGATGCATCTTTTAACTATAAATCAGTTTGGACAAGAACCATTATTTATTTTACCTCTACTGGGTTTTAAGTTGAAATGCACACAAACCACCATGTCCTTAACATAATTCAAAATAAATATTACAGAAACACATTAAGACTGAATAGTTTGTTGACTAGACACATAAAAATTGAAGTTTCCATGCAAATTCAACAATATAAATGAAATTGTAAGATTGGTTCAGTTTGTGATACCAGAAGTTACTCTGAGTGCTAAATGGAATAAGTGCTTGACCAAAATCTCATCATGAATGGGAACAAAAGTAATTTTTCACATAAAGCATATTATGGTTAATCTAGGTTGATAGAAATTGCCCAAAGCTATTCCAAGAACTTCCAAGTAAGATGCAAGCAAGAACTTTAAGATATAATTTAAGAATAAGAGCAGCCTGAAACATTTAAAAATGTGTTTTGTATCCACAATTATTTTCAGAGCAATAGTTTCCAAGAGAAGAAGCTATCTTGTAAAAATATTCTATAGCTTTTTTTTCTTTTTTTTAAGAGATTGTTGAAACCTTTTTGTTGTTACAGAGCAAATTTCATTTTTTCCATCTGCAAGAATTGAAACACTGTAGGGAGTCTACATGTACCTTTAAGTCCTGAGTGGTACTGGTTTTATAAATGTGCTCTGATGTAAACATGTGACAGTTACAAAAGAAAAAGTGGGACATAATCGTCAATCGTCATGATCTTAGGTAAGGCATTATGAGTATAAAGGCAGAGGTGAAGATTGGGGCAAAGTAGCGCCTCAACACTCTATGAGATCTTTATTTTAGGAGGTAGAAGTACAAGTGATGGTTAAGGTTGGCATGGCAGAGTGGTGCTTAATTGGGCACAAATATTTTACAGGATATGGAAGAAAGAAGTACATGTAGGTGGTTGTGAATGTTGAAGGCAGATTAGTGCCTTAAACTCTTTGAGATGTAGAAGAAGAACAGGAGGGTGGTTAAGGTTAAGGGCCAAGCAATGCCTCAACGTTCTATGAGATCTAGAAATAAGAAGTATTGGTGGTGGTGACGGTTAAAGGCAAAGTACTGCCTCACCATTCTATGAGATCTAGAAGGAAGAAGTATTGGTGGTGGTGACGGTTGAAGGCAAAGAAGTGCCTCACCGTTCTATGACATCTAGAAATAAGAAGTATGAGTAACGGTGACGGTTGAAGGCAAAGTAGTGCCTGAAGTAAATGAAGCTGAGCGGTTTACTTTGAAGTTACAGGATAAAAAGGACATCGTGAAATACTTGTGAAATAATGACAAAACATTATTGAGCAAAGACAAAACACTAATCAAGTTGGCCAACAGTTCTGTACATGGCTAGAAGGTGGTCGCAGAATACGAAAACAGAATTCTCTAGCCTGGGCACTAGAGAGCTGAATGCAGAGCATTCAGATTGAAAACTTTTCAAATCGATTTCTTCTGGTGTATAAACCAATGCATAAACCAATGCATATAAGAAAGCGTCTGTTCGTGAAAACTTAATTTCATATCCAGGGCATAAAAAGTATCTCTTTTAAATACTCAGAATGCAGAGTAATCATTTTTGCGATGTGCCAGCGCTATGTATTTCATTGTAAAAAAAAATGCAGTTCAAAATGTGTTTGGTCAGGAAAACACAAAGCTGTAAATTTGTTAAATTATCGTTGTGCTAATTAGTGTTATTAAAAATCTATAATGTTTCATCACTTGAAACTATGAAAAAATATTGATGTCTTTGATTACATCCAGAATGTATAAAAACACAATTTTTTCTCAAATACATGATTTTTTCTTTTAAAATGCAAATTCTAACAACAAAAAAACAAGAAGAGTGATTCTTTGTTTGCTTTCATATTAACTTGTTTTAATTGCTGAAATAAAACAAGCAACATTGAATTGTCAGATGCAACAAATGCTCTTCTCTGAATGAACACATTTCAAGGCGATTGTTGACCGGTTTGAATGATACTAGCCAATTTGGGGACTTCAGGCCAGCTGCCAGTTGTTTAAGTGTCGGGCCCGTAAACATTTGACCAGACAAGTCCAGCAGTGTCGTGTATTTTTAGACGAATAGTAATAAAAATATCTCACTATGTATTGTCTAGCACAAAATGTTCAAAATGCTGACTTCGAAATACCATTCGATGCTATATGCCATTTATAAGTAATGAAGTGACGTTTAAATTAAAATACCAGTGATTTTCACATTGGGCCAGTAAACTCAAGACAGTACATGTCTGGCAGGACTTCTTTTTTTTTTTGGGGGGGGGGAATAATAATACCTCACTGCGATCAAATATCTTAAAATTCCATTGAGTATTCAAGTGTGACCACTGCTCTCTTAAAGCCATTATACACTTTCGGCACAGAAAAAAAATAAAAGTTCACAGATTTACAAATAACTTACAGGGTTTACAGTAGAAGGTAATGGTGAAAGACTTCTCTTGAAATATTATTCCATGAAATGCTTTACTTTTCGAGAAAACATTAAAACAATTATCAATTCTCGTTGTCGAGAATTACGGATTTATTTTAAACACATGTCATGACACGGCGAAACGTGCGGAAACAAGGGTAGGGTTTCCCAGTTATTTTCTCCCGACTCCGATGACCGATTGAGCCTAAATTTTCACAGGTTTGTTATTTTTTATATCAGTTGTGATACACTAAGTGTTGGCCTTTGGACAATACTGTTTACCGAAAGTGTCCACTGCCTTGATCGAAAACTATCTTAAATGTAAGAAGACTGTGTACTGTAGGAGGACTTAAGTAGGAGGTCCAGTAAATTGTTTAAGCTACAAGCCCTACAGTCTTGTGGATCCCCCACCCCCCAATTCCAGCCCTGAATACTTATGGGTATTAAAATACCAATAAAGAGACACATAAAACCAATCTTCCCGACATGCCTTATAGCTTCTTCAAGAAAAGCAGTAATGTATGTTAAACTGGCTTGTGAAGCTTTCTCTTGTTTTGATTATGGTCTTGTAAAAAACATTCTGGTGTAGTAAACATTTTGTGGTCTTGCGGGATTCCCACAAAATTGAGCCCTGTAATTTTCCACCAAGTTGTTACCAATAATGTGATCTGTCTTTTTGCCAGTTCTTCATATGTAAACAAATCGCATGGCTTTTAAATGTGAACTGTGACTGACATGACGAGAGACGACATCTATTGTGTACATGGTACATGTACATTGAAACTCAAAATGTTAAATCCATCCTCAATTCCATTGAAACAAAATCAACACCACACTTAAAGGCAGGAATCAACACCACACTTAAAGGCAGTGAACACTATTGGTCATTACTCAAAATAATTATTAACCTTTCTTGGCGACGAGTAACGGGGAGAGGTTCATGGTATAAAACATTGTGAGAAACGGCTCCCTCTGAAGTGCCATAGTTTTCGAGAAAAAGCAATTTTCCATGAATTTGATTTTGAGACCTCAGATTTAGAACTTGAGGTCTCGAAATCAACCATCTAAACGCACACAACTTCTTGTGACAAAGGTGTTTATCTTTCATTATTATCTCGCAAGTTCGATGACCGATTGAGCTCAAATTTTCACAGGTTTGTTATTTTATGCATATGTTGAGGTACACTAACTGTGAAGGCTAGTCTTTGACAATTACCAATAGTGTCCACTGCCTTTAAAATAGCTCCACTGGATTCTCAGTTGGCTCAGGACTGGATACATGTTATAGCAAAATGTGGCAATGATTTAGGATGTCATGTAAACAAATCGCATGGCTTTTAAAAGTGAACTGTTGCTGACACGACAACAGATTAAATTTATATTGAGTACTTACATGTAGTACATTGTAAACTCAAATTATTGTTAATCCATCCTCAATTCCATTGAAACGAAATCAACAACACACTTAAAATAGATCACTTGATTACCCAGTGGGCTCATCAGGACTGGAAACATAGCAATTGACCCAATTCACCTGACATCATCATCAGAACAATCTTGGATGCGCCATTTTGGGGGTCAATGTCAACATGTGTTATTCAGTGAAGGGCGACCCAGCGCTTACACGGATAATGGTCGCCGCGTGTGACGCGCGTTACAAGGGGTCAATAGGCATTCATTTTCACATGTTGAACTTTGGAGATAAAAATCACAAGGATTTATCTTGTTTTGTATTGCATAGCTTCAAATGATCTGCCTGAACATGGATCAATAAAACTAAAGACGTTCCCATTGAATTATTCCAAGTATATTGAATTTCAGCTTTGTATTCCCCTTTAAAGTAATTGACTTATGTTACTTAGCAGCAGACTCAAAGAACTTCATTTAGACACCCTTCAAACCAGTCGCAGACACATTACTCTGCCTATCAATTATATTATAGAGTGTTGTGCTGTCACAAATTTTTCCCCAGGAAATAGACAATGCTTTTGCCTGAACTGCAAGTAAAATTTCACTATTTTTTTTTACAGGACTCAGGAAAGTACCGAGTATACAGTGCTAGCACACATCGGTGTATGGGAAAACCAAAATTAATATGCGCTATCCCCGATGCAAATTCAACATCTATTATATTCTCAATTTTTACAATTGTTTTTTCACTATACTGTACAATGTATACTCGTTAGTTGTAAAACAAAACTCACCCATTATTGTAGAAAGATGGCTGCAATACTAATCAAGTTAATTGACATAAAATGGAACACATTTTGATCTTCTCTTTCAGAAGAGGACTAAAACGTTGTTTAAAAATCAGTAAGTTGTAGGCTGATTTTTGTTATCATCACTGCCCCCGATTTCACCAAGCGCTGCGACGCGTCGCAAGGGCGAGTTGCGACCGGTTACACGTCGTAAGTTGCGAACTCGTCGCAGCCGCGTAGTGTCTTATAGGTCTGCGACGCATCGCAAACCCTACGATGCGTCGCAACTTGCGATGAGTTTCGTGAAATCGGGGGCTGGTATGATATGAGTAAAACACATGTTGGCCTACATGTAAAACAAAAAGTATGTCAGAGTTAGTGCTTGAATGGACAGTAGATTTGTGGGTTTGTATTGTTTGTAATTCTTAACATCTTAAAAACATTCTCTTAAAATTGTTTATGAAGTTTACAGATTGTCAGTGACCAATACAGGCTTGCACACTTTAGTTCATATCATGGAATGAATGTTTAGGTTTTATACAAGTACTTCATCCTACTGAACACAATAACTTGTACAATCAAAGGATTAAATGATCATCTTTCACTTGAAAATCCTTTTTGATACCAATAAATGGAGAACCCTCAATAAATTTGTCACTTTTCTACAATCCTGGCCAAAATGTATAGGCCACCCATTTGCATTGTCACTTCCAATATTCCACCCCCTCGATCAATTTTGATGGGAGCAAATGTTGATGGGAGCGTAGACTGCTCAATGAGAGCAACGATTGAAAGGGGGCACGGGTCGTTGTTGCAGGGCCCCAATGACATATGGCCAGGACTGCATATCATTTCTAGATCTGTAATTCTAGATCCCAAACGTCTATCAATGTGGAGAGAATTCAACATTATAAACTCACCTATTGCGATTTATTAGGCTGAAGAGGTCTGTAGCATAGTAGGCTCAGTCTGATGCTGAAAGTGATCACTTTCCTGGTTTTCTGTGCAATCATTGTCCAAGGCTGAATATCCAGGCTACTGTGACATCAATGAGTAGTGAGGAGGTTCTCGTCCAATGGCTCATCAGGCTCACTCCGATCAAATAACTCAATGAGGTTCATATTAACATTGTACAGGGCGTACAGTCTGATGATGAAATTGCTCACTGTCCTGGTTTTCTGTACAATCATTGTTCAAGGCTGAATATCCAGGCTACTGTGACATCAATGAGTGCTGTAGAAGCTCTCTTCTAATGGCTCATTTGGCTTACTGAAATCAAAATATTCAAAACAGGTACTTATTAAAAAAAATGTAATTTAACAGTGCAGCCATACAAGAAAACCCACCATGACAAACTTTGACAAAGTTTCAATGTATTGAAATATTGTGCATTTGTTGCATTTTAGTTCAGGACAATAATTGTTTTGAAAGGGGACAGTTTCAGTCAATGTTGGCAAGTTAATAATAATAAATAATATTAAGACGTGTAAAGCGCACATATCCACCCTGCTGGGTGTTCAAGGCGCAGTAAAACCCCAAAACAAACAAAACAAAAACAAACAAAACAAACAAATTAGTCGTTAAAAAGAAATCAAAGAAGATTTACATGCAGTCCAGAGCAAGAGCAAGTCACAGAATTAAGTATGGGATGAGAGCATCAACAACTCAAATCAAAATAAAGACACATATTAGAAGACAATTACAAGCAGACTCAATGGTTTTGAACATTATTATAAAGTGAAAAGGTTGAAACAAATGGAGACAAACCTGGCACAATCAGCAATCAAAATGTCAAACAAAATTCTAAAATTTGTTAGGTTAGAACCCCTATTCGCCACACACAAAGGGTGCGCAGATTCGCCAGGGCGGGCGGGGGTGAGGGGCGGGGCTGAAACGCCCACTGAGTAGTTAAAGCACTAACAAACATCATAATGTAATGTTAGGATACATTACAAGTACAAGTTGTCTTCAAATAATATAATTTGTCAGAAATACCATATCACACCAACCATGGAGGTAGTTCTACCTCCATGCACCAACACACATATTGCCCAGTACCAGTGTAGAAACCTTTTGACATGTTTGAGATGTTTACCCCTCCCACATCCAAACTGCCAAAATACACTCCACGCCATCCCCTCGCCCCAACCCCACCACACTGATTCTCATAAAACTTGAGCAAAATAATAAATTGGATAACTTTCCGTATGGCGCCACCACTTTTCCACTCATTTTTACAAAAAGGGATATATCAATCAGGTAAATTAGATACTATATTATTTTATTTCAAATGAAAAAGTGGTGGCGCCATACGGAAACTTTTCCAATAAATTAACAACAATTTTCCACCGAGTTTCCATTAAAGTTGTGTAACCCACATGATTCAAACCTCAGTTTTGTCGAGTTCAGAACAACATGGCTGTCGCCGCTATTGTCTAAATAAATTTAGGCCACTCTCAGATCTCACGGACCGTTTTACAAATGGCAATTTTTTCGTTTGCATGGCCAACTTGGCAGCAAAAACATGGTTATATTGTAGCTTGAATAACAAACGATTAACTTTAATATCTTTCCGTGTATTATTGACTTTGGTAATGATGAATAAAAGTGTGTTTAAAAAAATGTTCTTACCTCTTCGACAGAAGCATGACGACGCCATTTTGTACCATTAACAGGCCTAAGGCGCAGGCGCCACAAAGGTGTTCACGTGACGTCATTTCTACAATTTTACATGCCGCAAGAAAATATCGTCTGCTCCAAGAAAACCAAAATAAAGATTTTATGACTTTTTGAGTTGCCGTATGTTATTTGATAGATTAATTATGTTGACATTTTAACACTTTTAGATGGTGGACATAATTACTATAGGGCACTGGGGCACTATTAGACCCAGTAACTGGGGCGTTGTTATAGATTCCTTTTTCGAAATTTTGACATTATGACCAATAATGTCAAAATTTCGAAAAAAGGAATCTAGTGCCCCAGTTACTGGTTCTAGGGCACTATATGGTCTTGGTTATTTTTGTCTCTGTATGCACCCAAACTAAACAATGCACTTCAGTATGCTTGTTCTCCATTTGCAAGCTTGTTGTGATACTTTGGTGGAGAATGTGCCATACTGTGGAATGACAACAGGTGTTTGAGACGCGCGGCTAAGGCTTGTGAGTGGCTAATAGAAACACAGGTAATTGAGACGAATGAATTTGTTTATTTGCAACTTGTTATGATAAGATAGAGAAAGTGTATGTATTGCGGAATGGCAACAGGTAGACGCGCGACTAAGGCTTGTGATTGGTTGATACAAAACGCAGGTGTTTCAGACGAATGAATTTGTTTATTTGCAACTTTTTATGATAAGATGGAGAAAGTGTATGTATTGCGAAATGACAACAGGTGTTTTAGACGCGCGACTAAGGCTTGTGATTGGTTGATAGTTACACACGTATGTTTGATATGCGCAACAAAGGCTTGTGATTGGTTGATAGTTACACACAGGTGTTTGAGACGCGCGACAAAGGCTTGTGAATTAATTTGTTTGTTTGTAACTTGTTGCGATATAAGATAGAGAAAGTGTACGTTCAACAAAAACGACCACGGGTGTGTCAGACGCGCGACTATGTGATTGATTGACAAACACTAAGCATGATAACATTGGACGAATGAGTTTGTTTGCAACGTGTTCTGATATTGGGAGTACACCGCTGATCTTATATACCGCCCTTTATAATGAAAACTAATAATGCAATGCATTAATGACCCCTGTACTTAAAGGAACACGTTGCCTTGGATCGGACGAGTTGGTCAAAACAAAAGCGTTTGTAACCGTTTTTTATATAATGCATATGGTTGGAAAGATGTTTTAAAAGTAGAATACAATGATCCACACAAGTTTGCCTCGAAATTGCGTGGTTTTCCTTCTACTGTGCGAACTAACACCGTCGGCCATTTATGGGAGTCAAAATTTTGACCCCCATAAATGGCCGACGTGTTAGTCGACGAGGTAAAAGGAAAACCACGAAATTTCGAGGCATGTTTGTGTGGATCATTGTATTCTACTTTTACAACATCTTTCTCCCCATATGCATTCTATAAACACAGTTACAAATGCTTTTCAAAGACCAACTCGACCGATCCAAGGCAACGTGTTCCTTGATCCACACAAGTTTGCCTCGAAATTGCGTGGTTTTCCTTCTACTGTGCGAACTAACACCGTCGGCCATTTATGGGAGTCAAAATTTTGACCCCCATAAATGGCCGACGTGTTAGTCGACGAGGTAAAAGGAAAACCACGAAATTTCGAGGCATGTTTGTGTGGATCATTGTATTCTACTTTTACAACATCTTTCTCCCCATATGCATTCTATAAACACAGTTACAAATGCTTTTCAAAGACCAACTCGACCGATCCAAGGCAACGTGTTCCTTTAAAACCATTACTTGGACTGAGCAACCAAAGAGTTCCAAACAAGTATGTCATTGTCTCTTTCATTTAGTTTCACTCATAATGGACCCGTTACAGTTACATATAGTGATTGTTAATGCTAACAGTTATTTGAGTAATTACCAACAGTGTCCAGTGCCAATGTTGTGCTGATTTGCGCGAGTTTCCATTAAACTAGCACTGTTAACGTAAGCTCAAAAAAGGCATACTATTACTACTTCCAGCGCTTTATCAATGCAAATAAATCCATGGTGAACGCACAGTCTGGAAGCCTAATATTATTGCTATCCTGTGAAATACGCTTACAAGCAAAGTTTTCTGCTTAAAAGCATAAACTAAAAATAGAATATAAAATAAAGTAAAGTTAATTAAAAAGAAAATACACGAATGAAAAATAGAAAACAAAGTATTTACGGCTCCCCGCCCCACATACACCCCAAAAATGTCCGCCACCGGCAATAGGAGACTTTTGGGACGCTTGGTGGCAGCAGACTTATCAGGTAAAATCCAATGTTTTCGGTCATGTGCGCACGCTCAGAACTACGTAAACAATGGAAATTTACCTGGTAAGTCTGCTGCCACCTAGCGTCTCAAAGTCTTCCATTGTGAAGTTGGTGAAAGTTAGTGGCTTCTTGCAGGTAAGATTTGAGTTATGAAGCTTTGACAATTTTCCGCACCAGAAATGGACCCTCATTTATATCTATGGTCCAATTTCATAAAATTGAGCCGAAAATACTGCTTAGCAAATTTTGCTTGCTAAGCAAAGGATGAGTGGGGCACCAGTTGCAACAATGTAAACTTAATGGAATTTTAGGGGGTAACCAGTTTTTGTTAAAGGATTTGGTTACTTTTTGTAACACAAAACACAATGTCCACGCATTAAACCTACACCGTTTGAAGATAATGATAATAGAGAGCTCACCTTAAAATATTAGATGCTGAGGTGCTGTAGTTTTTGAGAAGTGAGTAAAACAATGTCATGAAAATACGTTTTTACATGCTTCAATAATTTTCGTCTCATGATCAGTGAGACGAATTATTTTTTCGAGACATTGTTTTTACTCATTTCTCAAAAACTACAGAACCTCAGCAAATAAAAATTTCAGGGAAACTTTCTACTATCATTATTTCCAAACTGTGTAAGTTTAGTGTAAATCTGTGGACATTGTGATGTTTGTCCAACAAAACGTACATAGACCCCTATTAGATTTAGTCTGTGCTTAGCAAGATTTTGAAATGAAATTGGGCCCTACTTGGATGCAAGTGAAAAGAACTTCTCACTTAAACATTTTAATTGAATTCGAGACCTCATCAGCTAAGGTCTCGACCGAATTTAAGGCATCTGAAAGCACACAACTTGTGCGAAAAGGGCGTTTTCTCTTCCTATTCTCTCGCAAATTTGACGACCAGTAACTGAGCTAGACATTTCACAGAGTGGGTCTTTAACCGAACAAGGAAACAAAATGGAATATTATATTTAACAGGATCATAGATCATGTAGATCTCGGAAACTGTCTGCAATTGGCAACCTATCCCACATGAAAACATGCGTCAGCCTTTCCTTTGTGTTTCCACTGGATCGGGAATTGCGTAGAAATAACATTAACACAACAAAAATGTAAAATACCCAAGCAGCAGAACAGTTCTTTGTAGAACAGAAAAGTCTCCCGAATACCGAAAATCTACTCCGTGGGTAGTAAAATATAAAGCAAGACATTTCTCTAAAGAAAAAAAAACAATTAACCCGGCAAGTACACACATTGTGTTACGGCAAGCCAGATATATATACATCGATACCTCACAATTAGAATGCCTCAAATCCCATAATAGGTTCAGCCAGGTCTCTCATTAAAACGCCCTACTTCCTGTAAACATTTTACGAGCTTCGAGTGTGGCACAACCTGTTCTCAAAAACAAAGAAAAGAGAACAGGGATGAAGTAATGGGAGGTTTGTGTCCTTGTTTCCTACTGTCATGATCTCGCCCTGGAGATGTTACATTTCCATCCATTCATATTTGTGTTTGTCCTTTTCCTCTGTCTTTTCTGCTGATGTTTAGGTGCCACCAATGTGCCCGACCTGGTTCCTCTCATCTATAGGGCCCTTTTCAAAACCACGACTTCGGCTTTGGATTCGGCTCAGGCTAGCTTGGCCCCTCGGGTGTTTTGACAAACTGCGCGTGCTTTGCGTATACGCGCTCAGGGCTTCATACGAGAGGACGGAGCATGAAGCTTAATCCAAAGCCGAAGCCGTGTTTTCAAAAAGGGCGTATGTGTTTGAGCTTGGAACCAGGCTTTCTGCTTGTTTTTCTCTCAAACATACTCTTGCTTTGCTGAGATGCAGAACAAAGAGCCTCACAAACAGCTGTCTCCCATGTACTGCATTTATTTGGGACTCGTTGCATATTGCATGTTCCCCCCCCCCTACTTTAAAGGCAGTGGACAATATTGGTAATTACTCAAAATATTTATTAGCATAAAACCTTTCTTGGTGACGAGTAATTGGGAGAGGTTGATGGTTTCAAACATTGTAAGAAACGGTTCCTTCTGAAGTGCCATAGTTTTCGGGAAAGAAGTAATTTTCCACGAATTTGATTTCGAGACCTCAGTTTAGAATATGAGGTCTCGAAATCAACCGTCTAAACGCACACAACTTCGTGTGACAAGGGTGTTTTTTCTTTCATTATTATCTCCCAACTTCGATGACCGATTGAGCTCAAATTTTCACAGGTTTGTTATTTTATGCATATGTTGAGATACACCAACTGTGAAGGCTAGTCTTTGACAATTACCAATAGTGTCCACTGCCTTTAAAACCAAACACCAAGTCTAAAAACAAAAAAATATTCAGTTTACAAAAAGTGACATCAAATTTCCATCCTTCAACCCCTGATATATTTCCGTCTTAAAATTGTTCTTCTTGTTCCCCGGCGAAGCTGCTTGAAGCAACTTATAACGGCCACAAATTATTTCAATATTACATTAATTCGGCATGTCTGTTATGTTGTTTTTGTAAATAAAACTGTCTGATCACAAAAATATAACAACATGTAGACTAAACAGTGTGCAAAACAAATCCAGCAAAATCGGAAACATAAATCAAGTGATGTGGGTTTTGCAAGTTTATTTTGTACATCTAGTTCCTTGTACATAGTTCCCTGTCTAGGTCAGTATTATCATTACTTCGATGCGTGCATCATGTCACGTTCAGAATTATGGAATGTAAGCGTGGTCGGTGTCATAAGTCAACGGGGTTTGTGATGTGGACGCCAGCATTTGTATAAGTGCATTCAAATTTAAAGTTTTTATCAAAAGTTGAAAAGTTGTGTCTTATAAGGGGATTTTCTGGTCGGTGAGAAAAATGGGCAGCCTAATGTATATAAGCTGTGTGTTGCTCATGACGAGTGTACCGCTCATTGACTCATCGTACAGGCTAATGGCCACGAGCAGCGTGGTGGAGGTCTGTCTCGGTAAAGAGTTACGTCTATCTTGTCATGTCAGATTTGGAACAAGTAAAGGAACACAGTCTCTCGCCGAGGTGGGTTGGAACCGTGGCGAGGGTGCTTATGGAAGAATTAACGTGACTGCCTGTAAGACAGAGTTAGAGGAATGTACCGAACAAACAACTGACAGCCGTGGACAACTGCAATATGGCATTAAAGGTGATAGCAATGTTGCATCGTTGACACTGGTTATCAAAAACAGTACTATGGAGGACAACGTGACATTTTCTTGCTTTACTCTCGGTAAGAACGGCAACCGACAGACTTCTCAGAACACATCTGCAATCGTCCACGGTCTTCCCAATAAAGCATCTTTGTATCCGATTTGCTCGAAAAAGACATGCTCCTCTGAAGATGCCGACAACGCCTGTACTCTCTCGTGTATGGCCGAGATAACTCGGCCAATGGTGTCGTTAGATTGGATCGTGTCTGGGACCAACTCGACCGAAGTTAGACTTTCCAATAACACGGTGGTCATTGGGAATCAAGTCGTTCTACTTTATAATGTAACGGAGCGCTACGATTACGCTATATTTACTTGTCGTTTGTTTAGTGACGAGTTTCCATGTTTAAAAAGTAGCTGCTCGATTGAATTAACAAGCGTGTCGTCGCCATTTACCCCGCGGCCGCCTAGGGGTCAAAGCCCCACTGGTTTCTCCCTCGTCATGGTCATCATCATGGCAGTAGCCGCTACTGTAATAGTCATCGTTCTACTGCTTATTATAGTGTGCTTTGCTCGCACAAAAGGCAGCAAGATTAAGCAAACAAAAAAGGAAGGGACGGCGGCCACTAATACGACAACTGCTTCATCAGAAAGACGCCATCAAAACGTCCTTGAAGACGTTGGCATCTACACCTTGCCTGATTACGAGCAGACCGTCCGAGCGTCTCATCATACGTCGGTCGATGTCGAACTTCTGGCGGGTGGAAATGCTGGACCACCTGGTGCCCCCTCCCTGCCATATGAGGTGATCCAACAGGCAGTCACTGATAATAACAACCAACTTTCGATGAAGACACCGACACAGACTGCACAAGTCTATGAAGTGCTGAAACCAGACGAGATGGATAGAGCAGCAGACAACCAAGGACCTGCGAGTGTATGGAGCGAGGTTGTGGTAAATACACCGAGAAAGACTGCACAAGTCTATGAAGTGCTGAAACCAGACGAGATGGATAGAGCAGCAGACAACCAAGGACCTGCGAGTGTAGGGAGCGAGGTTGTGGTAAATACACCGAGAAAGACTGAACAAGTCTATGAAGTGCTGAAACCAGACGAGATGGATAGAGCAACAGACAACGTAGGACCTACGAGTGAAGGGAGTCAAGTTGTTTTGAATACACCAAGTCAGACTGCACACGTCTATGAAGTATTGCGATTAAAAGAGACGGATAAAACGAGTTTGAATGATGAAGCTACCTGCGGAGGAGATGAGGTTTGGGTAAAGAGAGAGAGACAGACTGCACAAGTCTACGAAGTGCTGAAATCAGACGAGACAGATAGTGCAACAGACAACGTAGGACCTACTTGTTGTGGAGGAAGCCAGGTTGTGGTAAAAACACTGAGTCAAGAAGCACTAGTCTACGACGTTCTGGAACCAGACGTGACGGATAGTAGAGCAATAGACAACGAAGGACCTACAAGTGTACGAAGCCAGGTTGCGGTAAAGACACTGAGTCAGGCAGAACCAGTTTACGACGTGCTGGAACCAGACGTGACGGATAGTAGAGCAACAATAGACAACGAAGGACCTACCCATGGAGGAGGTGAGGATGTGGTAAAGACATTGAGTCAAGAAGCACCAGTCTACGACGTGCTTGAACCAGACGTGACGGATAGTAGAGCAATAGACAACGAAGGACCTACCCATGGAGGAGGTGAGGATGTGGTAAAGACACCGAGTCAAGAAGCACCAGTCTACGACGTGCTTGATAGTAGAGCAATAGACAACGAAGGACCTACCCGTGGAGGAGGCGAGGATGTGGTAAAGACACCGAGTCAAGAAGCACCAGTCTACGCCGTGCTGGAACCAGACGAGGCTAAGATACCGAGTAGTGACGAAGGAGCTACGTATGAAGAATGCGATGTCAATCCAACCTATGGTAAGAAAGTAACGTAACATCTGGGTTCACGCCCTCCATCTCATTTAGAAGAGTCTCATCCCTGTGTCATGTCACCTCTGGCCCCTGTCGAAACCACGGCTTCGGCTTTGGATTCGGCTCAGGCTAGCTTGGCCCCGCGGGTGTTTTGAAAATTGCGCGTGCTTTGCGTACGCACTCAGGGCTTCAGATGAGAGAACTGAGCCTGAAACCGAATCAAAAGCCAAAGCCGTGGTTTCGAAAAGGGCCTATAATTCTCCTTGGCTAATCAAAAATTGAGGCTCTTGCCACTACAAAAACTGGGGTGTTAAAACTGACACCGTGGCTTTTGTCACATAACCGAAGAGAGAATTAAAATTAACATCATATGGTGTTAACATAACACCGATGTAATTGCTTTTGCAGAAATGGGTGTTATTTTAACACCTCATGGTGCACATTTTGACTATTTTGTTGGTATACGTGACAACACCCATTGTGTTTATTTAACACACCAGTTTTTGCAGTGTACGAAAATTATATGAAAATTAAACAGTTATCAGTCAGGTCCACATTATTCCTAAATTGAGTTTTCTCCAAGAAAATTTCGCTGTACCACAATCACGGTTAAATGGATCAAAGTGACTGACCGAGAAGTGGGTCAATATGACGCAAAATCCGAGTCAAAATCCCTTTCGGTTTACCGCTGAGCCCGGAAACTGCGTAAATTTTGCTTTTGTATTTACTTCACATCTCTATAAACTTTACTTCTCTTTTGTTTTCATCTCAAAGCGCATAGGGACTTCTCTGTGGTTGTGATATGCACTCTACATAAATGGTTCATTATAATTATTATTAAATTTTTACCTGCGATCAAATAACTCCTTGGAAACGGCCACTCCAGCTTTTGGGACCATTTTGGGAGCAATCGTTTCTGTTTTTGGGCTAACGAAACAGTTGCTGGCAGTGTAAGCACTTAATGTAATCCACTATATGCATTAACTGACGAACCTGTAGAAGTTTGAGATCGATCGACCATCTGGCCATCTGGGTCACGAGAAACTAGTGAAAACCCATTACACATATTTTTGCATGACATCGGTTAATAATTAAAAAATGAATAAAACGCTCACTGATTGATGAACTCCAAACGGGAAATTAGTTTGATTTATTCTCATCAAATATGACATTTTCAGACAGAAATATTTTAAGGGATGTTTTCTACTGTCATCATCATTATTGTGATCTTTGACGAGTTTGATCTTATCAATTATGTAACGTTCCTTTAATAGTGACTTCAAGCAAGCAATGGAATCCTTTAATTCCGAGGCCTAAAAGTAAACTGTCCAAACCAACAAAAACGGAACCCACTGTTGGGTCTTTGACTGCGATCTTTTTGTTGTTTTCATTCCAGTAGAAAGGGTGTCGTTTCCCCAAGGACCAAGGTGAAGCCGAGGAGGTTCCCAAAAGGGGCGGGTCCCTTAGGTCTTCCATCCAAGATTCGGAGGGGGAATAGCTGGGAAATTGAGACTATCTGGAACGTACCCTACAAGGAAACGCGAATGACTGAATGACCCTTAAGCGCATTTTTGTCTATACCGCAGCGAGGGGTATTGTACTGTAACACTGCCAATTTCTGTCTTGAGTAGGAGACTATACGTTGCATTGCTTTTGAAGTAATCCTCCAAAGGGGGAGGTTTGCAGAAGCATAAACGGCGTTTATAAATAACGTATAGTCTCATCTCAAGACAGGAATTTGGCAGTGCTACAGTACAAACCCGTCGCTGCGGTTTGAAAATAAAGTAATGCAACCGGCGTATGTCCTTGAAAGGGTCATGCTCTTTTGAGGAACTGTCACGAATAAAACAAATAAAGTAAAGTAATGCAACCGGCGTATGTCCTTGAAAGGGTCATGCTCTTTTGAGGAACTGTCACGAATAAAACAAACCATGTAAACAAATTATAGGTCATCAATATTCACAAACTATTAAACTAATTAGTCCTATGTGCTTGGTGTCAGGGCAATTTTTCAAGGAAATAACAGCTATCTCGATAAAAAAATACGATGCTTTTTAATGAAAGCACAAGTCATCACCATACAGGCCAAGCTATCCTTAAAGATACCGGACACCTTTGGTAATTGTCAAAGACCAGTCTTCTCACTTGGTGTATCTCCACATATGCATAAAATAACGAGATAGCGAAGTTGCGAGATAATAATGAAAGAAAAAACACCCTTGTCACACAAAGTTTACTGCTTAACCGTTGATTTCTAGACTTCACGCGTGAGGTCTCGAAATCAATTCACTATTATTTTACTGTGAAATTACTTCTTTCTTAAAAACTACGTTTCTCACATAGTTTGATGTGATTAACAGCTATATCCATTGCTTGTTTACCAAGTAAGTTTTTATGCTAACAATTATTTTGAGTAATTACCAATTGTGTCCAGTGCCTTTAAAGAATTTAGGCCTAGCTATCCTTAATAAAATGTAATGTTTTATTCACTGTTTTTCCTCTAAGAAAATAATAAAAATAATCTGTGTAAAAAGTACTACCTATAATGGTTGGCTAGTATATTCCTCACTTTTAAGGCTTTTATACCTGCCATTTTAAAGTGCATTTTATATAAAAAAAAGTTTCAATATTTAACTTTGCATGTTACAAAGAAAGAGCTACATATTATGTCTGTTGATCCAATACACATGACGTCATCATTACAATAATTACTGTTGGTTCATTTTGAGGAATCAATGGCCCTTCAGCTTCGGCTTTGGATTCGGCTTCAGGCTCCGTCCACTCGTCTGAAGCCCTGAGCACGTATGCAAAGCACGCGCAATTGCCAAAACAACTGCGAGCGCCAAGCTAGCCTGAGCCGAATCTGAAGCCGAAACCGTGGTTTCGTAAAGGGCCAATGTCACTGTGTTAGTTTATTGCTCCATAGTTATACAGTGTATTATGCGTAGGCCTATGGGGAGTAAGTGTGCATTTTAGGCATTGTTGGTGCAGAAATGTCAATTGGTTTTAAAGGGAAATAATACCGTTTGGTTCTTGGAACCGTTTTAGGGTTTTAATGTTATTAAACTATTTTATGGTCCAGCAATCCACACTTTCATACTGACCATCCTTTGTCCTCACCAATTGATTGGCTATAATTTTCCCGTTTTTTTTTGTTAGTTAGTGTATCCCTTCCTTAATCCTTTGCTCCTCTTTTTTTCTATAAATGGATATGTATTTGTTTGTACTTGTTTACGCTCTGAAGAAAGTCCGGTTTGGATCGAAAGCTATTAAGGTCATCTACCCTACTCATGTTATATAATGTAAATATGGATATATACAGTAAAAAATAATTAGGTTTAAACAATGTAACTTAAAACAGCAATGTATAAATAAATGTTAATAAAACAATAATATTAAAGTCACCTGGAAATATAATTTTTTTTCTTTCAAACATAAGAGTATATGCTTACGAACAATAAAACAGTTTTTTTAGTAATTGTTTGTCACGATTTATATGTTTAAAAAATATATAAAGTTGTTTGGGGGCTGACTCCGCCTACCTCTTTTGTGACGTCATTCAAGGCAGACTTTGCCTGCAATGCGTATAGTAAACACACGTGCAAAGTACGTCCAAGTCGTGAGTTGGTACATTTTCTGCATTCAGCAGCAATACACCTGGTCGGCATTGTCGGAAAAAAACAATTATTTTTTTTTTTTGAAACGTACAAACTCACGACTTGTTCCGTACGTGTACTTTGCAATTGTACGCATTACAGGCAAAGTCTGCCTCGATTGACGTCACGAACAGCGCCCTCTCGGGTCGGGGTCTACTCTTAAATTTGTAAATAGCATAATAACTGATTTTTTAAAACCTTAGTTAACTGTTTATTCACATTCAACTCACCAAAACACATACAGTGACAAAAGCTTTATTTAAAAAAAATACCACTTCCAGGTGACTTTAAAGGCAGTGAACACTATTGGTAATTACTCAAAATAATTATTAACATAAAACCTTACTTGGTAACGAGTAATGGGGAGAGGTTGATAGTATAAAACATTGGGAGAAACGGCTCCCTCTGAATTAACGTAGTTTTCGAGAAAGAAGTAATTTTCCACGAATTTGATTTCGAGACCTCAAAATTAGATTTGGAGGTCTCGAAATCAAGCATATGAAAGCACAAAACGATCGTGTGACAAGGGTGTTTTTTTCTTTCATTATTATCTCGCAATTTCGACGAGCAATTGATCTCAAATGTTCAGGTTTTTTTATGCACAGTGTTGAGATGCACCAGTTTAGAAGACTGGTCTTTGACAATAACCAACTGGTCTTTGACAATAACCAATAGTGTCCATTGTGTTAACACTCCGTAAACCTAGGGAAAGCAAAATTGTGGCTTACAAAATTACGTCGTCCTAGAAAATGTGAAATATGTAAAAAATGCTGCGCACGTTCGAATGTAATAAAACCAAATTTAACTTAAAATCACACACTCAGAGGCGACTTGGAGTTACTAGATCAGGGGAGGGGCTGGGGGAGCGGGCTGGGGTTGGTCCAAGGTGTTTGCGTACGTCATTCACATCCAATAGCTTCTTTGGATAAGGCGCTGGGACCGAGTGAACATTTTCATTCGGTGACCGAAATGTCCCCATGCGTGTATGTACATTTTCGCAAATACCCATTGAGAAAGTGCTAACTGTTGAATGAGGTGCACCTGGTCTAGCTAGCGATCAAACTTGACTGTTAGCTAGACCAGCATGCACCTCGTTCAACGCTTACGGCTGGCCTACCGAGTATTTGCAATAAGGTCTATGGCAAGAGCGACACGCACTTCTGAAGGAGAGTCTGTCTTTCGGTAGATATAATCCTGCCCATTCCGGATGTATGACGTCACTGCCTTGACACAGCCGGGGCCTACTTCCGATTTTATTTTAATATTGTTAAAACAAAATAATACAGGAATCAATCGGTTCAGTGAAAACAGGAGACCATGTTTGACAGGAAAGCCACTCACAGTATGGTACATCACAAACATTGAGGTTTTCCTTTTTGTTTCGTTCACAACAATTTATCACTGCAGCGAGTATGGTACTGTGCAAAGCTCATAAAACAGTACCACCATCATTTTGAAACTTTGCCTTTTAGAAGATGGACTCCATTGTGTTTATGTCAATACTTTTGGTGACGTATGTGACACGGACAACGACACTGACGATCGAGGTGGCCAGTGACAGAGTGACAGTTCGAGAAGGTGAATCGCTCAATTTATTATGCAGCTTAACATTAGATGACCAAGGTATACAGGAAGTTCGATGGTACCGAGGCTCGGACCAGATACTGTATGGTTCCATTGATGTTTCAAGCTGTGGTGTTCCCAGTTTATTATTATGTCCTGTGGTAAACACCACAGACAATCGTGGAGTTGTGCAATTCACAAGAGGTTCAGGTATTCAAGCAACATTTATACTATTGATTGATCATAGTTTAGTACGCGACAACACAATGTTTTCATGTGGTGTACAGAAAATGTTCGGTGGCTTCCAAAGTTCTGCCAAAATAAGAGTGACTGTTCAGCATCTCCCAGATCCATCTTATCCCATGTGTTTAAGATCCAACCCATCTACCAATGCAGACATTCTCTCCTTATCATGCTGGGCTGAAATAACCCAGCCCGTGGTTACTCTTGAATGGACAGTGGACGGAAGTAGGTCTGACCAATTATCATTTAGCACAGAGACTGACGAAGACAGAGTTGAAAACACTTTATTCTTCAACGAGACAGGGATTCCTTCTAGCAGCTTAGTCTTCACTTGTCATATGACGAGTTATGCGTTTCCTCATATCCAGCGAAACTGTTCGATTGGACCCATCCCTGTCCCCGGGGTGCAAACTACTGCAGGTATCCTGTCTTCTCCTGAGCAAACTACTGCTCCGCAGTCTCCTGACCAAACAACTGCAAGTACTCAGCCAGAACCATCAAAAACAGCATTCCCGCGGAATGATCCCAAACTGAACACGGCAGTCATTGCATCAATTGCGTCAGCCAGTGTCGCCATCATCGTTATACTCCTGGTCATCATTGCCTGTCTCGTCTTCCCAAGACGAAAACGAAGGGCAGCCAACCCACAAAATCTCGGCATCCAACTATCCCTTAATACTAACACATCACCGAGATCAACCAGCCTCTATGCCAATCAAAGCGACCCAATCTACGCCAATCAGAACAACACAGCGATCAGTTCCAGCAACCAACGACCGGTGACTTTGGAACCTCGACCGGGGGACGCAACAGCGGATTCCCCGCCCGTGCTGTATGCCGAAGTTCCATCGGACAATAAAGTATCGTATGTTCAAAGTGCAGAGGGTTATTCGTACGCAGTGGTATCCAAGGAAGATGGATGCTGCGAGAGTACGGCACTTGAATATCAACCCAACATGGGGCATCAGAGTCCGGACCCACCAGAGTATTATACGCTTGAACCAGGCAACCGACAAATGACACATGGTAATTCTCTCGATTCCTCGTTTGAAAAACTCACTTAAAAATGGTTCCATTGAAGGGAGCAAATTGTGCTGTGGTCGATTTCTAAAAGATAGTCTAAAGTTGGGACTAGTACTATGAGTAAAAACCTAAGGCTGTAACCAAGTTCACAAAACGCTATCGGATTAACCCTATATCCAGCTAAAGCGAGTAACTCGTCCTAACTTAGGACGGGTTCAATGCGTCCTAACGTCTATGGACTCAGAACTTAACTCGTCCTGATATTCACCCTATAAGTAGGAAGAATTTGGTGAAATCAACGGCATGCCACTTTTTCCAACACACTGTTGTAGGACAAATTAATGCGTCCAGAATTTGCACTCGATCGGCTACAACGGCTACGGCTAGACTTCCGCGTCAGCATGCGTATAAGTATATGACATCCTTAGCAACACACTTATTCGTAGCTGTAGCTGCCCGTTTAGAAACGGCCAAACTCAGATCTTGACTTTTTTTTGCAACAGTTGTGATTATTTTTGGGGGTGCAGGTTTTTTTTTTCGCAAACGAAAGATTTGTCATCTAAAACAAAAGTATGTTACATAAACTAAAATCCTGTTGAAGCAAACCATACATTTTAGGTGTTTAGGAGATAGACAACAAAACCAATAAAATACAATTCTAACAGTGTACTTTTCGATTATAATTTTACCGGCATAGTTGGGTGTATCCACAACCTTTTCAGTGACTGGCCAGCAAGACCAGCGTTTCATTTCACTGGTCCTCTCAGATGGTTTTACTCGGACCACGTGGAGTTAATTTTGACTGGTCCCAAGTGTTTTACTGGCTATTCAACGGAAGACTGTAAAATAAAGAAAAACACATGTTCATACTTCACAACAATTGTCTAAAGTCAAATCGCATCATTTCCATTTTAGAAGAAAAAACAATCTTTTGTCGAAGTTATTTGTCGCTGCGGTAATCATGAATCTTATTTCAGAATTGGAACATATCGCTTCAGAATTTATGGGACATAATAATTCTCTGAAAATTTGTCAACAGGACGAGAGCCCAAGACTATCGATGACCAGTACGTGTATGCTGAGGCGGCCAAAGGTCAAGGGTTGACGTCACTAAGGTCATCCCAGCTGGACAACGAAGAGGCCAAAATGGTGCACAATATCTTGTATGTATCAACCAATGAGTAAAGACACCGACCAATCAAAGTGTGTATACAAACGCTTCGAGGTATTATTAGGCCGTGTCCGAATTGGCGACTTTGGCTACAGCTACGTCTAGATCAGCGCGTCTGTCAGTGTTGAAGAATAGCAGACGCGCGCGCCCTAGCCGTAGCTGTAGCCGAAGTCGCCAATTCGGACACGGCCCTAGACTCGAGATGTTACGGTCTTGTATCCTGTCGTCTATAATGTTGTGCGTATTCGAACCTTTCTGGAAGCCGTTGGTTGTCCCCTGAATGTTGCTCGATTTAAAAGACTTCCGGTACATTCGGTACATTCTGAAGACCAAGGACACAACAAAACAGAGGAAAATAAAAGGACTCCATAGTGAAATTCTAAGGACCCAGGTTGCTCCACAAGACATGTGTACAAAGTCTAATGACAAATCTTAAAACACTGGGACGATTTTAAGAACAAAAGATGTCTCCACAGGGATGCATAATAATTGAGAATGTGTGTGATCGTGTGTACATATGCATTCAACCCAGGGATAGCCTTTAGTCAAGGCGCACGCGGCACCCCCAGATGTCAAGCACGGACCCCAGATATCACGCACGAAAAAAGACCAGCGCGAGCGGCGGAGCCGCGATATCGCCGCTTGCGCTGGTCTTTTTTTCGTGCGTGATATCTCTGGGGGTGCCGCCGCCGCGTGCGCCTTTTAAAGGCTAACCCGGGAAGGGTCCTGATCCGGAAAAGGTCCACAGTTGGAAAATGTACACAAAACCAATGGGAGCTATTGCCAAAAAGTTAGAGTATAAACAAAAGAGGGACAAAAGGAGGTGTCGATTTATGGTGTTTTATACTCGCGTTTGTGTGTAGAATCCCACACAAACAATCGACTGCTTGCTTGTAAAAATTTGCTATTTCACGATCTTAAACAAATAAGATTCATACAAAATGAGTCTGTACAAGAAAATTAAACATTTTTATTATGTGGGTCAAAACAGTTCAGCCAACACACTGTTGCAATCAGATTTATAAATGTATGGTTGCATTTTGTTTCTAACTTCGTTTTTGTTTGCATTTTATCCGCCCAAACTTGGTACAGATTTATTTCCTTATAATGTTACTACTCATATCAAGGTGGCGCCCTTCATAGACGTCATTTCCCTCGACATCCGCACAGTATTTTTTTCTTTGTCGTTTGGTTCTCTCCAAACATCCGTTTGAACTTCTTCATTTCCCTTTATTCAAACCACGGCAGAGTGTTTTAACCTTGTATATAATACAGTTCTCTGTAAAGTGATTTCTTTGTTGTAAAAAAGCTCGTAATTTAGAATGACTTTCAAGCTATGGTGCCGCCCATTATTTGTTTTGACCAGGTCATTGTACATATCGATGCTTCCATGTATGAACATTATGTCGCTATGTCCATGTATATTGGGTGTATTTATTATGTCACACTCGCACACACGCAACCAACGTGTTACAAACACTCTGTGAACATTCCTTTGTACTTTCGACTTCTTCAACACATGTGAAAACACAGTGTGGACTCGTGTAAGTCCACACAGTGTTTCAAAACCTTACATTGTGTTGATTTCTTTTATTCTGAAGGTCCACATTTCATAAACACCCATTGTTTACATCCTAGTGCAGACTTCTATTGTTGTTTCCTTTGTCCCTGTATGTAGGCTACGGCACTTAACAGCCTCACAGAAATCAAGGCTTTTTAAATTGAGAAATTCCGATAATCTTATTTAAACAAATGAATGTCAACGTTTTGTTATTTGGTTGGTGTGTTTGTTTGTTTGTTTGTTTGTTTGTTTGTTTGTTTGTTTGTTTGTTTGTTTGTTTGTTTGTTTGTTTGTTTGTTTGTTTGTTTGTTTGTTTGTTTGTTTGTTTTTTGTTTGCTTTTAGACTGACATGCATTTTTCTGGCTAACTGGTCAGTGTTATAGTAGGCCTATTACTAAGGGTGCGTTCGTTTAGCTTCCCTGGGTCTACCCCGCGGTGCTCACTCGGGTGAACCCCTGACAAGAGCTAAACGAACGACCACTCACCGCTTTCGTAGTGACGTCGTTTACCTGGGGCCAGCCCCAAAGTGACCCACTCCACAAACAGGGCACTGTGGGCTTACCTGGGTGAGCCCCTGGAATGACGTCAAAAGCTATTCGAACGCACCGGGGCAGACCGGGGATGACACAGGGAAGCTAAACGAACGCACCCTAAATGGCATTTGGGGTGCAATCAATTCACCGCGAGTCATCGAGTGGTGGCGCACTTTAGAGTACTATAGACCTTTTCGCAAATACCATTGCGCAAGTGCAGACTGTTGAATGAGGTGCATTGTGGGATAAATATGGATCAAATTTGATCACCAGCTAGACCACAATGCACCTTATTACAAGCTTTACGTGCGCGCCCCAGTATTTGCGAAAAGGTCCATGGCAGAATGGAAACTTTCAATTTCGACTCATACAGGGTAAACCCCTTTTTACGATCTGTATTGATGTGTCATTGCGATGTGTTTATTGCGCCCTTGCAAATCGTGTTGGTATAATGCATTGTAGCGTGTCTTATTCCTTTATCCGTGAGGTGACGTGACTCCGCAATGAACTATATATACACCCCTTTACACAGTTTGCACCATATCAGAAACTCCATATAAGGCAATGCAATGAGTTATTCATAATAATACTGCAGTTTCTTCTCATATGAATACGTTTGATACCATTGGGTTCTGGACACTGAGTTAACAAGAGAAAAATTTGGTTGTTTAATAAATACACACATTAAAGTAGGCCAACATAACTTGAGAATAAGTTTTCTGCTTCATAACCTGCCTTGCAATTTTGGGTCGAGACAAAAAACTGTGACAAAGGGGGTTCCTATATCAAGTCATTCGGAGGTTTATAAAACAAGGAACATAATTATATCGCTGACGATGTATGACGTATTGCCTTTTATTTGGAAAAGCATGTCATTGGCCCACTTTCGATTCTATAGAAATGTTGTTTTATGCAGAGATTTTCCTCAATCGGTTCAATGAATATGAACACCAGCCGCCAAGTTGAACTGATATTGAATACTGTCAAAAGAACAGGAAGACAGTGCGTTAACTATTGTGGCTTCGTGCAGTGGTTGGTGTATACACGATAGTTTGTCATAAGAACAAATAGTTTGTAGTGTATATAATAGCTTGTATATTAACACTACCATCATTTGACACTTTGTCGTTGGAAAGATGGACTCCATGGTGTTTGTCGTGTTGCTTTTTGTGACAACTGTAACACGGACAGCGACCCTGACAATCGAGGCGACGAGTGACACTGTGACAGTTCGAGAAGGTGAACAGCTAACTTTGTCATGTAGTATAAAATTAGATAATCAAGGTTTAAGGAAAGCTCGATGGTACCGAGGCTCGGACCAACTACTGTATGGTTCAATTGATATTACACTTTGTGGTATATCCCCTCTATGTCTAGAGGTAAACACCACAGACAATCGTGGAGTTGTGCAATACACAAGAAGTTTCAATGATGCAACATTGACACTAGTGATCGATCATACTTTAGCACGCGACAACACAACTTTTTCCTGTGGTTTACTTACGACATCTGGTACCTTCCCAATGCCTGACAACGTACACGTGATTGTTCAGCATTTCCCAGATCCAACTTTTCCCATGTGCTTAAGATCCAACTCGTCTACCAATGCAGACATTCTCTCCTTCTCTTGCTGGGCTGAAATAACCCAGCCCGTGGTTTCTCTGGAATGGACAGTGGAAGGAAGTAGTTCCGAAAGAATATCACTTTCACATCAAACCGAAATTTACGAAGACAGAGTTGAAAACACTCTGTTCCTCAACGAACCTTCTGGCAGCTTAGTCTTCACGTGTAATATGACGAGTTCTGCGTTTCCTCAGATTCAGAGAAACTGTTCGATTGAACCAATCCTCATCCCCGTTGGTCAAACTACTGCCAGTATTCTGCCGTCTCCCGAGCAAACTACTGCAGGTTTTCTGCCGGACCCTTTTCTGCCGGACCCAACAACAACAACCCCTCAAAATGATGTCGGATCTATGGACCGTGCAACAACGCCGTTTTCCCAAGATGGCATGCCCACAACACTAACTACCAAAATCATCACCCAAATTGACCCCCCACTGAACACTATAGTCATCGCAGCTATTGTGTCTGCTTGCCTGGTCGTTATCATCATACTCTTGATCATCATAGCCTGCCTGGTCTCCTCAAGACGGACCCGGAGCAGAGGGGAAGCTAAGACAGACCCCAAAGATCTCAGCATTCGTTTATCAGTTGCCATTACCGCACCTGGATCCAATACCAACCTCTCACACGAGGCGCACGTCTACTCTAATGAAACCGTCCCGGCTCTCAGTTCCACCAATCGACCGGGCCGTTTGGAAATCCCACCGTGGGACCATACTGCGTCTCATCCCCCGTCCCCGCTGTACGCGGCTGTTTCATCGGTTAAGAAGGCTCCACAAATTGGAGATAGTTCATACGCGGTGGTATCCAAGCGAGATAAACGGCGTGGAAATTCACCACTTGAACATCAACCGAACATGGGGCATGGAAGTCAGGATCCGCCGGAGTATCACACGCTTGAACCAGGCGCCCGGCAGCTGAGCCAAGGTAAACCATCACTGTTTGTTATTGTCAAAGAGTGAGAGCAAAAAAAAAAAACACACCCATATTTAAACATTCTAACGCATAACGTAATAATATAGCTGCTTAAGCACAAAATTGACCTAAGCACAGCAAAATTATGCTTACCAGAATAAGGTTACCAGCCAAACTACCATGTCACATGCATACATTTTGACTAGTATCCTGCGCATTTCTGCTTAGCATACAATTATTAAGCAAGATTTTCTGCTTAATAAGCAGCTCTATTAAACTGGGCCCAGGTCCCTTCTTGTACAGAGTCCCTGTAAAGCTTTAACACTTTGATACCTGTAAACGATGATATAGATTGTGATAATAAAATACTTTCTTAAGAAGAAGTCAAAAGCTGCGATCAATTGTTACAGGTATAGTTTGCCATTACTCTTTTCAAAAACCAAGGAAGTTGTTCAATATCTGTACTAAGTAAGTAAAACAATATCGTAAAAAGAAACCCCAAAACATTAATAGGTATTGCTCCAGAGAAATATTAACAATTGCGGAATTGAAATCAAACCCTTCTTTCCTGCTTGAGAAAAAGTGTCATGGATACAGATCATTTGAGATTTTAGGCCTTGCGTGTGAGCCCTTTAAAGACAGTGGACACTATTGGTAATTGTCAAAGACTAGTCTTCTCACTTGTTGTATAACAACATACGCATAAAATAACAAACCTGTGAAAGTTTGAGCTCGATTGGTCGTCGGAGTTGCGAGATAACTATGAAAGAAAAAAACACCCTTGTCACACGAAGTTGTGTGCTTTTAGATGCTTGATTTCGAGACCTCAAATTCTGAACTTGATGTCTCGAAATCAAATTCATGGAAAATTACTTCTTTCTCGAAAACTACGTCACTTCAGAGGGAGCCGTTTCTCACAATGTTTTATACTAACAACCTCTCCCCATTACTCGTTACCAAGTAAGGTTTTTTGCTAAAAATTATTTTGACTAATCACCAATAGTGTCCACTGCCTTTAAATTCTATAATTTTCTTTGTATTTGTTTGCAGCAGGACAAGAGCCCGAGTCGACCGAGGGACAGTTTGAGTACGCCATTCCAGGTCAAGGGTCGAGGTCATGGAGGTCATCCCAGCTGGACGAAGATGACGGGAAGCTCATTGACAATGTCCTGTATACAACTCAAAACGAATACATGTAAATAAACAGATTTTCTGTAACTTTAAAGACCCTCCTATAGTCAGAATGAACCCAGATTCAAGGTCTTGACCCAATGCTGTGTCAAGCTGTCCCCGGAAACTGGTTACAATATTATGATTGATAACTTGAACTCTTCATCAGATTGACTCAATTTGAGGGCAATTGACACGGATTCCGCGTTGTGCCCTGTTTAGAACGCATGGGGAGAGATGATATCCACAACTTAAAGGCACTGGACACTATTGGTAATTACCCAAAATAATTGTTAGTATAAAAACTTACTTGGTAACGAGCAAAGGAGAGCTAATGAAAGTATTAAACATTGTGAGAAACGACTCTCTCTAAAGTAACGCGTAGTTTTTGAGAAAGAAGTAATTTCTCATTGAAATATTTAAATTGATTTCAACTCGAAATGAAGCATCTGAAAGCACACAACTTCGTGTGATGGTTCTTTATTCCCTCGCAACTTCGACGACAAATTGAGTTAATTTTTTCACATGTTTGTTATTTTGTGCATATGTTGAGAAGTGAACAGACTGGTCTTTGACAATTACCAAAGGTTTCCAGTGTCTTTAAGATGGACGAAAATATATTGCTGAATTAATATCCAGTTTGTGTAATTTTGGATACACGATAACGGATGGAAACACATGTTTGCATGTGTATGCATGTATAGACGCTACTTTATATTAAATATTATGCCATGATTGTACACAGTTCGTATCGATCTCTTAACCAGTGGGAATATTTTGTTACGATTTCCTCAAAGGCTTTTTTAAATACAAGATCACACTGTACAAATCACAACGTACATAAGAATGTAATCACATATTATGGTTGTACACATAATGTTCCCATTTTACACTCATTTTATACATGATATGACTTCACTATTAAATCAATACATTATTCCCATCAACGACCACACGTGGTCTCTTTTATAGTTCCAAATCAACAACTGTCTGGTGTAGCTATTTAATAATAATGGAGTTGAACATAAGAAAAATCGCATAGAGCTTACATTAATTTAAACTTTACCCAACGAGTTTTGGTGCCATCACACGCCATTTTGTTTTGCGAGCACACTCGCATAGAAAGCGCAGTATTTTCGGTTTCCGTTTATTATATCTTCATAATTTCTTTCCATATTGGATCAAATCAGTCTTCATTGATATGTAGCATTATTTAAGACTCTCTATAATTAAATTCTCATTATTCAGTGTTTTTGTAAAGGTTTCATCGTAAAGCTTTATTTTTTAACAGTTATTTTTATTAGTGAAGTTGCTGGTCATACGCCTCTCTTAATTCTTGTGCATGACGTCATCATTTTTACCCAAAATGAGGCTATGGGCGCACGTCCCCCATCACTTGCAGTGGCTGCGCCCATCGCCTCGTTTTGAGTTAGCATTGTGACGTACCTCGTGCATAAATATTAAGAGAGGCGTATTGGCGGTCATTATTACACAGCGTTATCTTGTGGATGGAAAAATTCAACGGTTTAAATATAACGACTTCATGTGTTTATTTTGATATTTATGTTACACAGACACAGTGTAAATAATATGTCCAGATTTTTTGATTTTTTTTTTAACCAAGACGGATTTCATAATTGTAATTTTTGTTTTGCCAAATAAAACACGCCGTACTTCGCAGATATTTATATTTTACGACTCATTATTATAATATTACAGGATTTTAGGTATTCCCCAAAAATGTACAAATCGTTAGGAAACTATATTCTTGCAATAGCGACATTTTTTAAAGGAAATAAAGACCTTAATGTTATCTTGTTGCGTTTATATCCTTCAACAAACACAGGAAGTGAATAAAACCTTTAATGATCTTTGCTAATTTCTTCCTTTTAAAGGCAGTGGACACTATTGGTAATTGTTAAAGACTAGTCTTCACAGTTGGTGTATCTCAACATGTGCATAAAATAACTAACCTGTGAAAATTTGAGCTCAATCGGTCATCGAACTTGCGAGATAATAATGAAAGAAAAAACACCCTTGTCACACCAAGTTGTGTGCGTTTAGATGGTTGATTTCGAGACCTCAAGTTGTAAATCTGAGGTCTCGAAATCAAATTCGTGGTAAATTACTTCTTTCTCGAAGACTATGTCACTTCAGAGGGAGCCGTTTCTCACAATGTTTTATACCATCTACCTCTCCCCATTACTCGTCACCGAGTAAGGTTTTATGCTAATAATTATTTTGAGTAATTACCAATAGTGTCCACTGCCTTTAACACAATCACACAATCTAAATATAAAACAGGTTTTTATTTTAAAGAAACGTTTTATCTGGTTTGAGCAATGAACTGGTCATTTAAAGCCACATTTAACTGTAATGTCCACTTATGAATCAATAGTTTGTGGACCTTTGCAATAATGACATGGCAACCAACAAAAAGTACCGTCCAGTCGCGCAAAACGTGTTCCAGTTTTGAGAGCCTTGGTTTTCCACTAGCCCGAATATCCTGACGTCATTGCTTCCGGGCTCGTGAATGACGTATTGGGACAAGTTTTACATCCACAAAAACATTGGAAAAAACAACCGACCCTTGTATTTAATTGTCCTCGCTGTGGTCAAACTTTGGAAACTGAAAGCAAATATCGTAGGCTTAAAACTTTCAGACAATGGTAATAGGTCCTCCTTTGATCTTAGTGAGGGCGCTATTTATGATGGTGACGTCGTGTAAAAGGGGTCTTTCGCAACAAACCCTCCTCACCCCAAACCTAAACACGCCTTGCCACAAACTCAGCCCATTTCGCCACAATGCCACCCTTCCGCAACCAAAACCATCCCATTTCGCCCGAAACTCACGCACTAAGTGTATACATCACCTGCAACCGTGAACCTCCTATTGCCCCTCGTTTGTTTACACTAACTTTTGCAACAGATCCTATTAGTTTTGTACACGATTTCCACCTGTGGACCTTTCCCGAACCGTGGACCTTATTGTCCTTATTTAGGTACCCGATTTGAATGCGTATACCTACTCACCCTGCCTTGCCCCAAAACCCACCCAATTTCGCCCCAACCCACCCTGACTCGCCCTAAATCCACACACACCTCGCCCCAAACCCTTAGCCCACCTATAGCCCCAAACTTACCACACAAGCTTCGCCCCACACCCACCCCACATCTCCCAAAACCCAAACCCACCTATGAATGTATACCAACCCATCCTCCTTGCCCATACTACCTCGCCCCATAGCCATACCAACTCGCCCGCCTTATCGATCTTTAAAGTCTCAGCCCATCAAACACTTTTGCCTTTAACATTAATTTTCCCGTAACTTCCTGCAATGTAAATAATGTAGAATAAGCTAAATTATTCGATCCTAAGTTTGCTTTTACAAGATAAACATGATTGTAAAATGTCATTGCATGGTAATTTGTTTATACAAAGCTAAATACGGACAAGGAAGAGCTAGTTTGTTTATTCATAAATTTGCTAATGGTTCATTGACTACGTCATTGCTATATGACGTTATATGATTTCCCCTTTAGAAAAACCTTGCTTTCCATTCTCAACTTTCATTTCTTGAAAGGCTTGCCTAACAATGGTTCAGTGAACATGAAAACAGGGGTCAGTTTTGTATCGTGTGAATCTGATGCATCATGAATACATGCGCAGAATAATAGGCCGATATTGCATTATACACTGTAGTGCTCAGAATAACACAACGCAAGGCAACTGTGAACCTCATACATACTGTGGTATCTGTGTGCATTGTTATAATTGACTCATAACTTGAAGATCGTTTTATTTTATTTGAAAGATGAACTACTCCGTGTTTATCTTCGTTCTTTTTGCGACATGTTTTACAACGACAACGACATTGACAATCGATGTGACGAGTGACATTGTGACTGTTCGAGAAGGTGAAAAGCTGAATTTGTCATGCAGCATAACGTTAGACGGTCAAGGTATAAGGGAATTTCGATGGTACCGAGGCTCGGACCCGGCACCGTATGGTTCCATTGATGTTACTAACTGTAGTATATCCTCTCTATGTCCAGAGGTAAACACCACAGACAATCGTGGAGTTTTACATTACAGAAGAGGTTTCCTAAGTGAAGCAACGTTGACATTAGTGATCAATCGTACTTTAACACGCGACAACACAAGTTTCTACTGTGGGTTATTTACATTGAGCAATACCTTCCCAAGGTCTGACAACATACACGTGATTATTCAGCATCTCCCAGATCCATCTTATCCCATGTGTTTAAGATCCAACTCGTCTACCAATGCAGACATTCTCTCCTTCTCTTGCTGGGCTGAATTAACCCAGCCCGTGGTTTCTCTGGAATGGACAGTGGAAGGAAGTAGTGCCGAAAGAATATCACTTTCACATCAAACCGAAATTTACGAAGACAGAGTTGAAAACACTCTGTTCCTCAACGAGCCAGGGATTCCTTCTGGCAGCTTAGTCTTCATTTGTCATATGACGAGTTCTGCGTTTCCTCATACCCGAATGAACTGTTCGATTAGACCTATCCTCATCCCCGGTGAGCAAACTACTGCAGTTATTCTGCCGTCTCCTGAGCAAACTACTGCAGGTATTCTGCCGGACCCAACAACAGCAACAACATCCCCGCGAAATGATCTTGCATCTACGAACCCAACAACAACCCCTTTTGCCCGGGACGGGACGCCTGCAACACCAACCGATCTCCCGCCACTGTCACACGCTGTTGTCATCGCAGCAGCTACATCTGCTTTCTTTGGTTTTACGACCATTATACTTCTGCTCATCATAGCATACCTGGTCTCATCAAAAAAGAGGAGATTCAATGACACAGAACCAAGGGTCGATTTACCATTGACGACTGTTGCTTCGTGTGCAACTCACATCAGTGACCAAGGCACCGGTCCGATGTATCAGAACACACGCCAACCACACCCATACGAGAATAGTTTGACACCTAACATTCACCACCAAGACGGAGACAAGTCGACCGGAGAGCGGCCGTCGACAGTTGACGCTATGCCAACTTACTACGAGCCCGTATTGGCAGGAGGTGGTAGCACACAGCAGGCTGGTGCTCAGAGACAGCCAGGGGGACGAGTCAAGGATACGTCTGCCGTGAATACGGGCGATGCGGAGTCAGGATACCAGGCTTTAGAAATGACCAACCAACCACTAACCGAGTATACCAAACTGGACTTAGCGCCACGCGATGGTTAGCCATGCGAAACATTTGTATTTTTATAATAAAAAATAAATTTGCATCTGGGATAAAGAATATTAATTTAGGTTGCACCCGTGACATCGATGTGTTTAAAGCACAGTATACTCAGTACTTTCCCAAGTATATACCAAAACAAGGGTTGTATTTTCTGAACAAGGAGCAATTGCAAGCGCCAGGCCTTTCTTGCAATAGGGCATGTCTGAGTAGATTCTTCATTGGGTTATGATAATCTTGATGGCTGGATAAGGACAAACACTTGGTTTACGTAAATGAAAACGATTTACTTAAAGACAGTGGACACTATTGGTAATTGTCAAAGACCGGTCTTCTCACTTGGTGAATCTCAACATATGCATAAAATAACAAACCTGTGAAAATTCGAGCTCAATCGGTCATCAAAGTTGCGAGATAATAATGAAAGAAAAAACACCCTGCAGGGGGCCCTGGTCACACGAAGTTGTGTGCTTTCAGATGCTTGATTTCGTGACCTCAAATTCTAAATATGAGGATTCGAAATCAATTCGTGGAAAATTACTTCTTTCTCGATAACTACGTCACTTCAGAGGGAGCCGTTTCTCACAATGTTATACTATCAACCTCTCCCCATTACTCGTTACCAAATGAGGTTTGATGCTGATAATTATTTTGAGTAGTTACCAATAGTGTCCACTGCCTTTAAAGGCACTGGACACCTTTGGTAATTGTCATTGACCAGTCTCCTCACTTGGTGTATCCCAACATAATATGCTCAAATTAACAACATGTCTGTGACAATTTGGGCTCGATTGGTCGTCGAAGTTGCTAGAGAATAGTGGAAGAAAAAACACAAGTTGTGTGCTTTCAGATGCTTGAATTCGAGACATCAGCTGCATCTCGAATTCAATTCAAATAATAGTGAGAAATTACTTCTTTTTCAAAACTACATTACGTCAGAGGGAACCGTTTCTCACAATGTTTTATACTATCAATAGATCTCCATTGCTCGTTACCAAGTAAGTTTTTATGCTAACAATTATTTTGAGTACTTACCAATAGTGTCCAGTGACTTGTATTGAAGTGATTTAAAACACGTTCTTCTTTTATGATCCAATGACCAGTTTAGTTTATAGCTGTGACACTTCGAATTCAAAACAAAACTTGCTTTCCATGTAAACTTTTATTCTTGAACGGTTTGGAGTTCAAAACAAAACTTGCTTTCCATGTAAACTCTCATTCTTGAATGGTTTGCACTCTTCTTTTTCGTCACCCTATATACGAGTACGAGCCTCACATGCGAGTAATTTCGTACTATGAGAATTTTTCCGCATAGCCTCAAAACGCTTCACACTATGTCGTACAAACTGTAGACCCTCAGTTAACGTTTGTTCGTCTTCTTCGAAGGAAGTTTGTTTTCATACATATATCTTTTATTAGTATCTACATTATTTGCTTCGATGTTTCTTCCTCTGTTCTTTTGTTATTTTGATTGCTAGATATTTTGATTACGTATTTTTTTGTGAAGCGATTTGAGGCTCTGCGGAAAGCGTTGGTAACGTTAGGTAATCACTCTTAAAACTAATAATCAGTGTTTGATATTAGAAAAACGCAATTTTTGAAACATTTCACTCTGAAGTAATGTGGTTATATTAAAAGATGAAAGGTGAAAGTTGTTATGATTGAAACAAAAAATCTGAAAAGCGTCTCATATCGTGTATTTCTAATTATTAGGGATTGTTCTTCCTGCGTGGTTGTATTCGCTCCGGATTTCGGCGATATCTAAAAGATGCTTCCTTCTTTTTAATTGAAATTTTCAGATGTTAGTTTTTGTACATTATCTACATTATATAGGATTTCAACAATCGAACGGTTATGGTAATCTTGGTATCTTATGGTAATGAAAATGAACAACTTAGACTAAGTTATAAAATTATAACATGTTCATTTTTAAGATTAAAATCACACACAATGTTTCAAAATCTATAATGAATGCAACTTCACGCTGCCAGTATTCTTTGGTCACCTTCTCTGTGTAGATTTGCAATGCTGAATCGAACTACGAGTACATAATAAGAGGAAATACTACTTGTTCTACTGCCAGTTTCGTTTAGTAGCCTACTCGATAATGGGCATGGTGGTATTGTGGCAACCCCCCCCCCCTCCCTCCATCCGCTGTCTATTGTGCCTTCGTTTTGTGTTTGGAATCTCAGGACAGAAACCGACCAAAAATTCAAGAAAACAAATTGTTTCCGGTTCAGCCCAACCCAGATGAGTAAGTTCCCCTGTGGGTCTTGAATCCTGGTCAATTCTGACCCGCAAGTGTTTAGACATTGTAGATTGACCCATGTTTCCTTTTTATACAAGCAGAGTGCCGTTCTTCTGCTGGGAGGGGGGGGGGGTGTGAAACGAATGGATCTTCTAAAATGTCAAATGTTTTACCCATAATGGAGGGCAAAAATGAACGTTTATGAAAAGTGGTTAAATGTTAATTAGAACAGAATGGTCCAAAGATACACAAATCTCACGTGCTCGCTTTGCGATCAGTGCCCAATTACTTACTTCAACCTATCTTTAACCACAAAAGGAGCCAAATGCCAAACAAAATAATGCTTACCACAATATGGTTACCAGCAACACACCGTGTCATATCAACTGTGACTGGTATCCTACTTGTTTTTGATAAGCAGAAAAGCGATAATCTGCTTAAGAAGCTCGATGCATTGATAATATTATTTAAAAAGCGCGATTCTGTTTATTTTGCTTTTGTAAAAGCAATGTGTTTGTGGAATTCCATGCATGGTTCTTAAAAAGAAAGTATGGACTCACGCGAGACTTGTGCACGATATCACGCTTTGCTGGGTCTAGTGAACATCAATGGTATAAAGGTCATTATGAGGAATATCATCAATACAAAATGTTAAATTCAATTGTTGATGTCAACACTGTATACACCGTTATAGAACTTTCGCTTCACTGTTTTGCTGTGGCTAGGTATAGCCAAGTAACCACGTGAAATACCCGTGTTATTGGATGGAACATCATATCTGAAAGATGAAAAGCACAGTGCTGATATTGATTGCTGCTGTCGTCACAGTGACGACAGCAGCAAGGATCACGCCAACGATGGATACGTTGACTGTTGGATTAGGTGAAGCGATACATTTATCATGTGTTATAACATTGTCAGATACTGAGGCTGCAGTGGGCCTATCAGAGGTGCGTTGGTACCGCGGTTCAAGCTTCGTGCTTTATGGCTCTATTGATGTTGAACGTGCTGGGTGTCCATCCGCGGGATTCCCGTGTCCCGAGGGGATCACTACGGATAACCGAGGCACCGTACGATATGAAATAGGTGCCAGCAATGATCCAGTATTGACTCTGACAATTAATAGTAGTACATTAGAAGATAACACCAGTTTCTTCTGTGGAATTATAAAGGTCGGAGGCTCCTCCCATACATCGAGTGGAATCACCGTTACTGTGTATGTTCCTGAAGCAACCACTCCCAATGGCCAGCAAACACCACTGGGAACCACACTCACTGCGTCTACCACCAACTCACCACACACAGCTACAATGATATCGTCACATCAAACAAGCACCACATCCATTAGAGATACAACATTACCTACAAGGCAAATTACGGTGGGTAGTTCCATCGCGCCATATAAAACAAGCACCACACAAATAACTTTAGGAACAACCATTAACACTATATCACCCTTAGTTACAGGAACCAGCACAAATAGACCCGTCTCTCTGACTGTACCGATACTCGCCGTGGTAGTGGCAGCTTGCATGGTTATTAACATCATACTCCTGATCATCATAGCATACCTAGTTTCCTCAAGAAAGAGGGGATCAAAAGATGCAGATTCAAGGCTTGGTTTACGCTCACCGGATGAAGAAGCATCACAAGGTAATGGTCCAACGTACCAAAACACAAATCAGCCACACACATACGAGAAAAGGATGAGAAACATTACTAACCAAGACGGAAACAAGTCGACCGGAGAGCGGCCGTTGACCGTTCACCCTTCACCAACACACTACGAGCCCGTACAGGCAGGAGTTGGTGGCGTACAACAGGCTGGTGCTCAGAGGCAGCCAGGGAGAGGAGTCCGGGATACATCTGCCGTCACTACGGGCGATGCAGAGTCAGGATACCAGGCTTTAGAAATGACCAACCAACCATCAGCCGAGTATACCAATCTGGACATAGCGATACTCGATGGTTAGAGAAGAGTTGAGGGCACAATGCTCTCAATACGAGATTTACGGCTAATAATGACAATAACTCTTCTAACCTAAAGCTTTATAATTAGTAAATAATTGTTTACGGTTTGTGGTCATCAAAAAGGTTTAAATTCTTACTTGTTATTCAAAATGCTTGCTGGTAAAATGTTTTATAAAAAGCCGTATGTATAGGTGTATTTAAAGGACAATACTTAGCCTTAGTGTAATATTATTTCATAACCGCTAATGTTTTGCCTTTCTTCACACTTGTAACTTCAGCACAAGAAAAATAGTTCTTTAGATTGTGAGTTTTGTAAAAACCAATGCATAAGCCACAGAGAACATTACTTTAGGGAGTTAATGTGGGCTGTGTGTGTTTTTATCTTCAAGTAATTGCTTCAAAATAGAATAATAAGGGAATCAATGTGTGGTGAAGTGGTTTAATCCCCAACGAGGCCTGGTTCTTGATAATTTTACCGAGATGAAGTCGAGGTAAATTATCAAGAACCAGGCCTTGGCAGGTTTAAACCACTAGTTGAAAACCGATTCAACACACTTTGATTCCCATTCATAAATACCTTTTTGGTCAAAAAACATCAACACTTTTGGTAAACAAGTAAAGTAAATGCAAAAATTATAATTGTTAAATGATTTCTTTCAACACAACACCCCTCCAGCTATGAAATGGAAAGGCCCTCCGCCGCCCTCTGGTAAACAACTCCTTATAAGGGAATGCTGTTTGCGCCGCGCGTATCGCGTGATGTGGCGCTTACTGCCCCGGCCGTTGCTGCTCTCGACCAATAGGAATGAACTCGCGTGTCACGCCCATGTTTCAACACTTTTTACTGGTCATAAACAACGGTTTATACACACCCACGTGACGCGCTGAGGTATTTATGAATGCAAGTTCAAAGCACTCCAAAGAAAGTCTTCAATATTGCACTATGGTTAAAAAGTAAGACTTCTGGAGGCAGTGAAATTCTTGGTGCGGGGAAGCTTTTTCTAAGAAAGTTCAAAATGTAAATTGAGAGACAGATCATTTGAGGAGATTGGTATTGACCGATAGGGTCATGTTTGCGTAACATCTTAAGATATACCCTCTGTACATGACGTCACTTCAGTATAGCGCCCTCATCTGACGTCACATCGAGGCTCGTGAACTACGCCAAAGATCTGCCTTTGAACCTACGCCAATGCCCGTCCACATGATCACCTTTCACCTACATTCGTTTACGCATAACAACACTGCATGCAATGCACTGTCCATAATACACTAGGCACACTGCATGATGCAGACGACCGAAAGTAAGCTTTCCATATTATTTTATGATTGATCCGAATGACATTTTTGTCAGCTGCACCCACATCACTTCGGACCAATCAAAACACAGATGAACAGCTTATGTAAGTGCATGTTGATCCAATGAAATCATTGTATCCAATGAAATCACTGTAAATCACAGCAAATACCTGTCTTGACAGGGGACCAGACTAAAATGGGGATTGTTCAATGGCCAATATAATGGGCATTTTACCATTCTGTGCGTTTCCATTGTTTCATCACTGATTTTCTGCCAAGCTATATAGCGGCCGATGAACGTAAGGTCTACCGGTAGCATAAACCGGTGTAAAAGAACAAACAAAACATTGTCGCAAATAGTTTTGAATAATTGCACTGTGTTTGATCATGAGTTTCGGTAGATGGATTTCACAATGTACATTGTTTCAGATTTTCTCTACAATAACTGCTATCTCTATAGTCGGAGTATCTAAAGCCGTGTTCGCATTGGACTTAAAATGATTAACTTACCCCCGCAAACTGTTAACTTTACCGATATTTAGTCCAGGTGCGAACAGCCGGTACTTACCGGGCTGCTAAGTTACCAGACCCCAAAGTCCAATGCGAACGCGGCTTAATCCTCTTCAGCTCTTGTAATTGGAGAACAAAAACCATAAAGCATAACTGATCCTGTTCTTTTATTTTAACATTTGTTAAGTGCATAAATACAGCCTCGAGGATCTATTGTTATTGCGTGTATAAGGCCTTTATAGAAAATATCATTTAATGTGAACAACAGACAACAGGTTGGCATTCCGAAACTCCACAACAAGTTTCACTCGTGCAGCTTCTTATACAATCAGAAAGATATACAGAGACAAATACAGCGCAGATATCCTTTACTTTTCAAACAGTTGGAACTTGATCATGACATCCCTTTAAGGTTCATGATTTGAACTTCGAGAGCGTACACGGCAACTCCAAAAATGTTTTCAATCCAGGGCACGGGACTGCATTGGCTTGTTGTGAGCAGTCCGGTGGCTCGGGGCTGCTTTGACAAAATACAATCTTAAAGGCAGTGGACACTATTGGTAATTACTCAAAATAACTATCAGCATAAAACCTTTCTTAGTGACGAGTAATGCGGAGAGGTTGATGGTATAAAACACTGTGAGAAACGGCTCCCTCTGAAGTGCCATAGTTTTCGAGAAGGAAGTATTTTTCAACGAATTTGATTTCGAGACCTCAGATTTAGAACTTCAGGTCTCGAAATCAACCATCTAAACGTACACAGCTTCGTGTGACAAGGGTGTTTTTTTCTTTCATTGTTATCTCGCAAGTTCGATGACCGATTGAGCTCAAATTTTCACAGGTTTGATGTTTTATGCATATGTTGAGATACACCAGCTGTGAAGGCTAGTCTTTGACAATTACCAATAGTGTTCACTGCCTTTAATCTATAACGCAAAATATGGTTGTTTTGTGAAAGTAAAAATAACAACACAAACTTGGTTGGCGTACCCAAACTCTACGATTTAGTTTCACTCACTCAGTTTCTCATGAACACGTAACAGACATGAAAGGCAATGTATACCATTATTTGACTGTTTTAATCCATATAACTGATACAAAAATTACCTATGATTATTTAATTTCATAAGGTGGTACCATATTATCACACATCTACGCTATAATTGTGTCCAATCCAGCGCACGAGACTCTGTTGAATTGTTGTGAGCAAACTGGTGGAGAGCCTCGGGCTGCTTTGACAAAAATACAACTCAGTCATAATATTCCAAGTGTGGATGTGTTATGCAAATTAATAAAAACGTATTGTACACGATACACTTTTACGGTTCAGGAAATACGTACGATACGGTCGGGGTCGGGAATGGAACGAGGAAGTTGGACATTGCATTGGTTTGCATGAATGTATTTTATTGCAAGCGATACCTGCGAGTGGTATAATTTCATGATAAGTCAGTTCTCTTGCCACCATTTTGTTCTATTCTGAATATAGGCCTATTTTATCATAGAAAATGAACACCGCGGTTTTAAGGATTACAGTGCTCGCCACTGTCGTCACCATGGCGACATCAGCGACGATCACACCCACGGTGCAAACGGTGACTGTTCGATTAGGTGAAGCGATACATTTATCATGTAATATAACATTGTCAGATATTGATGCTGCAGTGGGCCTATCAGAGGTGCGTTGGTACCGCGGTTCAAGCCTCGTGCCTTATGGCTCTATTGATGTTGAACGTAATGGGTGTCCAGCCGCGGGATTGCCGTGTCCCGAGGGGATCACTACCGATAACCGAGGCACCGTACGATATGAAATAGGGGCCAGCAATGATCCAGTATTGACTCTGACAATTAGCGGTAGTACATTGAACGATAGCACCAGTTTCTCCTGTGGAATTATAAAGGTCGGAGGCTCCTCCCAAACATCGAGTCGAATCACCGTTACTGTGTATGTTCATGAAGCAAGCACTCCCAATGGCCAGCAAACACCACTGGGAACCACACCCACTGCGTCTACCTCTAACTCACCACACACTACTTCAGTGAATGGGTCTATCTCGTCTCATCAAACAAGCAACACACCCATTGCGGATACAACATCCCCTACAAGGCAAACTACAGTGGGTAGTTCCATCTCGTCACTTCAGTCTAGCACCACATCCAATGGAGATGCATCCTCAACAACAAGGCATACTACTGGTGAAGTCACCGCCACTCCTATCGCCCCAATGCCCAGTGAACAATCTTTGATGGAACCAACTACAATCAAACCAGACACCGGGTTTTCCTCCATAGTGACTATTGTGACACCAATGACAACGATGTTGGCATCAGTACCTGGTGCCATCGGTTCCCCAGCCAGCACCACGACGATCATTGCAGTGGCAGCATCAGCTTGTGTCATCGTCATTCTGTTCGTCATAATAGCTCGCCTCGTATCGAGGAAGAGTCGTCCCAGCGAGCCAACGCTGCTCAATCTCACCGAACCCACACCAGGCAGCCGAAATGCGAACGTGTATAGACAGGATCAAGAATCTCCACATATATACGAAGGCACGCTGGCGAGAACCACGCAACCACAGGACGTGGAAAGCTCAACAAGTGAACTACCACCACCAATTTATGCTATCCCAAGCACCAGACGTAAGGATCAAACGGCTTGCAATGTTTATACCCAGCAGAATACTGTCCCAACAAGGCGACCGGGGCACCGTGACCAGCATGACGATCCAGAGATTAATGCCGTCGAACCTAGCCAAGACAAGGTAGGGTACCCTGCTTCGCAGCCATCACACGGCGAACCGCCAGAGTATGCCAGGATCGACCCTCATTCACGCCCAACATCGACAGTAGAAAGCGGGCACTCTGCTTTGCGTGTGGCAGCAATGAGACCCGACCAAGCCGAAGAAGGTGACTGTGCGGCACGCCCTAGGGCAGAGACCCCACAACCACCCGAGTACGCTCAGCTCGAACCAGACTCGGAACCACAAACGGCAGGAATCCCGGAACCTTCCTCAGGAAGTGCTGAATATGGTACGGCTACATCAGTGAACCCAGATGATGTAATCGCGAAACATGTCCCACCGGAGTATGCTACGCTCGAACCAGATTCAGAGCCACAAGCAGCAGGAATCCCGGAACACTCTTCACCGGAGTATGCTACGCTCGAACCAGGTACAGGGGTTCCGGTTGTTGCCGAGGAATCCGGCTTAGAGTACCAAGAGGCTGGAGATCCGGAAGATACGTCTCCGGAGTACGCTACGCTCAACCCGGACATTGAGACATCTGATTACGGCGACGGTGAGTATTTTTTGAATTGTGACGTAGCATTGACGTAACAGCAGGTTGCTCACTAAAATGTTTATTTTAAAGAACAAACCCCTCAGTTATCCCGTTGGTACAGAACTAAACAGTGTCATCCCCTCCATTTAAACTCGGGTTATAGGTAAGGTCATACTTCAGTGTTTGGTCCCGAAAAGAAATTGTGTTATTCGAAAAAAAAAAAAACTTTTTATAAAGATGATAATGGTGGTAAGCCCTGCGAAAAAAAAGTATTTCGATTCAAAGATCGTCTGCAGGTGACTTTTGGAAATGTCCATGGTTTCCGTTTGAATGTTGTAGTTAGCACCCGCTGGCATCTCGCTAGTGGGAATGGATTTGACATTCTTTAATTAATAAAAAACACGGTTACACTTTTTTCCCTTTAATCATTATGACACTGCATTCAACTTACACTACATTCAAAATATCAAAACAAACGATGACCCAACCTTTAAGTTAATACCCTGTGCCAATTCCATTGAGCTGCTTAAGCACAAAAACTAACTAAGCACAACAAAATGATGCTAAGCAGAAACAGGTTACCAGCTACAAGACCATTTCACATGTGCACAATGTCACTGGTATTCTGCCTAAATTTGTTTAGCAGGAAACTGCTAAGCACAATCTTCTGCTTAAGCAACTCTATGCAATTGATCACAGGTAATATGTACCTTCATTTCGTGTTTATAGCCAAACACCACAATATAACTCCCTTTTTCTTCCTTTTTAATGCCATGTTCAGAGGTAGAGCTTCTGACGGATGATTTGTACGCCGAACCGTTCCCAACGATGTAACCCTATCACAGGAAAACACCTTATGGTTATTCAAAGATGACAACGAGGTTGACTCTGTTTCGCCCGTCTCTCCCAAATGAAATGTTTAGTAATAATTATAATGATAATAACCAGTTTTTATAAAGTGCTTTTCACACCCCAAGGGCGTCCCAAAGTGCTCCCAAAATTATTACCCCTGCGGCTGATTTCACGATACGCTAGGATTAACCCTATCTAGAGTTAGGACGAGTAACCCGTCCTAACTTAGAGGACGAGTAACCCGTCCTAACTTAGAGGACGAGTATTAAACCCGTCCTAACTTAGGATGGGTTCAATGCGTCCTACGTCTTCAGATAGGGAACTTAACTCGTCCTAAGTCCTAAGTTAGGATGAGTTTGGTGAAATCGACGGCAGGTCACTGGGCCATTTAATTCATTCCTTAAACCATCTCAGCTCCATGGGGAGAAGCCTGTGCAACAAAATGCACTACTTAGCTAAATCAATCACAAGAACCCCTCACATGAGATTTGACATCAGTATGACCAGACCCAAAAATTAATAAAGCACTGAGATTCAACTTAAGGTGACTTGTCAACATTGTTCAGCAATTAAGATTGATATGCATAATGGAGATCAGTCCTATAGCTCTTTGTGTTGTTTGCGCCAGTGGCATAACCGTACTTTTTGCATTACATTCACATTAATCAAATAATGATGGGCTTATAATGGCTTTTCATGCATTTTAATGAATGAGTCACATACAGTAAACCGTATATTATGCTAGACTAGTGACTAAAATGGTTTTAAAAATACATGGTTAAAAAACATATTGATGTATACTTAATTTGAAAATGTATAATAATTGTGCATTGTGAAAAGGCCGTGTCACACAAGGCAATTTACAGGGAGTCAGTTGTTCAAAAAGGAAATGCTTTTACATGACAGTTTTATCACTATTTTCTTGGGCTTTAGTGAGATACAGCTGAGAGAATATGAGTTACAGCTGCGATAATGTATCTTTTGCTGCCGAAATATTCCTTGTGCAGGGCTCAGTTTCATGAAGCCTGTAAAAGCACAAATTTTTGCTAAGCAAAGAAAAGTATTGCTAAACATAAACAGTATACCAGCCAAAATTACATTAAGTTTACATTGTTGTGCCTGGTGCCCTACTTAATTTTTGCTTGGCAAAGAAATTTGTCTGGCAGTATTTTCTGCTTAACAGCTTTATGAAACTGGGCCATGTGCAGGGCCCAATTTCATTGAGCTGCTAAGCACGAAAATTTGCTTAGCATGAAATTTTGTCCTTGATTAAAACAGGATTACCAACCAAATTTCCACTTGTTGCATTTTGCTTGTTATTGGTATTCAAACTGTTGTTTGCTTATCCTAAAAATCACGTGGAAATGAATTTGGTTAGTAATTCTGTTTTTATGAAGGCAAACATTTCATGCTAAGCAAATTTTTGCGCTGAGCAGCTCTATGAAATTGGGCCCAGATGGTTGCCTGTAAAAAATGCAACGTGTGACTTGGCTGTAAGTTTATGCTTTGTGATCTGCATTACATTTTACTTTTAAGGTATTTGCCATTAACAGGTTCACATTTAACTGCATGTTTTCACATCCAAATTTAATGCTTCAAATTTTCATAAAAGTCCGAAAATTTCAATCGAAACAGGATTTTAAATCAACAAATTTGTCTTTTACCATTTTTTCCTCTAAACTGTGAAAAACATGCTCCGGATTTTAGAAATCAATCTAGTTTTGTTAAGCTAACAATTAAAAAGTTGATAAATTCCAGTTATTTGTTGGCAAGATAACGCACATTTTGTCATGTTTGTAGTCCAAGGGATAACAAAATCTATCCTATCCTCTTTCTTTGCTTGGTTTGAGCAGCAAAGGATAGAAAAATCTATCCCTTCCTCTTTTCGGCTAGGTTTGAGGAACAAGGGATAGAAAATTCTATCCCCTCCTCTTTTCTGCTGGATCTGAGGAACAAGGGATAGAAAATTCTATCCCCTCATCTTTTTCGCTGGGCTTGAGGAACAAGGGATAGAAAACCTTGACCTAAATTATATCAATTCGAACCACAATATTAAACTTTGATTTTTGTCAGCTTTCCCAATATTGATGTACATAATTGTTAATAAAAAGGTTTGCGTATTTTTTGTATATATGGTAAGATGCAGGAATATTAGTATGAGTGCGCAATTTGGCAAATTTGTTTGCTAACAAAAATGAATAAACAAAAAAGGTAAATAATTTTGTTTATGGTTCACCAGGTTCCAACTAGGTGCCTCAAGCAATAATTTTATGTTGTGAAGAAAAATAGCATGATTTTAACATTTAAGATACAACTTTAAGAAAAATGCTATGTATTAAAAAAAAAAGTGAAATGTGAAAAAGTGTAGTTAAATGTGAACCTGTTCATTTTGAAGGATGTGTTTATTGTTTATAAACACACGGTACTTTTTGAAAAGTCATTCATATTTTATTTTGTAGCGGGTGGGGCGTAACGGCTCTCAGGCGACTAAACTCTCGCGAGACTTTGCATGTTTCGAAATACCTCTTCTCCTGGAGACTTCTGCTCGGGATTATCAGTTCGACCCACTGTCTCGCGAGAGCAGTAAAGTTGCGTGAGAGCCGACTACAGCGACACACAGATCATGCGCGTAGTGAATTCTCTGTGACCAGTGCCCAGTTTTAAAAATTTTGTTCAGCTGCTAAACAGAAACAAATTGCTGAACAAGTTTCTGCTTTGCACTTGTATATAATTCTCAACTTTGCTATCGCTGGTAAATGAATAATGTAATCGCATTTACTCGGGTGGTCAAGTAATTCTAAAATCATTTAACTGTGTGTGCGCAGTATTATGGCAAAGGTCGTGGATTCGAATCCCACCGAGTAATGAACCGTTCCGGGTTTCCACTAAGCTCCGCCCACCGCGCACGTGAGCAAGACACGTGTATAAACACTCCCAATGATATTCTGCACGATTCTGCCGCGTGTGCCAAATATACGCGCACGCATATCCGAGTTTGTCGGACCACAATCATCTGTGATTGGTCAAAATGGGTGAACGCACACAGTTTGATTGACAGGCCGGATCGGTCCATTGCCTGTGCCTGTTTTCACAGAGCTCAGGATAGTACCGCGTATAGAACAGTGCCTACACACATTGGTGTATTATGGGTAAAACCAATAATTATTTAGAGTTATTGTTTATGTAAGTTGATAATTGAATAAAACGGTGTACTGATGTTGTGATAACAGCGAGTGGATTTCATAAAACTGTTTACGGAACGTTCCGCTTAGCAATGTTTTCTTTGCTATCCAAACAATAAATATTGGGGCAACAACGAAAACTGATAGAATTTTAAATGGCAACCAGTTTCTATTAAGCAAGGTTCTGAGCTTGATGTGTTAGTGCTTGGAGGCTTAGAGCTGCTTACACGCAAAAAGTAACTAAGCACAAAAATAACTAAGCACAAAAAGTGCTTATCAGAATAGGGTTGCCATCCGAAATACTATTCCGCATGTATAATTGATATCCGAAAGTGATATTCTGATCATCAAAAAATGTTAAACATTATTTTCTGCTTAAGCAGATCAGCAGATCTGTGAATTTGGACCAAGATATTTCGTGCGACAATGGCATTCTTATAAAGCTTTTGTGATGGTTTGCAGACCCGCGTGGAGTCACAGGGTGCGAGTTTTTGTTCTTTTGAGAGTGAAGGGCAATCTGAATCACTCTTTTAGAGTGAAATTGGAATGAACTTCACTCTAAATCGAGTACAAAGTACCTCAGCAATTTATCTACAACTATTGAAGGAAAAAACACAAGATAGTGACGCTTGGCGCAAGCTAAATACATGCCCTCAAAGTTGAAACAATACCTGATTTTTTCACGTTAGGCAAATGCTTCTCTAGGTTCGTTACGTCGTTGTATACCTTCTCCGACCTCCCCACTAGCTAGAAACATTGTTTTAGAAAAAGATCTTTTCTCTTCATGTCAAAATGTGTAATTTATTCCGGATTCTCGAAGCACGACGGCTCGATTTTAGTGCTGCACAGCGCTGAAAAAGACTTGCAAACTGACCTGCCCATCCAGCAGTAATACCTGGCCGACATTGCCGGAAAACCGCAAGAAAAAAACGTTTTGGAAACGTACAAACTCACGACTAGGACTTGAATGAAGGTGCACGTTCGTATGTGTTTAATGTTCGATCGAAGTCTGCCTCGATTGACGTCACAAAAGGGGTAGACGGAGTCACCCCAACACAACTTAATTCTTAAATCGTTAAAAACAATTACTCAAAAAAATAATTTGTTGTTCAGAAACATAACTACTCTAATGTTTGAAAAATCTATTTCCTGGTGACTTTAATGAAACCATCTCTTCTGTTATTTCACATGATAGTGTGGAAAATAAAGTAAAGTAAAAGTCAAGTAAGTATATAATTCACTAATGACGCACGTGTATTCGGACAGGGGAGAGCCACATCTACATGTTCGAAGAGAAATTGTTTGATCATTCCAGTTAGTACCCTGCTTTTAAAAGTAATTGCATATCTATTTATTTACGTCGTCATTAATTTGGTTTATTTTGACATCAAACCTTTGAGTTCGTAGACCAGGACTGTGAGTGTCAGAGTCACGGTGTCCCAGGAATTATAAAGCCGGACAGATTTGGTCTCGTAGAGGAGGGAGATAATTCAAAAGAGGGCGCTTTCAGAAGAAGTTTGTACACTCAACGGCCGTGGGCGGGGTGGGGGTGTCTGGGGACGACAAAAATGTCCTTTCAGTATACTGCCACCATGGCGGTACATGGTCTTTTAAACAAAAACAAATTATAACAAAATTTACAATAATTCACAAAACAAAACCGCACACAGTTTCGCAAACACCATTATAATTACACAAAGACACGACGTGGAGAACGACACGCCCACGTTCGCATCGGAGCACATTCAGCTTCAACAAGAGAGAAATGCTGAAAGGACTGAGTCAAGTCAATCACACACGTCGCCGGCCGAGCATCAGCGCTACAAAACGGCGAATCGCACAAAATCGCCAACTGCAAATTTACAAACAAGATAGAAGTAGTTGCCTGGGATTTTTTTCTTCGTAAAATGGCATCCCGTGGCGGACCACGAGCTGTAGGTTCAGACGGCAGTGACTTTACGCACAGGGAACAAGTTGCGGTACGGTATCAAACAAGGTAAGAGAGGGCATCTGTGCACTTAAATAAAGGCATGTCTTAATGGAAACGCATCTATTTCCGACATTTCTATCTTTTTAACGTTCTGGTTCTGGGACAGTGACAATTTCTACATTTGATTGATAAATGAAAGAACCTCTTCTCTCTATAATTATATTCATGACCAGGGAAAGAAACAAATATCAATCCAGTCTTCATGTTCCCTTTAAAAAAACTGTGTAATCATTTTAAATCAACAGATCAATTGTTTTTTTTTAAGTAACCTCGTACTCGTATCGTATCGTACGTAAGCAAAGAAAAGTCTACATGTAGCCCACCTTGTTGAGATACACATTTGTAATTGTAAATGGCCTGTCTCTCATCACAGTTGTCATATGGCTACTGTGATGGGCTACTGTGATGAGATTGATGTTAAAAGAGAGCCGTACACTAATAATAACACTTGTGAAAATGTTGATAATTGTTAGCGGCCCCGATGTAAGTTCAGTCCGCCCAAAGTCAAAGTGCAGATAAGGCAACGTTGCCTTATTGTGCAACGTTGAGTAGCAGAATTGAGAAACGTTGCCGAATTGCACTACTTCAAAGTTGCACTATTCGGCAACTCTTGCATTCAAACACAAAAAGGGAATCGAAAAAGGCTTTGTTGGAATAGTTAAAATCATATAATAGTATTGTACAGTTCCTTACCCAACTTTCTATCTGTGCAAATCAAAGAGTTATATGTGCGTTTTTGCGCAAATGGCTTTTGAAAATCATCACTCCACACTTGCCGTTCAGGAAAACTGCGACGCCATTTTACTGTGTCAGATTGTATCCTCGTCCAGCGGTATTAATTTATAAAGTTTAAAAACCACTCTTATTTTAAAAATAACATTGATTATAGTCAATAAAAAAATGATATTACAGTTTTAAATTAAACTTAATATTTTTTATTGTTAAAATTTAATAAAATAAAAACTTTATTTATGTTAAGTTTTTTAATGTATTGACGTGCCTGACCATTCATGAATTGCACGAAACATAAACAGATGGTGGGAAACTTGGAAGAGCCTTGTAATAGTAAAAACTATTTTAGTAACTTTGCTCCTTGCCTTGGCTGAAGTAGTTTGGATAACAAATTTTGTATGTAGACGAGAATTTCATATTAAAGCAGGGAACCTAAGTAAATATAGTGACAACTTTGGCAAGAGTAGGCCTGTCTATGTCCAAGGGACCGTGGTTTGAAACTTGAGATCGGCCCGATGCCGGAATTTTTCATTTACGCCAGACAAGTTCGTTGTGGTGGACCCAAAATATTTTGGAGGTTGAGAGGGGGGGGGGGGGGGAGATGTGCAGGCGGTTCTCTAACTTAGCCATCCCGGCCCGTCCCATTGACATAATTGATTTAAAACAGTAGATTGCAACCAAATGTAAACAAGTAAAAAGGAAGGTACAGTAATTATTTCGAGAGGAAATAATTATTAATATATATTCTTATTTTAATATTTTAATAATTATTCTTATATACATCTACTTATCTTGTCTATATTTATCCTTACAGCACACTACTCAAATCCAAAGTGAGGGTATGTGCCTACGTGAACCTTTTAGTCTCTCTGCCTCAAGCTGCCTACATTGCAAACGCACATCTCAACTACATCCTACTTCCCCCAGTCATCCAGCCTGGTTTCTACCACTACATGATCCTGTTGTCCTCTGTCTTCTCCCTTCTCTACATCATGGCGTTGCCTCGTAACAAGAAGCTCTTCATCCAGCTAGGCAACCTAGGAACACTTCTCATCGGCTTGGGCGGCGTGATGGTCGGCCTCCTTGTACAGTTTCCCTCAATTAAACAATTCCTTGTAGCGGGGGATTTCAAGAAGATATTGCGGCCCGATATATTTCTTGCTGTGACGTGGTACATCGTGCTGAAGATTAAAGTTATTCTGTTCATACAGACTATTTATTATGCAAGAAAGTTACAGGCAACATGGGACGCTAAGAAGACAAAATGATTTAGGTTGCGGGAATTCTGTTTCTTAGACTTTTAATTTAATTATTTCCTTAAAGCTTGTATACAAAGCCTCTTATGAAAGCTCTTTCTTAACCTCTCTGAGTGGTTTACACACGTTTTGATACTCCTATGTACATGCTGGCTGGCACCCCTAGTGCAGTGACTTGCTTAGTCACAAGTTTCTGCTTAACTTGGAATTATGAGTTATTTACCCACACCTGTGACGTCATGCTATTGTTAAAATCATAATGGTGCGCAGCTTCCAGCTTGGGCATTATCCTGTACATAAACCACAAGGGAAAATGACTGGGTAAATTTCAAATGATTTGGGGCGGAACAAATAAAAATTTACTGGAGCGGGATTTGAACCAACAACCTTCAGATTGTGCTTCAATCCGGTGGTCGTTGGTTAAAATCCTGCTTTATTGGTTGTTTTTCAACTGTCCCCAAATTATCTTTTTGAATTTCTCAGGCTATAGATGCAGTTGGTGTGTAAAAAAAATGGTTCATGCAAGATTTTGTACAGCAACCTGTGCATTATGAGCAAACCCAGGGGTGGATTTCACAATAGAGTTATGACTAGTCTTGTCTCAAGTTAGGGCGAGTTACTCGCCCTAACTTAGGACTAGCATTAAGTTTTAATATCTCCTATGACTGGTCCTAAGTTGGGACTAGTCCTAACTCTTTGTGAAATCGACCACTGGTACCATTTGCACAGTGCCATACATGTTAACATCTCTTATATTGTTGCGGTACCCGCTGCCAAAACATAGGATTCAAACTGCCTGTCGGGCAACCTCGGTAGTCTAGTTGGTTGGACACTGCTCTAGAATTGCAAGGGTGGTGGGTTCGAATCCCACCCGAGTAACATGCCTGTGATAGTTTTTCACAGGACTCGGGGGGGGGGGGGGAAGTACTGAGTATACAGTGCCAACACACATCAGTGTATGGGTAAAACAAAAAACAAAAATTAATACTCTTTATCCCCGACGAAATTTAACATCTCTTATTATGTTACATGTAATTCAACACTGAAATGGGTGTTGGTCAGCTCTTAAAGTACACAAGCTTGCCCTCGAACCATGTGACCGTCTTTAGTCTTGGGAATTCAAATTGATTATGCAGTTACTTGTGATTAAGCAAGTCATTTTATCATGTTATTCAAATCTCAATCGCAAATGGTGTATTACTTTTATATATGCCAGTCCAAATAATATCAAAATGTTTGCAAAATGAGAATTGGGGTTATTCTCAGTAGTGGTTTTAAAGTGTTTACAACATTCTTCAAAATGTCATTCAAGAATATTAATTTTAAAAAATTTATCAAAAATACTTGTATTCTTGTAAAATAAGCTATAAATTAATGAATAAAACTCCTTTAACCTTTTATGGTACAACTCAACGTTATCTTGTGTCATTTATGGATCAATGTTTGTTTTGTTTTTTATACAAAGCACATGTATAATCAAATCGTTTTTTAAGCGTAATATGTTTAAGTTTTTTTTTTTCTAATTCATTAGAATAATGTACAACCATCTATTTTTTTTTCTAAACAGTCTAAAGGAATGATTTTTCTCACCGCAATAGCCACCGAAACTATTTTAAAAAGTATAATAATTATGGACATGTTCAATTTCCCAAAATTATTTCGACCTACTTTGGTAAGCGCCCTCTGGCGTTTATAACAGTCGATACTGACCGCCCTCTATAGTTTGTCTAATGCGGTGACGCGCCATTTTTGATGTGTACGTTCTATCGAAAACATTGGAAATCAACCATAAATTTGTCTCGCTTCGCTTCCTATTTTACTGACATTTTATTTTAATGAAAATGGCATACCAGCCATCGCAAGTATTCGCCTCGTTCACTCCACAGACAGAAGAAACCAAACATTTGCCGAGTAACGTTCAGAAAGGAAACAAGCTTGTCCGGGAAGTGCAAGTTTCCTCGACGGGCGAGTCGTTTCTTGCCCCGGACAGGGCGACTGTTCAGGTGGTTGTCACGAGCAGTAAAGACTCGATTGGTGATGTCAAGTCCAGCACAACCAGACGACTGGATTACATCATACAAACACTGCACACACACAATGTTAAGGTAGTTGTCCACCTTTTGTATTTGTTGTATTTTATTTTCTGCCAAACTAAAATAAAGTCGACCCAGACCCAGTCACTGAGTCAGACCCCCGCGGTACGAAAGCCTCACTGTCATTTTTACAGCAAAGACAAGGTCTAAAATGTTTGCCACACGACAGTCGACAGGACCCATTTTTTCGCAGACAAGTTTCTGTATCCTGCCAGTGCCACCACTTTATAATTCGTTATGAAATGAAATTCCTTTTTGTTTGTAATTGAATGAAAAAGTGGTGGCAGGGTACTTTCTTTCTGTACTACAGAAAGAAAGTCTACCATCAAAATCAAATCAAGACTGTCAGACATTAAGCCGACCGGGCTCTGGGCGCAGTGAGGGTGCGCAAATTTCAATGGTAATGGTTGCTTTATCTATCCACTCCGTCGCAATGTGGCCGGCAAAAGTCGTCATGCACTGTACAATAGCCTTTTTAAAATTAATTTGCAAGAAATATGACGTAATTTATCCAACTACATACATGTAATTGTAATTCTCATATTGAGAAGTAGTCAATCATAATCTTGTTCACTCCAAGTTCATTTTCTGGTCCAAAATGACTTAACTTCATTTTAAAACATGTTTAAACCACAACGCAAATTACCACTTAGTGACGTCACTTTGACAGCTCAGTTAAAAAAAAAAAAAAGTGGCTTAAAAATGTCCAATTACACCACCACTGTCATGATTGTAGCTCTCAATCAACTTGTTTCAATAATTTTCAGCATTTTTTGTGTGTTAATTTCCAGGAAGGTGATGTGACAATCAGTAAATTCATCCAGCGCGTCGACAGTCTGTACACTATGGAGGCAGAAGTTACCATTATCTTCGTTGACTTCACCAAGTGCCAGTCGGTTTGTAACTTCCTTGTGGAGAAACTTGATGAGACGGTCAAGCTGCATCCTCCTCACTTCTACCATTGCACAAAGAGTTTAGAAGGCCTAAGGTAAGTCCCTACCTCTACCCCCTCCCAACCCCACCCCCTCCCAACCCACCCAATCAGGCAATGAGCCATTTGCGGGTTGGATTTAAATGATATCTAGTATAATTTAGACTTGTTGACAAGTCGTGAGTGATTTGTCACGGTGATAGTCCAGTCATGGATGGTGGTGGCACAAAACATGTTTGAAAATCAGTGTTAGAAATGAATGGCAACACAGTAGGAGGGTTAACAAGATACATTTTTTGACAATTTTGATAGCTAGCTACATGTTCACATGTTCAGTCAGCTCTCTTTATGACAAAGTCACTGGGACTGGCCAAATAACCTCTTTATAAAATAACAAATGAAAAATAAGAAAATTTGTTATGAGAGGACAGCAAAACAAAGAATGTTCTCTTCAAAATGTACATGTACTCTTTATATTGGAAGCAGAAACTACAAAACCAACAGTGCTGCATGCCCGGAATTACATGGAGACCATGGCCTCAATTGCCCCTGTGGTGGTCTTGGTGCCCCTTCAGAAGTTTCCCTCTACTCTAGACTCTAATGGAAGTGCCCCTTTGCAAAATGAAAATGACCTTGCCCTCTCAAAGATGAAATTCCAGACCTAATGCTGTTTTCATGGAGACTTGACTTGGTGTAAATATTTTGCAGGGTAACGACCTTCAACATTTTGTACAATGTAGTGGGTGAAAAAAATATTACTTTAAAAAAGGGATATATTTTTTATTTCTGTTCAGGAGGCTGGCATGTCTGAATGCAGTGCAAAATGCTCGACAGAAAGCCCTGGACGTCGCACGGTTGCTCCGTCAGGGGCTTGGGAGACCACTGGCCATACGAGAGGAGGAGACCACAGAGATTGAGGGGTCACCGCGAGGTTCAGCCAACGGGAACGACGGACCGCTAACGTTCCAGCAACGCATCGCTAACGCCACGGTCACAGTGACCGTTAAGGTTTTTGCGCAGTTTGAACTTGTGTCCAGAGAGAAAGGCAGGCAGACAAAGACATGACTGAACTGAGGATAACGTGGAAAGATTTTAAATAGTTTACATGGGGTGTGCATTTCTATGGAGAGGTACATTGTACATGTACACGTACATTGTCAAAAAAGGAGTATTTAATTTATGGACGTGTTTTGCTACAAGGAAGTTCATTTACTTACAATTATGTAAACAAGTATTTAGATCACAATTTTCAATCATTCGGCCTTGTGATTTGTCAGGTCCACCCCCGCCATTTTTTAGTTACCCAAACTTTCATACAGATGCAGGCCTTTAACTTCGCTCTTGAAGGGGCACAGCCAGTTTCCTCTATTAAGGGCCACTTCTACGAGGATAAGAGTGTAGATTTGTATTGGAACTTTGCAAAGGGCACCACAGAAAACAACGGCAGTTTCTGTGGGTGCCATGTGGATTTTTAGAAGCCTGAATATGTATAGAGTTATCCCTACTGTAAGAAGACTCTTTTCTTTGCTACAAACCCAGGCCTGAATGCCTCATTTTTGAAGGGGAAAGGGCACCAAGGCATTTTCTCTTTGGTAAAGGGCACCCTATGAGGAATTTGTGAATTTCTACTGGAGCATTTCAATTGCACCAAGGCAATGGCAAGGGGGAACGGAGGCAATCGCCTCCGTTGCCTCCGTGAAGAATCAGGCCTGCAAACCTAAACCCGAGACGTTGCATAATGAACCTTTTTGTGTGAATTTTGAAACTTTTCTATATTGTCTCTGCCACAAGGGTTTGTTCTGTTTTCAAAGACCAACTCGACCGATCCAAGGCACTGTGTTCCTTTAATGACAGTAAATTTGATAATACTCCTACTACATTGTACAAAGAAATCCTGCTATTTGATGCACTGCGCTTCTTTCACATTTACTTTTTGTCAGATATTCTATGTGAACCTTGATCATTCAAAATATATATTTCTGGTGATGTACAGTCTGTAAACCTCCTGAATTATATTATTTGAAAGGTTCTGGTTCCAGAATAATGGGGGACTTGGGCCAGCAAGCAAATTTTCAGGAAGTTGTATATTAAGCAAATTTATTCCCTTTGATTTAAACAATAGAATGAATATCATGCCTGCAATCTAATACTTTCTCCCCCGACACCTGACCCAAATTGTTTTGTTTTGTACATTACATGTCTCAATAAATAATGTCAAATAAACTGATTTTTTATAAAAAGAAATAAACACACAACTTGTATGCACTGATTGAGTTTATTGCACAAAATAGCCATGTCATGTTTCGACTTTATTTAGTAGCCTTTTTGAGGTATGGTGGACGCTATAGGAGTGCAGTTTGGTTTGGGTGTCTACAGACAAATTAACCCAAACAAAATAGTCTAGTATTGTCCACCATACTTCAAAATGACTTGTTGCATTTATTGGGTTGAGACGAGAGGCCACTGCCAACTTTTTGCATTTATATCACAGGTCATTTTAAGTTTGTAAAGTATCTGCACTTGACCACTTATTTAACTCATTGAGTTTAGTCGAAGTAATCCTCAATATCGATTCCCGGATCTAGAAGATCTTCTCCATAAATGCTAAGATCCATCGCGTTCAAAATAAGGTTCTCAAATGTTTCCTCCAAGTCCGTCTCTCCGATCAGCACAGCGCCTTGCATCCTCCCATCCTTCATCACCACCTTAATGTACTCCTTCCCTTTCGTCATGCGCAACAGATACTCAAAGTTCGACTCCAAACCCTGAGCGTTGTACTTTCCCAGGAGCACCACTTTATACCCGAAGAATTTCGTCACATGAGCGAACAACTCAAAGCAGAAATCCTGTGGGATCGTCTCACGAGTGGTATCGGCGACCATACACTTCCCGGCATAAGCTCCCATTTGTCGCGCCTGGGACCACAACCGCATCTGAATCCAATGGGGAGATGGCTCCCACGATGCACTGCACACGTCCCCCGCTGCATAAACATTGGGAATGTTAGTCCGCATGTGATCGTTAACTTTTAAACCGCCGTCTTTGGCGATCTCAAAATCGGCAGCGAAGAGAGGTATCTTGGTGTTTGGGATGACTCCTGTTGCGCTGATTACAAAGTCACAGCCATAGAGTTTGCCGTTTGTGAGAGCAACATACACAGGCCAGTTGGGGGAATCACCAGTACGTCCTGTATTTGTCGAGGGAAATACATCTGGTGTTCGTCCAGATGAGGACATTTCCTCTGTTGTAAGGACGCATTCAACCTAATTATTAGAGAGAAAAAATTGCTAAATTCTAATTTAAAAACTGCATAATGTATAAGAATTCCCAACCACTACAAATGTGTTTTAAGGCTTTGATAACTTCTTGATGAAAAATTCGCTTTTGAATAGAGGAGGGGCTTATTCCCTAAGATTTGAGCTACAATGTACACAAAGAGCTTGTTATGAAATGAACATGGTTAGAAAGATGCTTTAAAAGTAGAATATGTGTCCCTTTTTAAGACTAAACAGATCTCACAGTTTCTTCAGAATGGACTGAAAAACTTTTTTTCACTTTACCCATATCATTATTTCTACTGTCTGAACTTTGAGTCACTGGGCAAAGGTGCTTAAACAAGTATTCTACAGAAAGAAAAAAAAATGAACGAACAGCTTCTTGATTATTTTGTTTTGCATTCTTTTTAAATAAAAAACAGACCTACTAATTTTTTAACAGATGTCAATTTGCATCAGGGATAAAGTATATTCATTTTGGTGTTACCCTTAGAAGTACACACCGATGTGTGTAATTAACTCAGTACTTTCCAGATTTCTGTGGAAAAACTCACAATTTAGGCATACTACTCAAGTTGGATTCGAACTCACAACCTTTGCAATTCTAGAGCAGCGTTATACCATCTAGACCACCGAGATTGCCTGGTAGCTTTAGAGGCAGTTTTTGTAAACAGAGTATTGAAAGCATTTATTGGGACAATAATGAAGTTCATGAGTTTTCTTTAGTTCAAAATTTAACTTTAAATGTGGCCACTTGTCTAAAACACGTCAAACTGGGGAGTCAGTCTTTTAGTTTTATTGACAACCAATTTGAGTCACTTTCTTAAAGTCACCTGGAAATAGAATTGTTTTTCTTTCAAACATAAGAGTATATGCTTACAAACAATAAAACAATTATTTTAGTAATTGTTTGTCACTATTTATATGTTAAAAAAATATATAAAGTTGTTTGGGGGGCTGACTCCGCCTACCCCTTTTGTGACGTAAATCAAGGGAGACTTTGCTTGCAATGCGTATAGTAAACACACGTGCAAAGTACATGTACGTCCAAGTCGTGAGTTGGTACATTTCAAAAAGTGTTTTTCTGCATTCAGCAGCAATACACCTGGTCGGCATTGCCGGAAAAACAAAAAAAAATGTTTTTTGAAACGTACAAACTCACGACTTGGTCTGTACATGTACTTTGCAATTGTGTTTACTCTACGCATTACAGGCAAAGTCTGCCTCGATTGACGTCACGAACAGCGCCCTCTCGGGTCGGGGTCTACTCTTAAATTTGTAAATAACATAAGAACTGATTTTTTAAAACCTTAGTTAACTGTTTATTCACATTCCACTCATCAAAACACATATATTAGTGACAAAAGCTTTATTTTGAAAAAATACCACTTCCAGGTGACTTTAATCTTTATTCTTTTTGTGCAGTCTATTTACCTCGCAGGTGTACTCCACATGAACGTGATGTGAACCCTGTATCTTTCCCTCCATCCTCAGTCCAACGCTCCAATCAGGACCAAGAGCGCCCCCTTGTGCCTTGGCGTCTCCCTTCACAGACTTAGTGACTGAAAGAAAAAGAAGCAGAAAGATTATCAATTTTATTATCGGTTTCAAATGATGCGATCAGTCGATGACCACAGTTTCTTTACTCAATGCAACAAATGTAAAGAGAGTTTCATGGCGTGCCATTGCCGAGGGGTCTACATGTAGTTCACCAGAACCAAGCTCTGGGGTCGATTTCACAAAGAGTTAGGACTAGTCCTAACTTGGGACTAGTCCTAGGAGATACAAAAAGCATATGGCTAGTCCCAAGTTAGGTAGAGTAACTCTTCCTAACCCGAGATAAGACTAGTCTTAACTCTTCGTGAAATCCACTACTGGCGTTGTTTAGCAGGAAAGTGTGGGTTCGATGACCGGCCATGACACTTGTGCCCTTGAGCAAGGCCCTTAATTCATACAGTCGACTCCCGTCGACTACGAGGTCCGGCATACTGGCCCAATTTCCTCGTATTATCCGAACCTCGTCTTAAACGCAGCGCGCTAAATATAGATACACACGTCATCATTGTGCATGCACATAACACGTGTACGCGCATATACATGTAATTGCTTCAAAAAAAGTTGGGAAGGTAGTGCATTCTGCTCTACCAGCGAGTCTCATAGTGGCTGATGCCCATGCCTACATGTACATCCTTCCGACAGTGAAAGTGGGGAGGGGGGGGTGGAGTAGCCCTACTGCAGCCCAAGAAGTAGGTGGCAATGAGCCCTGGTGGCAGTTGATTAGGGTTGATAGCCCAAATTGGTTAAAGACACTGGACACTATTGCTAATTGTCAAAGACTAGTCTTCACAGTTGGTGTATCTCAACATATGCATCAAATAACAAACCTGTGAAAATGTGAGCTTAATCGGTCATCGAACTTTCGAGATAATAATGAAAGAAAAAAACACCCTTGTCACACAAAGTTGTGTGCGTTTAGATGGTTGATTTCGAGACCTCAAGTTCTAAATCTGAGGTCTCAAAATCAAATTCGTGGAAAATTACTTCTTTCTCAAAAACTATGGCACTTCAGAGGGAGCCGTTTCTCCCAATGTTTTATACTATCAACCTCTCCCCATTACTTGTCACCAAGTAAGGTTTTATGCTAATAATTATTTTGAGTAATTACCAATAGTGTCCACTACCTTTAAGTGTAGCCCTCACCTTGAAGTGGCCATTCAACCTTGTAATGTTAGCCAATCTCATAAAAAAATACTGTTAAATTGCATACTTCTCAACAGAAAACATATTTTGCTGCTCTTCTATTGGATTATCATGCAGCACCTGGCCAAGTAAAACTATGAGCTGTGCCCTGCATTGGCTACGGCTAGATCGCTGAAATACCTTGTTCCCTGTTACTTTGTGGCCAATGGTGATAGCCATGAACAAACTACAGTACATTGTAAATGCAAGAGCTGATATCAGTCGTTGCAACCCAAATTAAGGATAAGGTGTTCACGTGTGTGCTGGAAATTGTGCATTGTTTTTCAATTCTTTCTCTTGACTCACACAACAAACTTTAAAGAGCACTTTTCACTTTCAGAGGTTGATTACTTCATGGTTGGTAAAACATTAACACTGTCCGAGACTATTTTGTTGGCTGTTCAAACTCTGAATAATACTAGAAACAATTCTATTTCTCCCTCAAGGAAATCACTTACATGTACATCCCTGTATGCTTCGTTTTTGAAAGGGCAAGGGCACCAAGGCATTTTCTCCTTGGTGTAGAAGAGCACCTTACATGTAGTATGAGGAACTTGTACATTTCAACTGAGAGCATTTCAAGGACACCAAGGCTAGGGGCAATGACCAGGGGAAAGGAGGCAATCGCTTTAATTGCCTCCGTTAAGTACCAGGCCAGCGAATTAGTGAATACAGGCCTAATACTTCACGGAGGCAACAGAGGCGATTGCCTCCGTTGGCCCTTGCAATTGCCTTGGTGCCCTTGAAATGCTCCAGTAGAAATTTACATTTTTCTCATAGGGTGCCCTTTGCCAAAGAGACAATGCCTTGGTGCCCTTGCCTTTTCAAAAACGAAGCATACAGCCATGTGAATGGATTCCATACCAGTGTATTTATGCCTCTTCAGAGCTCCTTTTGATTTGTCCTTTTCTGCGTTCAACTGCGGCAGGAGAAACTCTGCAGCGCCAGCATCGACGAACGTGCTGCTTATTGCGTCATCCTTAATGGCCCAAATCACCTCGCATCCTTCGATCTCGTAGACAAGCTCTGTCGCGATCCCTCCGTTACCAACGATCACCACCCGCTGGGCACCGACCATTCTCTTCTGGAACTCTACCACACTCTCAGTGTCTCTGATACCCAAGACAAACGGATTGTTTTCAGCAATCTTCTTGGGTGTTCCGCCAGTGCATAAACACAGTTTGCTGTATGGAACTTTTGTGCCGTCTGCAAGTGATAGATACTGATCGGTAACATTCAGATCGGTGACAAATGAAGAGTGTAAGACGTGAACATTCTTGCAGCGAGACTGCAGGCTTGTGGCTGGACGCTCTTCAACATCAAATTGCTCTAGCACTTTAGACACCTGTGCACAATAAAAGTGAAGTGAGATACTTAGACAGTGGACACTTTTGGTAATTGTCAAAGACCAGGTCTTCGCACTTGGTGTATGTCAACCTAGATGCACAAAATAACAAACCTGTGAAAATTTGAACCCAATTTGTTGTTGAAGTTGTAAGATAATAATAGAAGAAAAAACACCCTTGTCGCAAGAACTTGTGTGCTTTCAGATGCTTGATTTGGGGACCTTATAATCTATTTCTGAGGTCTCAATTTCATGGATAATTACTTCTTTCTCGAAAACTAAGTTACTTCAAAAGGAAGCCGTTTCTTACAATATTTTTTACTATCAACAGCTCACCATTGCTTAATATTACCAATTAAGTTTTTATGCTAATAATCACTTTCAGTAATAACCAATAGTCTCCGCGCCTTTAATAAGAAGCGCCGTAAGCGCCGATTCTGTGCTTACGGTAAGCAGAGCCATGAAATTGGGCGCAGTACCTGTGTAAAGTTGGTGACTGCTTTGATGAGTGGTGAAGCAGTGATGAGAGTTATCTTCTCCTCAGGACATGATGCCGACAACTGTTCAGCACATGTTACTCCAGCTATGCCTCCACCGACCACCACGTACCCACCAACGTGTTTCTCAGACTCTGACATGTTCGATGTGATCTCAGATTCGGCCATAACTGACCGCTTTCCTGATTACTTTTTCTTTTGTGAAGATTTTCAGTGAGTTGTTCTAAATACGGAAGATTTTGGAATAGAAATGAAGCTATATAAGTAAATGTTTATCTTTGATGAAGTCCTTGAGTAGGCGATTTCCCTTTGATGTAATCTGTGACATGTTTACAAAAAAGCCAGACAACCTGGACTTCCTGCAGGCACAATTTAAACACAATGTGTCAGTGCAATGTGTACTTTACAAGTTTACTCTTCTCAAAAATAAGCCAGAGGATACAGATGAGATAGGAATTTAAAAATGTTCAAAAGGAAATCATAAGACTAAAGCCGGCCTCAGGTCAGCCTTGCATTACAAAAAACAGTCAGCGACTGACTTTTCAGGATTGCACTGCACCTGAGCTAAGACCATCAGGAACTTTTCTATCAGTGATTGATTATTAACGACCTGAGCACAACTGCGATGATTTTAAGACAATCTGAAATAGCCCTCGCTCTAAAAAATAAACAGTCGCAAAAGAAGAACAACTTTAGAGCACGTGAGTCAGTCTTATCTGACAGCCATTTTAAACCTTGCTTGTTGCAGGGCAGGGTTATCAGTTGTGGTTGCAAGACCTTGACTTCATTTTCCTTATTTTAAAATCTTATTATAAATATAAATGAATATGATTAGATTTTATTTAGAGAGATATCTTCCAAGTAAACCAGGCAACAAGTAAAGTAAGTAACACTAATTTTTCCATGATCATGATAACTAGTAGGCCAATGGATGTGAACAACTTTTTTGCATCATGAATGAACTGAATGAAAATTCATTTATTGATTTATTAACACATGGTATGATCATGGTTACCATATGGTACTCCTAGAACTATTTCAGTTTTGTAACGTAAGGCTATCGTCTCCAATAGCCGGACGAAAACGAAATAGTTCTAGGACTATAGGAGTAAAAATATGAATCCTTCAGCTATCCTTGACCATCACACAAGTGCCAGTGGCGGGGCTAGTTTTTTTTAGTGGGGAGGGGGAGGAAGAATTTTTGGGTAATGTTTCATATAATCATAGGCCTATACTAGACCCAGTAACTGGGGCGCTGTACTCCTTTTCAACAATTTTTGACTTTATCTGTCGTACTAGCGCCCCAGGGAATGGCACAGAATTTTAACGAATACCCAGTTTTTCGCGACACCCAGCCACAAAAAATGCCTCAAAATGACAAAAAGACCAAACAAACTAGCTCAAAAATCGCCTACTCTATTCTCGATACGTCTAGGATGTAACATCAGGCATTTAATTGTACTCACGATCATTTTTTAAACTCCAAATCGATGATTTTTAACTCCGCATCGTGGAGCGATTGACAAGTCTGCGATTTTCGGATGTGTATGGTAACGAAACATGGCGTCGCGTTGTGGGTGGATGTCCATCAACGGCTGTTTAATGCTACACTTGTTACAGGCGTTGCAGCGAATGCTATACATTGTACACGGGGATGGGTACAGGCGCTGCAGCTAGTGAGTGCCCACGTGCGTTCAATCATGGGCAACGTAACTTACACGGTGCCGGGTTGTTGGAAAATTATCAGAAAGGGGGTGAAAGGTTCTCAGAAAGGGAATATTGTCTGAAAGAGGGGATTTTTCTGGTCTGAAGTCTGCTGGATGAAGCTGGATGGTTCTGGATGAAGTCTGCTGGTCTGGATTTTTCTGGTCATCGCCCCCCCCCCCCCCAAAAAAAAGGAAAAAACGAAAAAAAGGGGAAAAAAGATGATAAATAAATAAAAAAAAATTCTACAGTGACACTGGCAGCACTTAACATTATAAGAAGCAATTTAACCATGCACAAAAATCGTAGGCCTAGATGAAGTACAGCGGTTTTTATTTATTTATCATATTTTTCCCCTTTTTTTTTTTTTTTTTTTTTTGGGGGGGGGGGGGGGCGATGACCAGAAAAATCCCCTCTTTCAGACAATATTCTCTTTCTGAGAACCTTTCACCCCCTTTCTGATAATTTTCCAACAACCCGGCACCGTGTAAGTTACGTTGCCCATGATTGAACGCACGTGGGCACTCACTAGCTGCAGCGCCTGTACCCATCCCCGTGTACAATGTATAGCATTCGCTGCAACGCCTGTAACAAGTGTAGCATTAAACAGCCGTTGATGGACATCCACCCACAACGCGACGCCATGTTTCGTTACCATACACATCCGAAAATCGCAGACTTGTCAATCGCTCCACGATGCGGAGTTAAAAATCATCGATTTGGAGTTTAAAAAATGATCGTGAGTACAATTAAATGCCTGATGTTACATCCTAGACGTATCGAGAATAGAGTAGGCGATTTTTGAGCTAGTTTGTTTGGTCTTTTTGTCATTTTGAGGCATTTTTTGTGGCTGGGTGTCGCGAAAAACTGGGTATTCGTTAAAATTCTGTGCCATTCCCTGGGGCGCTAGTACGACAGATAAAGTCAAAAATTGTTGAAAAGGAGTACAGTGCCCCAGTTACTGGGTCTAGGCCTATACTACCTAGAAAACGCCAACAAAACCTAGGTCATTTCTCGTTATGATTTTAATCAGAATGCCCCATAAAGAATACTTACCAGTGCATGTTAGATGTTTCGGTCCGGCAATTGAGATAAAACTGTGACCGTGGTCATCGTTGTTATCGCAAAGTTTTTAGTAAACACTCTTTCAAAGTGTTGCGAAATCACACTTCCCTACATCGTGTGCGAAGACAGAACTAAAGAGGGCGCCCTACTAGTGTTGGTGACCTTTGACATCCTATTGCAGCTGTTCGTCAGCATGGCATCATGGCGTCGGGAGAAAACGAACCATCGACGTGTGTCGATATTTTACACCCAGAAATATTGAGCAAAGAAGACTTAATTGACGTGTTATCACAGGTAAAGTATATTTATGAACTTAGGGGAATATATTTTGCTGACTTCAGAATTCAAAAGCCACAACTGTACTGTGAAATTAGGAAATTCCATCACATCGTCATGATCGTTGTTCTGCAAACAAAAACATCGGTACGGTAGACGTAGGGGCGGTGTTCGATCATAAACAAAAACTTGCATTGCAAGAACATCTTTTTGCATGGAAAAACATGTTATGTTGACAAACATGACAAAATTAATTTGATACAAATGAAAATGTTCCTTTTTTGGGATTCTATTCTGGCATTGCAAGAAAGAACATCTTTTTGCATGGAAAAACATGTTATATGTTAACAAACATGACAAAATAAATTTGATACAGATAAAAATGTTCACTCTTGTTTGGGTATTGTGGAAATGGAACATTGACACCTAGCCTAGCCAGGCTAAATAAAAAAAAATCACATTGGGGAGTTTTGGTATTTTTTTTATTTATTTTTTTATTTTTTTATTTATTTATATATATATATATTTTTTTATTTATTTATTTATATTTTTATTTTTATTTATTTTTTATTTATTTATTTATATATATATATATATATAATGAATAGGGTAGATGGCCTTAGCTTTCGATCCAAACCGGACCTTCTTCAGAGGCATAAAACAAGTACAAACAAATACATATCCATTTATAGAAAAAGAGAGGGGGAAAGGGATTAAGGGAAGGATCCAAAAGAAGCGGGAAAATAACAGCCAATCAAAGTTTCTATTTCAGAGACAATATATATATTTTTTTTTTTTCTTTTTTTTTTTTTTGGGGGGGGGGGGGATATTGATAAGTACAACTCTCCATTCTCCAGGTGGTTTCCATGGTTGCAGACTGGAGGGTTACAAGACAAAACCAGTATCAACATACAGGCAATTTCAACATTTTTTCAGAAAAGTGGGTGACCAGATTTTCAAAAGATTTTACAACAAAATTATGACACATTTATATTTAAATAAGCACAGATTTGATCTTAAACTTGTCAATGAATTAATTTATGACAGTTCACACACATTAAGTCAGATTTGTTTTCAGCCACCAGACCTTAACTTTGGTGAACTGCACTGCTCCGCTCGAAAACACACTGATACAACAAGTCTAATGCTACCAATGATTTTCCTACATGTTTACAGAAAAACATCAAACTTGACCGTCCAAATGCAACGAAAGAAGACCTTATTGAAATCTTTCATCGGACGATCACGCCCCTCCCACAACGTCAGCCAAGACCTACCAGGCGAGGGCAGGCTATAGCAAGAGTACAGAATCAGCTTCAAGCTGAGCGTTGTATGCGAGGTGACTTGAAAGAAAAACCCTCCAAGGGTACCGTCATGTATGGTTTTCAGAAAAGGTTTGTGATTTTATTAATTGCAATTTTTTTTACCAATTTTTTTTACTTTACATTGACTCCCAACATCGAAAGACAGGCTTACAGGGCTTAACGTTAGCGTTACAGGCCCAAGGTTTTATTATACTATGAATAATGATGTTTCATAACTTTTCAGTCCTTCAAAATTTACTTTGATGGCTTTTAAATTTCTTTGAACCACCAGCAGTCAGAGGAGCTCATCTTTAGGAACATCACATCAATCAGCGTCAAAACACGGACTGAGTCGGTTAAAACCTCCGCCAATTGTTATCAATAAACAAAAACAACGGACATTGTTACTTAACAAAAGTTCCTCCTCGCCTGCAAAGCAACCTGTGAATCCTGCATGCACCGAGGAGGAGGACAAACCAAAACCTGCTGCAAAGTCAAAAATCAACGTTGAACACAAAAAGATCTTCCTTAGTCGTTCACCTGTGCCATCTTCGAACTCAAAGACCCCACCGACACTGAGTCCCACTTCTGTGATCAGACGGGACTTCACAACAAAAATCAAACTCGGTTCGAGTCCTTGTTCAACGATTCCAGGAGTTGCAAACAAAATTGAGGAGATATCGCTGATGTCGCCAGGAACAGTTGGAAGCTCTGTAGCCAAAAAGACTTCCTTGAAAAGGACGGCAACAAAACTGAATGGACAGGTACTAATTTAATACTGTTTTTACAAAAGAAGATTGTATTGAAAGGTTTTGTTATTGGATCAAAGGTTCATTTTTTTAAATCTCAATAAATGTAGATCTATGTTGCTAATACATGTACATCCGATTTTAGTAAGATTTCTCTCTTAAGCTAAATTGGCAACAATTGGCAACGCTTAAAGGAACATGTTGCTTGTTACAAAATGCATGGTTAGAAAGATGTTTTAAAAGTAGAATACAATGATCCGTACAAATATGCCTCAAAGTTGTGTGGTTTTCCTTTTACCTCTTCGACCAACACCGACGGCCATTAATGGCTGACCGTGTTAGTTCGCAAAGCAAAGGAAAACCACGCAATTTCAAGACATATTTGTGTGGATCATTGTGTTCTACTTTTAAAACATCTTTCCAACCTTATATGCATTTTATAACAACCGTTACAAACGCTTTTTATACTGCCAACTCATCCGATCCAAGGCAACGTGTTCCTTTAACTGCTTTTTACCCTAGACTGGTACCGTGTATCCTTGCTTCTAGGATAAAGACACGAATATGTACTTGTTTTTCAGAACCAGTGATTTCATTGGATACAATGATTTCATTGGATAAACATGCACTGACAATAAGCTTTCAGTGTTTTGATTGGTCCGATGTGATGTTTGGCAGCTGCACTCGCTGTCGTCTGCATACATGAATGTAGGTGAAAGGTGATTATGGACGGGGATTGACCTCGGCTAGGGGTCACTCTCTGGTGTTATTCACGAGCCTAAAAGTGTGATGTCAGATGTTCAGGCTACCTTTATACCCTTTCTTGATCGTCATAGAGAGGGGGTGTATTAGTTGGTCAAAAATGTTGTCTTTGTTGAGAGTGTTCTCCCTTTGGGTCTGATCCATATGACCTCCCTTAGCCATTGTCAGGTTCTCTTTCAAATACCATGGTATTGTCTTGTTTTGGTGTGGTTGTTGGCTGCAATATGGTCATCAGTAGGGAGTGAGTAGACTGGGTGTACTGCCATGACTGCTACATGTAGGTAAATTTTCAAATTTGTCATACGTGTATTTGGATTTTAAAAAAGAAACTTTATAGGCCTAATCCATGATTTGCCAACATTACACACTAATTTATTAAAACTTTAAAAGGGAAAGAAGACCTTTGTTTTTTTGGAAGAATTCAGCGGTTTTAATCCTGTACAAATGAAGATGACAATTGATAAAAACTAAATTTCATTTCAAAAAGAGGCACTTTTTAGATACGGACGAAAATCCGGAGCAGTAATGTCCTCGCCGCAGGAATAACCCGTAAGTTTAAACAGTTTAAGTTACTTCTTACATGTAACTTCTGGTGTGGTTTTTTTTCAGGCTAGTGATTCGGGTTCATCAGAGGTCAAAGTCTCGTCCCAATCCTCTGAAGATGACAGTTCACCAAAGAAGAAATTCTCCAGGATTTCCTGGCCGTGATGAAGAGGAAGGTCGAGAGTAATTGATGGCTGTGTTTGCCCATGGTTGATGAACTGAGTGAGGCGGTAACAATTCAAGTTTGTGATTAGATCCTAATTTACGCAGTTTTCAAACAAACAATATTATCTTCAAGTACTTGCTAATCCTCCAATCAGATTGGCAGAATGGAGTGGTGATAAAAACCTATATTGCACGGCTAATATCACTACCATGCGTCTTGTGTGTTCTATGTCACGCGCCAAGTTTGCTTGAAGATAAATACGTTATCACACGCGCGCTCATGGAAATACGGAAAATATAGCGCGCCTTCGGCCTCGTTGGATATGGGACGCAGAAGCGCTATATTTTTCCGTATTCCACTCGCGCTTGTGTGATAACTTATAATGTAGCATTTGCAACAATTTTCGATGGTTCCATCAACACATTCAAATTGTGAGTTCTTGCTTGATACATAGATCTACAAGTTGCATGGCCCAATTTTTCACTGAAGTTAACAAATTTGTTATACACTTTTTTTCTCTGAATGAACAAATTTGGGCAGATGATGCTGTTTCAAAATGAAAAACATTAACATACAATATATTTTGCATTTATGGCCACAGACAATGCACAAATTAAATGTAACAAGAATGGATGTGAGATAATTTTGGTTTCTTAGTCTACCACTTATCATTGTTTACTTTTTTTGTGCAATACCTAAAAATGAAAGACCTGTCAAACCTTTCTGAAATCTATACTTAAATAGATAGCTGTTTTAAATTTTAATCTGAAGTTTCTGGTCAAATCAGTAAAAACTTTCACCTAGCATCTCTTTTTTATGACACAAAAAACCAATTTTTATTTGTACTGTACAGTATAAACTGTTTTTCTAAATCTCCACAAAATTTGAATAAAAATGTGTGGGTCAAATCGGTAAAAGATCAGACCTACATACCATAGTACATGTAGCATCTCTAATGACATAAATGCAAATGTTCTGATTGGTATTTCTGTTTTGCCTAATCTTATAGCTTTAGGCTGTATGGTCGAAGAGATAAAAATAATAATGACTTTTTGCTAGCGCTCATATCCGTCACCATTTAGTTTTCTTCTGCAAGTGCATGCGGTGCTACGTTTAAAGTATGATACCTACTCTTTTTACATACATTATGTAACACTTGTGTAATGGTTTACAAGGTGCTATGGCGCAATAGGCAGCCAATCAATTAAGGAACACACTGGAGGAAACCTCTTCTCATTTCGATATTAGGTGTGTATTGGGTTCTGTTACATGGATTACATAACACATCAGGGTTGAAAGGTAGAGGATTGATGAAAACCGAATTATATTGCATGCTTCTGGTTGCTGCAATAAGAGGCTGCTCACTGCTGTTTTAAATTATTTCTCATTTTTCAATCTCTGTCTTTTCTATTGTGTTTTTACAAGAAGAAGCAAAGTCAAGCGAAGCCTGGAAACCTAAATTGTTATCAGTCACTAGTTAACTCATTTGCATGCATCAGGAATTCTTTTTTCCCCACTACATGTACACTTGTCTATTTCAGATTTAGCCTGTGCCTGTGTTAAAGGGTGAAATATTTTTTTTATTTTTTTTATCAAATGGAACCCACTCGCCCCTAAAAGGGAGCCTTCATTTGCATAAACGTGACGTCATGTCAGTAACCTGAGGCGTCGGGGCCCCCTGGCTGTGTCCATATAGAGACGTGTGCACTGTGTAGCCTGGTACCTAGGCGCGTGTAGTTAAGGACCAGACTCTTTTGGCCGACGATTTCTGGCTCGGTATGCCGTATATCTTGCGAAAAAGGAAACATTAAAATTATGTTAAAAAAAACAAAATTGTACTATTTTTCTTAGGTAGCTATGTAATGAACAAAATTATTTATTGATTTTGCCTTCATCACAATCATAATTTTGCAGTTTTCTTTCAAGAAAGGACTCGCCAAAAGCAAGTCTCTTTGAAGCAGTCATAATAATATGGCTGTGTAGTGATTCCAAGTCACCAGTGTGGCTGTATAGAAAAAATATATCTATTTTTTAGTGTGTACATCTACATGTACATGTGGTGTACAATTATTGTATTACAAATCATTTAGACAATATTTTATTTTTTATTTTTTTTATTTTTTTATTCTCATAAATAAGCCATTCAGGCTATGTTCAAATATACAGCCAGGCAGTATTTACATTAATATTTACAAATAAAAGGTAAACACTGACCAACCTAATGAAAAACTAAATCTTTTATTATCTGACTAAAATTAAACAACTCAACACCTATGGTACAAACTCACTTTGAAAACAAACAGCAAATAAACAGTAAAAACACATTTGTAACACATCAGCCTGTGACTTCAAAAATGTAAATGTAACCCATCACCTCATATGAAACGACACTACTTGAATTACAAAAACAAAAATACGTACAAACATTTGACCCACCATCTCTTGTGAAAAAACACTACTTTTTAAATTACAAAACCAGCAAATAGACAAACACATAACCACCTCTTACTGTCTTATAGGAAACTACTATTTATGAAAACATAACCATACCTTTAAACCAGCAATTTAAAGCAACACAATGGAATCAACAAGTCCGCAAGGTACACAATTCATCAAAAGATACAAACATGACAAAGGGCCCTTGCCTGGGGAAATTGCACAGCAATGCAACAATGAAAACTAATAATATATTCATGCTATCTTTCAATACATGATTCCCGCACACTGCCCCCGGAGAAAAGATGGTGTTAACTCAACCCAGTTGCAGTGCTTGCATGGGCTGGGTGGCTTTAGCAAAGGGAAACAAACAGTTCAAAAAACAAAATGGCGTTCAGCCCTCGGAGTGTTCAATGTTCATTTCTTCGGATTTGCTTTCATTCTCTTCTTCTCTACCGCTGTCCAGTCGTCCTGGTGGCACTGGGCATATGGCCATGAGTGCCGTCGTTTGGTAGAGACTTTGGAGATAACCGAACCCCTGGAGTCCGACTACAAGTCCTCACTCTTCCCCGTCTCGTGTTCCAATTCCGGCTCCTTAGCGGCTTTCTCGTGCTCTATCTTCTCCTTTTCCAGGCGAGCTATGCTCTCTTTCCGTTTCTGTCTGTATGCAATATACTGCTGTTCTACCTTATTGCTTCTAATTTGGCCTCTCAGTTGATTTCCGTTTCTTTTTCTCTTTCGGTTTCTCTTCTTTCAAGTTGGGTTGGGTTTGGGTTGGTTTAGTCGTCTCGGGTTCGGGTGTGGGGTCGGGTTCATTGGTAATGGGCTCTAGCGTGGGGTCCGCGGTATCCTCCTCTTCGTCACTGGACTCACTGTGGTGGTGTTCCCGGTTCTTTGCCCTGTTGGCATAAGAAGTCGGGCAGGCCGTAGCAATGTGTCCATTGTTCCCGTATGATCAGCATTTCTTGGGGGGGGGGGGGGTCGGGGCACTCGTTCGCTCTGTGTCCGAGCTGGTTGCACTTGCGGCATGTCTCTGTCTGGCCGTTGTACTTAACAATCGCTCGATACTCCCCAATTTGAAGGTAGTTCGGTAATGGTTTGTTTAGTTCCATTTTCAGGTGTATGTTGCCATTTTTCCACTCGGGGAAATGCACCTAATTGCCCTGTCGAACATGGTGTACCTTGCCGTATCTCTCTAGACTGGATTTGATCACTGCATTGGTCATCTCGTATGGAGCGTGGAGCAGGGGGACAAAGGTGGTGGGCTTCCCTGCTGCAGCTGAGTGGATGGTGTTGTCGTCAACGCTCAGTTGTGTTGCTAGTAGATCTGCAACATCTTCAACAGTCTTCAGAGTCACAGACCATTGCTTCGTAATGATTCGCCTGAGGCACTGTTCAGACTCCCCCCCATCCTTCATTCATCAACGTGCAAACATCTTGATAGGTTGCTTCCTCGTCGCAGGATAGGGTTACAGTTCGTTCTCGGTTCAACAGGTTCATGGGCGGTCTTTTGTGTGAGCTAAGCTAAAAGGCTGAGAAGCGACATTAGTTATGTACAGGTGCATCAGATTAGCACTTTGTTCATTGACATCACTGTGCTTGTGTCTCTGCAAATTAATTTTACTTAAACTTCTGTTTGTTTGATTGATTGATTGTGTTTGTGGATGTCTTCTGATGTCACTTCATGGACATTGACATTTCCAATACCGTCCACTGGACCTTTCCCGTGGGATGTAGCAAAAAGATTCCACTTGGGAATGATCTGAACGTTGTGCTTGGTTTGTAGAGGTACAATGGCTGCTCCTATTAAATGATTCTTTAATTGCAATGCTGGGTCATCTGTCCAGCTTGACAATCTTTTGATCCCACTTGGAAGGTAGCTGAGAAGGCAATCCATGTAGGCCACAATTGTGTCTTTGGAGTGAACCAGATTGTCCGAGGCAAGGACATACATGTAGTACCAAAATACCAGAGGGCTGCTCTGAACAAACTTTCTTGCTTTTGATTCCAGTGTGCAGATTGGATTTCATCCTGGCTCACACAAGTGTAACTTTCTAAAAAGTCCACTTGAAGGAGATCAACATCTTTGTCAAAATCTTTGGATGTTACTTGCAGCTCTTGCTCGTTGTAGTCTGATGCCTGCTCCCGTTTGATGAAACAATGCTCAAGAAACTGAGGCTGAATCTCACTGTAGTCCTGTCCAGCAACTCCTCTGTTGTCCCTTTATCCTCAGTTTTGACCATTCTACCATCCTCATCTTTTCTCCAGATAAACCACTGTGTGTCAACAGACTCAGGCAAATTATACACTTAACGCACACCATGTGCCTTCTTTGCAGTGTGGGCATTCATTAAGCCATCATTATCTTGTCACATAGGAACTGTTGGGTAGCTCGTGTGAGTAACAAGTGGTGTCTGTCAGGTCCCTCATTGCATTCAGAAGTTTCTGGATGGAGCGGCGAGTTCTTCTCTTGCAGTGTCTTTTATCTCAGCAGTTGTGGTGTTACATGTAGATGAAATACGTTTCTCTGTAGACTCATAACCACCAAAACTCCTTTTTAAACTGTTCTGTCTTTGTGACACCAAGGACACACACCTCTTATGGTACATGTAATAGGTCTTTTTTATTTGAAGCACCAGCCCCTCTGGAATACTCTACCAAAAGACATTCACACAGCTTCATCCTCAGACACAATTAAATTGCAACTGAAGACCTATTTGTTTCCTAAGTCACTCTAATTAGGCACTCTTTTAATCCTGCCTTTGTATAAACTTTTCTGTTTTGGTCTCTTTTCTTCTCCAGCACCTTTTGATTAGTTTTCTAGATAGATGGCGCTATAGCGTTATCCTTGCCCTGGTTGCGTTGGGGAGGAATGCCACTAAGTTCGCATTTAAGTTATTGAAGTAACTCAGACAGACGCAGGAAAATGACAAGGGTCTCGACAAAATCTGTAGACTAGATTGACTGCATGCAATCGATTTCTGATTGTCTGGACAGTACATCTTTCCGATAACGTCCACGAAACTTGTCTTGCAGAATCCTTGCAGAAAGATGGCGATTTGTAAGAGCATTGGTGACAAGATACCAATCCTCCCGGGAGTGGTCTTCTTGGGATGTCCACTTGGAGGTCGATCTTTGACATACCCGCTGGCACTGTACTTTGCCATTAATTTAGAGATGGAGCTTTTTACGACTCCAATATCAGTTGCACCTTGATGTTAAGGTACCCCAGCTTCAAGTTGACCAATGACACAGGCTTTCTCCAAATCTGTTAAACACAGCATATTGAGTTGTAGGCCTAACCCCTTCATCACTTACATTCAAAACCTTCCACCTGGAGTCATTGTTAAACCCAGTCTTGCAAATACTCATCGAACAAGGTGTTTTTCAAGTGATTAGGGTAAATTGTGTGTGGTGTGCTCACTGGTGCAAATCTTTGTGTAAACCATTCATGGTTCTGAAGCTTGACTGGTTTGACTAGTGATCATTAATTGACTGTTTAGCACAGATATAACCGTAATTTGGGCACTCTTGATTTGTGACTTAGCCTTATTATCATTCATGTAGCCAAATTCAGCAACATATAACCATAGAGCTAGGACCCTAGCTCCATGATATAACCATTGAAATTGACTGTGGTCGTGGTGGTGAACAAAATTAAAGGTGAGCTCTATGGGCATTTGGGCCACCTGCATTGTATTTTGCTCTGAGTGACAAAAATGAGAATCCTACTTGATTCCCGACTTTGTGAGGACCATCTGGCCGCCCCTTGAGAGCCGATTTGAAACGAAACTCATTGTCAAGCCTTAGCTTCTTAAATCGAAAATTAGGTTAGAATGAGACATTGGAGGCACTTGGGAGGTGGCTCTTTGGTGCTGGTCACCCCGCTTAACCATGTTAAGCTGAAAATTTTGGCGACCAGTCACTTGGATCAGAGTTCTACAAAGCCCTTCGGTACCATCAAATTGACTGTCCACCAACTTGAAGTCCTCCAAAATTTCTTTCAGGTTGTTTCAACTAAGTTTCCCATCCCGAGAAATGGGAGCCTTTCTTAGTCTAGCCTTAGTGTTGTCTGACCAACGGGTCTGTTGCACCCACATGTGGTGCCTTGCTACCCTTGCATTGACCACCTCCCTAGCCTGGAGGTCCATCATATCCAAAGTGGCTTCTTGTGCCATACTGAGCATCTGGCATATCTCTCCCCCTTTTCAAGATTAAAAATGCTAATGACTTTGTTTTAGGTTAAAATTTAAACCAAATCATTGTGGAGAAGATGTAGACAAAACTTTCTTACAGTTGTTAAAAGGATAAAAGTTTGAGAGCAAAGAAATTGTAGAAATGAATGGTTTTCCAGTTGCTATGTTTTGCTCATGAAGATTCTGACTTAAAGGCTAAACAGAGCTAGAGATAAAATTTCATAGCAGAGTCTTATAGCAGAGTCTTATAATAGTTCAGAGTAATTTGGGTAATTTGTTATCCTTTATTGTTCGTTAGTTACACATAGTCTTTGAACTGAATCAGAGCATGTTTGTCGCGAAAGGGTCTGTTTGAGTTGGCTGATGGGGCTCATTCTTGTTCAACTGATGGCGTACATGTAGGTTCCTCCTTTCCCACAACTTTTTTGCAATGGAAGACGTTGCGAGTTACAACATACTTGCTATTTGATGTTTGATTGGCAGAATACAGCACATAGGAAACCGTCTTCATGATGCTAAAGGACTTGGTCTCATAATTTAAAACATGTACCTTGCAGGAAATACTGCATATTAAAGTGCCTTGAGCCTCACTGATAATAATTCAAAAATAAAATGTCAGCTTCAGATAACAGGATATATCCAAATAAAATCAGGAGGGGGGGGGCGTTAAGGGACAGGGGGACAATTAACTTCAGTTAACTAAAAAAAAAGCATATAACAAGCTTCATTTTGAAATATCTTGTACACTTGTCATTTTTGGTTCTGTCATAATCTGAAAATGAACCGTTGAGAATGGCCTGTTTGAGAAAAGACAGAAAGACGAAAATACATTTATAGACCCTTAAGAGCACTGGACACCTTTGGTACAGTGTATAACTGTCCAAAACCATTCTCCCTTGGTGTTTTATTTGCATAAAATCTGTGAAAATACACAAATCACATACAAATCTGTGAAAATTTTGACTCATGTGATCATTGAAGTTGCAAGATAACAATGAAAGAAAAAACACCCTTGTTGCACAAATTTGTGTGCTTTCAGATGCCTAAAAGTTACTTCAAGTCTTTTATAATTTAGAAATTACCTCTTTCTCAAAAACTATGTTGCTTCAGAGGGAGTTGTTTCTCACAACATTGTATACTATCAATAGCTCTCCTTTGCTTGTTACCAAGTAATTCATTAGGCTTACAACTATTTGGAGTAATCTTAAACTTGTGAGGACACTTGACTTCAATGAGGATTTTATCATCCACAATGCCATCCGGTGATGCACCAAGGACACCTGTTGGATGGAGCCAGAGTCCAGACTCTTCAACTGTTAAGCCAGTCATTCTCTGATATGCATTGATTGCATCCTGTTCATGATGTATTCCATACTGAATGGCTTTCAGTCCTGAAAGGTCATACTCTCCCAAGACAGTCTCTTCAAGAGAGAGGCAGATGGCTGTCGGTTTGAGTTTTTGTTTATTATAACCGGACCAAAGTTACTTGCAGTAATTCTGTCTTTACGAAACATTCCCCAAAGGAAATTGTCTCTCTGCCCGCGCGTTTCTTTCTCGACTCCAACTATCTCTTCAGCCGAAACCTCAACTTCTTTAAGGAAATATCCAAGTTGATTGGATGATGAAACAAATCTTCTCGCTTTGAATTTTTGTTTATGTTTTCGGACCAAAGTTACTTGCAGTAAGTCTTCCTTTACGAAACATTCCCCAAAGGGAATTGTCTCTCTGCCTGCGCGTTTCTTTCTCGACTCCAACTATCTCTTCAGCCAAAACCTCAACTTCTTTAAGGAAATATCCAAGTTGATTGGATGATGAAACAAAACTTCTTTCCTCAAGAATGTCAGCAACCAGTTTTGCAGGGAGTGAAGATGCAGGTGGCTCTGGGGCAAGGAGTCATCTCATGCCACACACCACATTGTTCAACTTCAACTTTGCCCGAAAGACGTTACAGTCCTCTTGCATAGGTTCTCTAGTTTACAGGAGTGTACAGCTTTGGCAGGAAAATATCCGATATCGTCTTCATTCCATCAGTTATAGGCCGCCTTTTCCAGGAATGGAGATTATCTGTTGAAGATACATTTCTTGAGCCGTGGAGCATCAACGGACCCATGTGGTGACACTTGTACTTTCCTGTGCACACTCACACCTAGCATTCCTGATGGTGCTATCGTCATTCAAGTCTATCTGGAAATTCAAAATAAATTTTTTTAAAAATTGTTATAATTTGTTTACAAATATTATTGAATACACACATGAAATTCATTTGGTAAGTTAAAAAAAAATTGTACACTTACACTTTTAAGAAAACAACCTAGTTTTTTCTAGGAATCTAATGTCTGAAATAAGACCAATCATTGAATTGAAATGTGATTTAAAAAAGAACCCATGATGAACCCATTCGCCTCCACGGTCGAATTTGGCAGACGACCACTGGTAGGTTTTGCTTGTTGGCATACATACGCATTGCCACTGGTGACCGTATGATGCGTTGTCCACGGACAAACATGGACAGAGTTTGTATTTCCTTAAAATTAACGTTTTGGCTCGAACTAAAGCATTTTTGTTTTGCTAAACCTGAGGTAGAAAAACCAAAATGCACCCACTAGTACGATCAACTAACAATTAACAAACATAACATAAATGAAACGACCATCGAAAAAATATGGTCAAAACACGTTCGTTAGCGATTGTTATTATTTTTTTTACGAAGGTACTTACCTCTACTTTGTAGTTCTTGTTTCGCTGACTAGCTTGAACACTTTCAAGGAATTGCCCTGTTGTATTGTCGAAATGAAACTTCACCAGATGATTGGATTTTAGGGTAATTTCACCACAACGAATCGCTTTGGGATAATCAGCACTAAAAACTACCATACCGTAATAATAATAATAAACAGCATTTATAAGGCGCATAATGAATAAAAGATTCCTCTATGCGCCTAACAATAAAAACTAAAAGGCTAAACAGAAACAAGACCAATTAAAATCATAGAGGCAGAATACTATTAAACCGAATAATCGACAAAACGTTAGAAACAACAGACCTAGATATAATACATAGGGCCTAAAACCCATAAAATTGAAATCTTGAAAAAATACAAAAAATTAATCCATCAATAGTTATCGAACCATGAGTAATTAGCAAATGTACCAATTGGTTTAGTGACTAAAACATCAACAATGCATACAAAACTAGATACAAGTTTAAGACATTAGAAACAACAGACCCAGATATACAAACACTTAAAAATAGAAATATTAAAAATACTATAAAAAAATTTAAAAAAAAACTAATCCATCTAATATACATTGAACCAGGAGCAGTTAATGACTAAAAAGATATGTTTTGAGAGCACCTTTAAACAATTCTAATGACCCAGAACATTTGATAATTGTGGGGAGTTCGTTCCAGAGTTTTGGTGAGGCTGATGCAAAAGACCTATCATCGTATGAAGTACCGTAGTGCGTCGATGCCGTGTTTCTGGGCGTGTATGTGTGTATGACATGTGGATCTTGGATCCCACACACACAGGTCGCACAGCGCGTGATCCGGTCGTTATGGAAACGCGCTGAGGTCACCTTAACGACGTCACCGCTTCGCTTGCAAATAGTGTTTGTCCAGTGCCTTTAAAAAGCCAGAAGGTGCATATCACAAATACTAATTTCAACTCTCTTTTTTTTGTTCACCCTCCATTCCTCCAATACTCAACAGTGTGACAAGTTACTCATTTTTTGTCAGTTTGTAAGTTCAAAATTTCAAGAGATATTTAGGTGAAACCTTGTTCCAACAATTCATTTATAAACAAATGCTTTTTACAGGCCAAAGCGCCCACAAAGGCAGTGTGCCCCTTAAAAGGGTCTAGCTACTTTTTGTAGGACAAAAAACACATTGTCAAACTTACACAGTTTGAAGATAATGATAGTAGAAAGCTTCCCTGAAACTATTACTTGCTGAGGTGCTGTAGTTTTTGAGAAATTAGTAATACGATGTCATGAAAATAATGTTTGTATCAGTGATCATGAGACGAAAATTATTTTAGCATGTAAAAACGTATTTGCATGACATTGTTTTACTCATTTCTAAAAAACTACAGCACCTCAGCAACTTATATTTTAAGCAAGGCTTTCTACTATCATTATCTTCAAACTGTGTAAGTTTTAATGTAAATCTGTGGACATTGTGTTTAACAAAAATAAATTATAACTTCTATTTTGGGGTTCTTGGTATTTAATCTTATATTTTTTGGTTTCTTTGGATTTGTTGTTTTGCTGATGTTTTTTTAGAATTAACATGTGGTCTTACTTTGCCATTTGACATGGCATGCCTGTCAGAATCATGAGTGTGTAATTAACAATTGGATTATTATACAAAACCAAAATAATTTTAATTTGTATTTTAGTTTAATTAAAGGAATGATCTTCCCTATTTTATTTATTAAATCTTTTCATGTTCATCCGATTATTTCTTTTGGGTCAAACCTTCACACATTGCAAAAACTGGGATGTTTAATTTGAAACCATGGGTGTTGTCAAAGATAGATACCGAAAAAAAAAAATCAAAATTAACATCTTGAGCCCGGTTCATTCTTCCTGCGAATGCGATACAAATTTTGATGTCACAAATTTGCAACAAATAGTTTGCATCAGGCAAATTAGCCATGTGACCTCAAAAGTATGAACCAGCTTCAGGGTGCTTAATAACACAAAATTATTGTTATTGTTTTTGCAGATGTTAGTGTTATTTTAACACCATGTGTTACTGTTGATTCTCTCTTATTATCTATAATTTGTAAAAACACCCATGGTGTCAATTTCACACCCCAGTTTTTGCAGTGCCAATGTTCCTGCTGGATGGGTTTACATGTATGTATTGTGGTGCGGTCGCTACCGGGGTTAAACATCACAAGTTGGTTTGGGTAAATAGGGCCAATAAATGCTAGAGTAACATGACAAAAACTCTAGTCACAGACTTAATCACAAAAACCTTTGTAAATTGTGTATGTCGTGAGCAATATAGAGTTAATAATCATAGTGCAATAGACCTTTTTTTTTAAATACTTGGTATGGGTGTGTTAGTAGAAGTCGGGCAGCAGTTCGCGCGAGTTCTCATTGCGTGGGACCATTAACAACTTGTCCACAAGTTTAATGGTGGTAAAGTGTGAGCCTGGATGTTACATAAACGTTTTAAAATAATTATTCACGCTATAAAGTTAATAATTTAACTAAAAACGTTTATGTAACGCTAGATTTCTGCAAACTACTTGCACACCATGACTAGAACTACGTACCCAAAATACCACCTTGCCAAATTTCGGTGCCAATCTTGTATTTTACAACAAAACCAATGCTGTAGCTGTAAAGAGCCCTGGGGCCATGAATCTCAAATGGCTCTCTAACTAAGCTAAAGACATGTAAAAGAAATCATAAGACAACTGTTACTATCTGACGATACCAATATTTGAATAGGAAAAGTCTCCCGAACTGTGACTAGGGATTCTGTTACTGTACCTGCATTTCGTAAAGTCATACAGAACCATTTTCTCTATTTTAAGTGATTTTTCTTGCGCTATGATTCGGTACCGAGGTTCAGTTGTGCATAATAAAGTTGGAAAATATTGACAATTTAAATGAGCAGCAAATGTTTAACTAGATTAAAGGGGATCTTTTGATGTGAAAAAACACATTATTCGTTATTATTCAAGATTTCTGTTTTGAAATAAACAGCTAAAAAGAATATAAAATTTGTCTGTTACCTCACCTTTTATATATTTGCATTTTTCGGCCCACAAGTTCAAACAACCAGAAAGTTTCACAACCTGAAAATGAAAAGATTAAAACATTAGATTCTGAAAAGATGTTGTTGGTATACATTGTGTACGTGAAAGCAAATTAAGTCTCAATTATTTGATAATAAAAGCATTCTTGACAGAACTGACCAAGATTTTTATTTTGAAAAAGAGTTTGTATGATTTGTTTGTGTAGATTCAGTGTCTCAATGAGGATTCTTGTTATTGTTAAAATAATTTGCGATAAAACTTTATACATTTTCTTTGCTACGAAATTTTGAATTGAATTAAATAATAATTTTAAAAATTAGCGGCCTCCTCCATTTCCCCATACAGCCGTCCTTCCTCACCATAGCCAGAAATTTGTTTTGGAATAAAACTTTTAAAGGTCATTGGTCAATTCTGAAATATTGAAGACTTAATTGTATTTTGTTTTTTGTGACTGGAGAGGGCATAATAATTGAATGATACGTATCAGCCTTCTGAGATTGTTGCTAAGTAAGATGAACTACATGTAGACATGTACTTTTTTGAGGTTTGCCATGTCTTTCAAACACCTTACAATAATACGATTAATTAAGCCTAAACACTCAAATCCACTATCTAAAAATCTATTCAAAAAGAATCCATGTTTTCTACGTCTTTCAAACACCTTGCAATAATACAATTAATTAAAATCCACTCTCTAAAAAGAACCCATGTTTTCCATCTATTTCAAACAACAAACAATAATAATATGATTAATTAGGCCTAACACTAAAGACCACTATCTAAAAAGAATCGCCTGTTATAGCTATAATGGGAAACACTGTATTAATAGGTAATTCTAGGCCTAATTTGACTGTTTTGCTTTATTCTGAACAAGTATACTAAGTAATCCTATTCTAAAAACATTTGTTTAAATGTTTTTAGATAATTTTATTTGTTTCGGAAATAATCCCAATATTAGGCCTTAACAAAATGTTATCACTATCATATTAATTACAGGAAAACGATATTTGGTGTTAAAACCATTCATGGGGAAATAATCTGATCTTATGCCATACATTTGTTTGGGTCAAATTCTGATTAAAATTTACATATTGGCCTACTTCAAGGAAGACATGGAATGGAATTAGGAAAAACAGTCATTAGGCCTAGGCCTACTTCAATTTCATTTAAACTAAAAGAAAAGTATTTGACTTATCATCTAATGGAAACAAATCTTATTTTATTTATTTTGTTCATTTATTTCTGTATGATTTCAACTGTGAATTGTAGGCATACTTCAATGAAAAAGGCATAACACTTTGAAAAAAGAGTCACTGTAAATAAGGAAACTCATATTACCTGGAACTGTGGGTTAGACTTGTCATCTACTTCAATTTTATACTAGTTAGAAGAAATGTATTTTGGTGTTAGACTTATTATTTAGTTAGACCTTAATTTTTTTTTTTCATTTAGTGAATTACATCTAAATGTAGGCCTACTTCAAAGAAAAATACATGGCATTTTGAAAAATAGTCATTAGTATACTTCAAATTCATGATAATAAGAAGAAAAGCGTTATGGTGTTAAGCTAAATCATCTGATGGAAAATAATCTTATTTTAGGCCTTCATTTAATTCTTTAATTTTTTTATTAACAGTTAAATGTAGGCCTAGACATACTTCAAGGCAAGGGGCCTGACGTTTCAGGGGGGGGGGGGGGAGTAGTCATTAAGGCTATTGCTTTAAATTCATGTTACCCAGAAATATGGGTTAGACTTGTCATCTATTAAAAAAAATAATCTTATTTAAAGCTGTTATTTTCTTAAAATACAGATTAAAAGCTAATTCAAATGTAGCCCTGCATAAATGAAGTAATCTTGAATCAATTAGAAGATTTTTTTAGAGGTAGGCCTAAATTAATAATACTGTGTACTGGGCCTCAAACTATATACATGTATATTCTTATGCTACACTAGGCTAAACTAAGATAGGCCTACATTGATGTTACAGGCATGCATCAATTTAGACTCGAATAAAATTAGTTTGCTACAGAAACAATGGGAATATGGTTGTACTAAAAAACAAAAGGAAAAACAATCTCATTACCTGTGAGTGTAATGGTGTTTCTTCATCATATACTCAGCATCTTGGTGGTAGAACTGTTTTATTTGTTTTTATTTCCAACATTTTGTTAATTTTGTTTTAAAATCCAACACTTTTAATTTAATTTTGATTTAAAAATCTCTTCAGTTAAAATAATAGACAAAATTTGCTAAAATAAAAGACACAATCGACAAAAATAATAGACAAAAATTGACAAAAATAATAGACAAAATTGACAAATCAAAGAACTTCATGAACACCAAACTCCTTTTGCCCTCACCAAACATTAAAAAAGTTTGTTGTGTCTATAGAGGGCGCTATTCAATCTGAGTGGATAGTCAATAATGCATGTAAACCACTTACAGCAAGTACAGGGAGGTATAAATGATCATGGGGGAAACAACTGCTTTATGCAGTTGCAACCTCTTTTTTCTTCAAATACAAAATATTCACCAAGTTACAGTGTAATTATTATCAATGCATGTAAACCACATACACCAAGAAAAACCTGAACCTTGCCTATCCCAGGAAGGTAAAAATGGTTACATGATAATTAAAAAAACTGCTTTATGCAGTTACACTGCTTTATGCAGGTAAATCCCTTTTTTGATTAGAACAAAATAATAACAACCAAGTATATTACAGTGTAATGATAATCAAGTTATAAACCACAAGGAAAATTGATTGATTCTTAACAACGCACATACAAGATTTTGATATGTTCCACCTGTTGTCATTTAAAAATGATAAATTCATCCTATGCAAATTTTAGATCTTAACTTTGAGCAATATCTTAAGAGTATTTATATCCTTTTGAAGGATCAGCTGTCTATCATTTCCATGGCAAAAGAGAGAAGATTCCTTTCAGATTCCAGTGAGTTGAGACTGTGTTGAGATTGTATTCCCAAAACAGTTCACGACTGATAATAAACTTGCAGCATGTAGTTGAGAGTTAATAAGCAGTCCTTACTGTTTCTTGAGACATACAAGAGCTTTGATGGGCAATCTTGTTTCACTGAGTTATCTTGCTTTCTGAACAGATGAACATTTGTTTAATTATAGTGTTTGATGGTCGGAATGTAATTTTGCTGTGTTCATTTTTTGTTTTGTGTATATGTATTTTTTGTACTGTGTTCAATATTTCTTTAACCTAATTAATTTTTAAATTAAGTGTTAATCTCAACTTCACCTCTTCATACTCATTTACTGTACTTTCACAGCCTTAACACTCATTGCTACCCATCCACCATTTAAAAAGAAGAAGTTGTTTCTAAAGTTGTTAAAACAACTTTAGAAGTTGGACAAGAAAAATAGTTTAGGTTCAGTAGAGATGGTGGTGCTGTTGGCTAAAGAGAAGTTAGTTCCACAAACAGCGATTCGCTGAAAGGAAGGGACGATGCACTGGTTAAAAGTTAATCAAGATGACCACCAGTTATGGAGAAGAAAATTAGCAGAATGACCCATCAGTTGAAGCGAAGAATGTGAGATGGGTGGATAACCCAACAGTTAAGGAGAAGAATCAAATTAGACAGATGACCCACCATTTTAAAGAGAACAAAGTGATTTGGGGGGGGGGGGGGGGGGTTGTGCCACCAAGGGAAAAGAAAGTATAAGGAAGATGACCAGCCAGTTGAAAGAGAAGAAAGTGAGTTTTGCCACTGTCATACATTTTATAAGAAACACAGCACACTATTTCCATCACTTCATTCCTCACCCATCTTTCAAAATTGGTTACAACTATAATCTATTACTTTAATAACATGTAACTATTGTATTTTAAATTATAATGTTTACTTGTTTTGTTGTGTTTGACTGAGTGTCCGTTGTTTGTGAATGTTGCATTGTGTGGTTTTGTATCAGTCATTCTCTCCTTAAAGTTTATTGTTTTTTGCTCTTGGCACAAGTCAGTGAGAATGTTAATCCTGACTTCTTTGTTCATTTATTGTCAATCCACAGAACATTTTCCATTGAAATATTGTCATGTGCTGGCACAACAGTACACTTGATGAACTTGATGATACTTTTTCCTCCTATGTGATTAAGTTTTTCATGAAGCAGTTGAGTACATGTGTTGACTTTCAATGCTGACCCTTCATGTTTTCCATAGACATTTCCAAAGACATTTCCATCATAGAGACATTTCCATAGACACATTTTTTCCATAGACACATTTCATTAGCTGGTACATATCTTGATAAACTTGATGATGGTTTGTCGAGGGTGACTTGTCTAAACTGTCTAGAAAGTGCTCAGTTAACATTGACTTTCCATAGTTGATCCTGACTTTTCACTGTAACATTGTCAGTTGCTGGCACAAATCTTGACAACTTGAGGGTATTCATCCTTAAAATGTCATTGTATTATATTAAAACTTGTTGTCCCCCTGGAAAGCATCTTGCCTTGAAAATAATTTAAAGATTGTCTCTTTCATGTCCACAACCAAAATATGAAATAAGTCACAGATTTCCATACATCTATGTACATATATATTCATTTTAAAACATTGATGAAGTACTGATATTTTTGTTCAAAAGGCAAACAATAAATCGGATGACCACTACTCATTACTGCACAATATACCATTGTTTTTATAGAGTCCAATCATCAGACATTGTTCTTGGGCACAGGGAGAACTCAATAGTTGTTTCAAACAATTCACATGTTCCAAAAGAATATTGGCACAATCGTGTGTCTCCATGTTTGTGTGCAGCGCATTCAACAAATCCTGGAGGTGTGTTCTTGGATTTCTATATCCTGAGAAAATATCTTTGGGTTTTTAATTGCCTTGGCATTGCTCATTTTGAAGACACTGTCAAATGAAGGATTTGCGGAAAAATGTCCGAAGCGAAGAATTCTCAGTCCCTAAAAAATGGTGCTTTGAATGGTCTGTTTATTTGTACATGTATGACGGCGGTGTTTTTGTTCAAGTTGTTTATGTTTCATGATTGTTACAAGATGTTTTTTTATTTTTAACCTACATTTATTTACCAATAATTAGTTTTTAAAAGTCCTAAGTACTAGTCTATCACTTTCATTCATCAATACATCAATCATTTTAAACTGCACTCACATCCTTTCAAAATTACTCACAGTGCTTTTTACTCCAAGTGAGGGTAGTTTTCAGTAATAGGGCCTACTTTCACCATGGTTACAAATGGACGATCAAGGTAAACCAACATTACAACAGTTGGAGAAAGTGGAGTGTCGGCCAACACTGAGAATTAAGAAGTTCACATTTGAGCCACAGATGACAGAAGGGCTGAGATTGGATACAAACATAGCTCCTTGAAATTCAACCACTATGTTATGTTACTCAACCCATATATGAATTATGATCAATACGGTATACAGTGTATTACCTTTCCTTTTGAGATAAACATTTTAGGACTTTTGCCAACATTGAGGACTAAGAATTCCTCAAGAATGCAACAGAAATAATAAGACAACAAAAGTATGTTGACTTACTCAACCATCTCTCCACTTAAACTTTGAATAACATAATATCTAAATCTACCAACAATGAGGATTAGAAATCCTCAGAGAGCCAAAGAAAAACAAATAAGACAGAATTACAATGCCACCACAACATAGGATGATTAAAAACAAATATTGCATCAACTTTAAGATATTCAAGGAAGCATAGGCCTTAAATAAAGATGGTCCATAGGCTTAAAAGGATGGGTACATATGTCTTAATAATAAAGATGGGTCTATAGGCCGTAAAAGATGGAACCATAGGTCTTAATACATAGTAAAGATGGGTCACTAGGCCTTAAAAGATGGGTCCTATAAGACCTCACACATAGTAAAGATGGGTCCACAGGCCTTAAAAGATGGGTCAATAGGTCTTAATACATATATAGTAAAGATGGGTCCATAGGCCTTAAAAGATGGGTTAATATAGGCCTTAATACATAGTCGAAGATGGGTCCATCGGGCTTAAACGATGGGTCGATAGGTGTTAATTAATACTTAGATATGTCCAAATAGGTAAAGATGGGTCCATAGGTCTTAAAAGATGAGTTCTTATAGGCCTTAATACAAGTTAAGATGGGTCCATAGGTCTTAAAAGATGAGTTCTTATAGGCCTTAATACAAGTTAAGATGGGTCCATAGGTCTTAAAAGATGAGTTCTTATAGGCCTTAATACAAGTTAAGATGGGTCCATAGGTCTTAAAAGATGAGTTCTTATAGGCCTTAATACAAGTTAAGATGGGTCCATAGGCCTTTAATATGGGTCCATGGGCCTAACATCCATGGGTCCATAGGTCTTAAAAGATGGGTTCTTATAGGCCTTAATACAAGTTAAGATGGGTCCATACATGTATGCCTTAAAAATGGGTCCATAGGCCTTACATACGGTAGTAAAGATGGGTCCATAGGTCGTATTAGAAAAAGCTTTTCCATATGCCTTTAAATGGGTCCATTGCAATAAAAACAAGTAAAATGGATCCATATAGGCATATACAAGTAATGATGGGTCCATAGGCCTTTATACATACAGATGGGTACATAGATGGGTCCATATTATAGACCTGAAATAAATACATATGTAAAGATATGGGCCCATTATGCCTTAAAAGATGGGTCCTTATAGGCCTAATACAAATAAAGGTGGGTCCAGATGCCTTAAAAATGGGTTCGTAGGCCTTGTAAGTAAAGGCGGGTCCATAGGCCTTACATAAGGTTGTAAAGATGGGTCCACATAGCCCTTAATACAAAGTAAAGATGGGTCCATATAGCCCTTAATACAAAGTAAAGATGGGTCCATATAGCCCTTAATACAAAGTAAAGATGGGTCCACATAGCCCTTAATACAAAGTAAAGATGGGTCCATATAGCCCTTAATACAAAGTAAAGATGGGTCCACATAGCCCTTAATACAAAGTAAAGATGGGTCCACATAGCCCTTAATACAAAGTAAAGATGGGTCCATATAGCCCTTAATACAAAGTAAAGATGGGTCCATATAGCCCTTAATACAAAGTAAAGATGGGTCCATATGGCCCTTAATACAAAGTAAAGATGGGTCCATATAGCCCTTAATACAAAGTAAAGATGGGTCCATATAGCCCTTAATACAAAGTAAAGATGGGTCCATATAGCCCTTAATACAAAGTAAAGATGGGTCCATATAGCCCTTAATACAAAGTAAAGATGGGTCCATATAGCCCTTAATACAAAGTAAAGATGGGTCCATATAGCCCTTAGTACAAAGTATAGATGGGTCCATATAGCCCTTAATACAAAGTAAAGATGGGTCCATATAGCCCTTAATACAAAGTAAAGATGGGTCCATATAGGCCTTAATACAAAGTAAAGATGTGTACATAGGCCTCTAATACAAGAACAGATGGGTCCATATAGGCCTTTAATAAATATTGAAAAGATATCTTTTCAGTTTTATTAAATGGCTGTATATGGATGCCGTAGTAAAGTTGGGTCCATATGCCTTAAAAGATAGGCCAATGTGGTCTTTATGCAAGTAACGATGGGTCCATAGGCCTTAATACATACAAATGGGTACATATGCCTTTAAAGATGGGTCCATATACCTAAATACATAAATGTAAAGATGTGGGCCAGCCATAATGCCTTAAAAATTGGTCCGTAGGCCTTAGTACAAGTAAAGACGGTCCATATGTCTTAAAAGATGGGTCGATAGGTGTTAATTAATACTTAGATATGTCCATAGGCCTTACCACAAGTAAAGATGGGTCCATAGGTCTTAAAATATGGTGTCCATATGCCTTAAAAGATGGGTCCATATAGGCCTTAGTACAAAGTAAAGATGAGGCCTGATACAAGTAAAAATGGGTCCATATAGGCCTTTAATAAATATTGAAAAGATATCTTTTCATGTTTATTAAAGGGCTGTATATGGATGCCATAGTATCAAGTTGGGTCCATAGGCCTTAAAAGGTGGGTCAATTTAGGTCTTTATGCAAGTAACGATGGGTCCATATGCCTTTAAAGATGGGTCCATATTATAGACCTAATTACATACATGTATGTAACGATATGGGCCGACCATAATGCCTTAAAAATTGGTCCGTATAGGCCTTAGTACAAGTAAAGGCGGGTCCATATGCCTTAAAAGATGGGTCCATATTGTATACCTAAATACATATATAAAGATATGGGCCATAATGCCTTAAAAATTGGTCCATAGGTCTTAGTACAAGTAAAGGCTAAGGTTAGTAAAGGCGGGGTCCATATGCCTTTAAAGATGGGTCGATAGGTGTTAATTAATACTTAGAAATGTCCATATAGGCCTTAACACAAGTAAAGATGGGTCCATTATAGGCCTTAGTACAAAGTAAAGATGTGTCCATTAGGCCTTAAATACAAGTAAAGATGGGTCCATATAAGGCCTTAAATAAATATTGAAAAGAGATCTTTTCAATGTTTATAAAGGCCCATATGGATGCCATAGTAAAGTTGGGTCCATAGCCTTCATTCATTCATTATAGCTGTCCTCCCGAGGTAGGTCCCAGATTGCTTCCCAACCACTATGTGTCTCCATAGGTCTCTGTTGTTTGTTGATGTCCTACTACTGCCTCGTCAGTCAGCCTCATCGCAGAAGTACTTGCTTGATATCTTCAAACCACCTGTTTTCATCAGGCCCACCTTTGGATCTGCTTCCTGCAATATGTGTCCTTCTATAATAATTTTGGGCCTTAACACAGAGTAAAGATGGGTTCTTTGGCCAAAGTTGATCAAGATGACAACGAGTTAATATGGAGAAGAAAAAGTGAGTGAAATGACCCATCAAGAAGAATATGAGATGACCACCAGTTGAAATAGAAAAACATGGGATAGATGATCCACCAGAAAAGAAGAAAGTGGGGGGGGGGGGGGGGGGAGGCGGGGTGGTGACTCACTAATGAGAAGAAAGTAAAAAAGATGGCCCATCACTTCCATCAGTGCACAAACACTTGGTATTGGAAGGTACCAATACCCCAACACTATTTCAATCACTTCATTCATCATCCTTCCTTTAAAATTTGTAAAAATTGTTGGTTAAGTTAACATTTAATGAAACAATTAAATAACATGTACTTGTTCTATTTTAATGATGTTGAGATGTTTTGTTGGTTTTTTGTTTGACTGAGTGTCCATTGTTTGTGAATGTTGCATTATGTTGTTTTGTAACAGTCACTGTTCTCTCCTTAAAGTTTAGTTTCTTGCTCTTGGCACAAGTCAGTGATAATGTTTGTCATTAATTGCCAATCCATTGAAACATTTTCTTACTGTCATATTGTGTGCTGGCACAACAACACTCTTTTTCCATAGACATTTCCATAGACATTTCCAAAGACATGAGTTCCATAGACATTTCCACAGACACATTTGTTCCATATATCTTAATAATAACTTGATGATGGTTTTCCTCCTTGGTAACTTGTCTAAACTGTCTTGAAAGTGCTCAGTTCAAATTGACTTTCCATAATTGATCCTGACCTTTCACTGTAACATTGTTGCTGGCACACATCTTGACAACTTGAGGCTTTTCTTCCTTAAAATGTCATTCTATATAAAAGTTGTTTGTCCCATAGAAAGCATAATGCCTTGAAATGGTTTTAAAGATTGTCTCTTTCACTTCCATGTGAGTTGACAAAAATATCAAATTAGTATACAGATTTCCATACATCCATACATTTTCATATTTTAATACAATGATTAAGTACTGATAATTGTTAATCAGTAAAGGGCAAAAAATAAATCAGATCACTACAAGCACAGTATCACATTGTTTTTAGAGTCCAAAATCAGCAGACATTGTTTTGGGTGTTTCAAACAATCCTGGTCGATTCACATGTTCCAAAGAATTTTGCACAACCCGGTTCGTGTGCAGTACATTCCAATGTTAGGTGTGGCTTTTTGGATATCACATTCCTGAGAAATATATCTTGAAGTCTTTGCCTTGGCATGGCTAATTTTGAAGCCACTGTTCAAATGAAAAAGTAGTACTTAAAAATGTTCAAATCGAAGAAGTCTCAGTCCCTAAGAAATGGTGCTTTGAATGGTCTGTTTATTTGTACATAATATGTTTGACTGCAGTGTTTTTGTTCAAGTTGTTTATGTTTGAAGATTGTTACAAATTGTTCTTATTTTTAACCTACATTTATTTACCAATAATTTGTTTTTTAAGTCCTAAATGTTCTCTATCATCAGTTTCATTAATAAATTCATCTATCATTTTAAAGCTTCACTCACATCCTTTCAAAATTACTTAAATGATTTTTATACCAAGTGAGGATACTGGACTTTGGCTATTACCAAATTAGTACCCTGCCTTCAAAGAGATGGCTCAAGGGATGGTATAAAAAGTTGCCTCCTTTTGAGGAATAAGAGGTTCAATCACGATATTGGCTGAAACACCAAGGACTAAGAATTCCTCAATAAGCCAATGGAAAGAAAGACAACGATGAAAACTAACGCCAAGTTTGGTATCTACGCATAAAACTATCACCACGGTTACAAATACATGAATGATATTCAAGTCAATAACAAAATACATAATTACCTTTAATCAAAGAAAACTAACATTGTTTAGTCATTGAGAATGAACTGGGGTTCCAGCCCCACACTGAGAATTAAGAAGTTCCCGGGTGAGCCTTGTAAACGGCTAAAAACAGACCACGATATGTAGGTTGACATTTGGCATTAAGAGGACTAAGAATTACCCAAAAGAAGTATGTTGACTCTACACCAATGACCAAGGCAATCTACCAACAACAGCAGGTAGCCAAAGTGACAGAGAAGACGAAGATGAATAGTAAACTTAATATTACACCATAACAATAAAGTTATGATGTAAACAAAGCACTACTTTTTAAAACCTTAAATTCAAGGAGGCCTATAGGCCTTAAAATAGAAAATGTGGGATGCCTTATACATGAGTCCATAAGTTCTGATACATATAGGCCTAGTACAGATGGGTCCATATGCCTTAAAATACATGAAAATGGGTCAAATTAATTATCTTAAGATGCGCATCTTAAGATGAATAATTTGACACATCAACCCTAATGCAGATGTGAGGATTAAGAATTCCTCATCAGATGAGCCAATTATATATAGGCAGGAAGAGATAATCATAATGATACAAGGATTCAAACCTACAACTCAAACATTCTTAGAGCCCTAAACATGAACACAACACAAGTGAGATTTTATTTCTATGACCCTACTTAAATATACCTCAAAGTTTGCTAATAACAAGACGACAGCTCCATCTAATAGGAGGAGATTATTTGTATTGACCAGTTCTGGGGATTAAGGATTCCTCAGATGAGCCAATATAGGCAGGAAGAGATCAGATAGGCTACACTTGATACAAAGATTAAATCCTACACTACCCATAAAACATAATTTCTCAGAACCCTAACACAAGTGAGATTATATTTGACCTGTTTACCTGATGGCGACCAAAAAGTCTTTAAATATTAACAGCTCTAATTAAGAGGATATTATTTGTATTGACCAATAATGAGGATTGAGGATTCCTCAGATCGGCCAATATGGGCAGGAAGAGATAAGATTACAGCTCATCAATTATAATTTCTCAGAGTTCCAACACAAGTGAAATTATATTTATGACCCTACTTCAATTTACCCAAAACAGCTCAATCTATAAAGAGAAGATGAATTGAAAAATTCTGAGGATTAAGGACTCTTCAGATGAGCCAGTAGAAGGAGATCAGATCCACAAGGTACAAAGAAAAACCTGTAACTCATCAACCATTATGTGAACCCTAAAGATTAAAACCTACAACTCATGAACCAATGATGTCTCAAAACCCTAACACAAGAGAGATATCTCCATGACCTTACTATTTTGTAAACAAATCTTTTAGGGAGAATACACACATTTTACAAACTACAACAGCTCTAATTAAAATTGGATGTTATTTGTGTTGACCAATTTTGAGGATTAAAGAATTCCTCACAATCATGATCGAGCCAATGGTCAGATAAGATCAGCATACACATGCTACAAAGATTAAAAACCTATACACTAACCATGGTTTAAAAACATTCAAGTCATCAACCATGAATTCTCAAGACCCTAACACAATTGAGATTATATCTCTCTGAAATTACTTCAATTTAAATGAGTATAGAGGGGGTAGGCCTATAAAGCAAACTCAAGACAAGGTTTTCAAAAGAACCTAACTTCCTACCCAGTAGATATACACGTCCTACGTGTTACCGAAAACCAAATAATATTCAATTTAGTTGTTGTTGTGTTACTCAATACAGGTGCCTTTACCTGCTGTTAATAAACACATCTTCTAAGGAGACCACAAAGTTTAACATGACAGCAGCTTCACTATTAGTGGAGATGATTAATGTATTGACCAATATTATTATGAGGATTAAGAACTCCTCAATAAGGCCATCAGAAAAAAGAGACAAGACAAAGTACACATCTTACAGTGAGTGTTGACACAACACATTCACTTGTCCTCATTGAGGGACTGGCATACAGCAAATACAGAGGATAACCATCCTCAATTATGCCAAAAGAAAACAACACACAGAAAAGTAATAATCTTTCGATGTAAGTGTACATCTCTAAGACTTCAAAACTCATGCATACTTCCATTCACTCAAACATTTTCACTTCGTCTATCATTCCTTTAAAAAAAAACTTTAAGATTGAAACTAAATTTTATATTAAATTGTTTAAAAACATTATGATTCTGAAGGTTTTTACCCTTAATTTCAAACTTATTTATTTTGTTATTAGTTGTTGAGCAGTTTATAATGTCTGTTGTTTATTTTGGCTCTGTTATGTTTGATGTTATGTTGTTGTTGATGTTTGTTTTGTATTTGCACCATTTCATTGTCCATTGCTCATGAAGAGAAATGTACGTATTACTCTTCAAAGTCTTTGAACAGCTGTGAATTGGTTCTTTTTTCTAAACGTTGGCTTCCTTCGCGAATACAAGCTTACAGGTTTTTAAAACTGCCAAGTCTGTTTTTAATGTCAGTTTAGTTCAGTTTATTTCCACTCAATCAGTGGAATATTGAGGAGAATGTGGATTAACTCAACCTTGTTGTCGAAGAGATGCATTGACGCATTCTTGGGTCATGACCTCTATTTGTCAACTCCGGAATAGGCCAGGTGTTTCACACAATAGTTAATGTTATACAATTTCCATTGTGTAGTGAGCCTCTACCGCTGCGTTCAAGTTCTGTTTTATAATTGGATTAACTTAAGCCAATTACATGTCTAGACCACAAATACCTTCATAACACTGACATAGATTGAACAATTTAAAAATGCACGATTTGTTACATGTTTTAGTTGGCTAGAGCTAGACAGACCCAAAGGGTCAGGAATGTTTTGTGCTGAGTTACAACAGCACAGACACACCATTTTACATGATAGTAACGGTAAAATTCTCAGTAGTAATGTTCCCTTGGCATTTGCTAATAATAATTAGCATACATACCCCAAACTCCTCCGGTTTCTCTCGGGCTTTTTTGTAATTCACTTGCAGTTTACAACGCTTTGAAAGCTCACCAAAATTCTCCGCTGTGTTCATATATGAGCCTTCAACGCCAATAACATTTCATGGTGAGCTTGGTCCCGTGAGAAAATTACTGCCTTCAGTGCAAATTTTCCCAGAAAATACTATCCTCCGCCGACATGAAAAAGACGCTAGTTCCAGCAGCAAACGTTTCCGGTCAATGTATGAGAATAAAAACGACACATAACGTGAGAAAAGGAAAATTCATTTGAACAAATTCTCACATAATTTTAATAAAGACAGTTCTGCATTAAAATATCACTGCTACTGAAAAAAGCGCAACAAATTTGGAGTCACTTTTGCGTTTTTCTTCGGGGCGCCGGCGGTTCACTCTAAATTATATCCTTGCGCGTCACTTAAAATTTCTTAAAATTTCAACTTTTGTCCAACAAACTTCTATTATTCTTGTAAAATATTCTCAATATGGCTCAAGGAGGATACATTTTTGTTTGTTTGGTTTTTTGTTTTGTTTTGTTTTTTGAAATCTGAAACAAATTAAAATTGACCTATTTTCCCTTGATGCGAAGGGATACTGACCCCTTCACAACCCACGATGAGTGGAGAATGCCGTCTGCTACAATTTTAGGGGAACCATTTTAAGGCTCGCTATTGGTCAACAGTGTGACAAACCTGCTGTCTGATTGGCTTATTAAGAATGCGTTATGCAAATATCCTCACGATGGTCACATGCTGAGCTATTAATAACCGTATCAAAAACAATTGTAAGCGTTGCTCTTGACTGGTTTCCTGATTGGTAACCAGTGTTGTGGACTAATATTGAGTATGACTATGATAACCAAGTAAAGTGTTCTTTCAATCATTAGGCTTTAAAGTTGGTAGGCCTACTAGTTTGTGTGGGAGGCCTCCTGGAAACTGGCCGCGAGTCGGGGTGTTTTTTCCTAGAGTTCAGTAGGCCCAGGCCGACGTGACCTTCAACGGCCAAAAGTTTACGGCGCCAAAAATAACGCCCTCTGTTGACAATGTCAATGTCCTCTATGCGGAAATAGGAGTGAAAACTTATTGCCAATTAATTTCATAGGAGTGGCAAAGAAACCCAAATAGCCCTCTCTGCCTGGTAGGACGTCACCCAACCGCCAACCCTCCACTAAAGCCTATCTTCAGAACATCATCCCTTGGAGTGCGTGAGTACAAGTCATAATTATTGATAAATAAATTTAACTTTGTGCATTCAACAAATTAACAAGCATTCTGTGTGCGCTCAAAGTTCAGCTTTGTGTTCTGTATTACATTTTCAAAGTGCACCAACAACCTAAGTCGGAAGACTTGAAAGCTGAAGCACATTGAGGAAGGGCATCTTATGGATGGATCATGAGATTAGAGAGAACAATACAAGATAATTTCATATAGGAATTGTTAATTGAGTAGTTGATACTTGTTCATCTGCATCATCCTCGCAGATGTGCGTGTCATGTTTTCGAGTAGCCCCACTTGTGTGGCCAAGGCTAGCTGAATTCTTAAGGATTCAGCTAGGCCTCTTGGCCAAACAAGTGGGGCTAGTTTTTGAGGTACTACATGTAGGCCTATGCCCTTTTCTGAAAACAAATAATGATGCCATATATATATGAAGTGATGCCCTAATTACCTTCATTTTTTATGAGAAGTATGCAAACAAAATATTAAAACTTGATTGACATTGAAGTTTTCACACCACACACTGAACTCCAATGACTTCAATTCAAAAGCGTCCCATTTGTTTTGAATTTTTCCTGTGTTCGGGGCAAGCAAGAAAGTATGGTTTCCCGGTGAAGCCATACGTGGAAGAAACATCTGCAGTGACTACAAGCTGACAAGTGTTCTGTGAGACTTTGTGTCCGACTCTATCATGTCTATAGCCATAATTTTTATTCAGTTTTGTGTCTTTTTAATTTTCTTAACATGTATCCTCTGCTTACCAGTTTTCACGCTATTATGCCTTTTTCTTTGAATTGGGAAAAAAATAATGATGCCATATATCAACCGATGCCCTAATTATCTTCATTTGTTAATATTAAGTATGCAAACATGTATTAAAACTTGATGGACATTGAAATGTTCACACCACACACCGATCTTCGATGACTTCAACTGGCCCCATTTGTTTTGAGTTTTTCCTGTTTTCACGGCAAACAAGAAAGTATGGTTTCCCGGTGAAGCCATACATGGAAGAAACTTCTGCAGTGACTACAAGTGTTCTTTGAGACTCTGTGTATGACTGTATAGCAAGCAGTTGCCTTCATTTTATTCAAAATATTTTTTATAATAATTTTTTTTAATTACCATGGAAACTTGCAAAAAATAAAAAAATATAAAAAGTGTGAATAATTACTGGCTTCCAAATCTGATTTTTTTCCCCTTTTTTTCCCCTTTTTTTTCTTCTTAAAGCCATTGGACCCTTTCGGTAAACAGTGTTGTCCAAGACCCACACTTTGTGTACCACAACTTCTATATCAAATAACAAACCTGTGAAAATTTAGGCTCAATCGGTCATCGGAGTCGGGAGAAAACAACGGAAAAACCCACCCTTGTTGCCGCGCGTTTCGCCGTGTCATGACATGTGTTTAAAATAAATCCGTAATTCTCGTTAACGAGAATTTATATTGTTTTGTTGTTTTCTCAAAAAGTAAAGCATTTCATGGAATAATATTTCAAGAGAAGTCTTTCACCATTGCCTTCTGTAAACCCTGTAAGTTATTTGTAAATCTGTGAACTTTTTTTTTTTTTTGAACCGAAAGGGTCCAATGGCTTTAATATTTATAATAAAGCGTATAAATAAACAGTGATAATTGAATCAACAAGCTGATGTTTAAATTTTAATATTAATAATAGTATTGCCTACAAGGGTTACAAAATAAAAGTCGCCAAAAATATTTTAAAATGATATCAGGCACATGGCTTCTTTAAGCCTCGGTATTTTTTTTCAAGAATGCTCAGCAAAACATTCAGTCACATGATTTTGATCATCATGAATTGTGAATTGAAATAGCATTTGATGAAACTTTTTCGGTGGGCAAATATTTTTATATGGCCTCAACATTATGACATACTTTTGTACCTTGTACAAATGCCTAAAGTACCAAACTTTTTGCATTTACAAGTTCAAATGACCAGTGGAGCCTTTCGTGTTTCTAAGTTTTGGTCATGGGAGAGGAGACTCTTTGCTTGGCAAATAAAACCACACAATTTTTATCTAGGGACTGTTTACATCGCGCACATAGAGGTAAAAGATTTGCCACGATTTTAGGGACACCTCGAAAACAGGACCTCCTACGATATAATAAAGCAAATAAATAAACAGTGATAATTGAATCACAAAGCCAAAGTTTCTTAATATTAAAGATACTGGACAGTATTGGTAATTGTCAAAGAGTAGTCTTCTCACTTCGTTTATCTCAACAAACCTGTGAAAATTTGAGCTCAATTGGTCGTTGAAGTTGTGAGATAATAATGAAAGAAAAAACGACCTTGTCACACGAGTTCTGTGCTTTCAGAGAGGTCCCAAAATCAAGTTTGTGGTAAATTACTTCTTTCTCGAAAACTACAATACTTCAGAGGGAGCTGTTTCTCACAATGTTTTATACTATCAACAGCTACCCGTTACTTGTTACCAAGTAAGTTTTTATGCTAAAAAGTATTTTGAGTAATTACCAATATTATAGTGTTCATTTATAGTGCTAATGAGGGTTACAAAAAAAATTCTCCAGATAATAATATTAGAAAATGATATAAGGCACATGGCTTCTTTAAGCCTCTGTATTTTTTTCCCCAGAATACTCGGCAGAATGTTCAGTCACATGATTTGATCATCGTAAATTGTGAATTGTAACAGTGTTTGATGAAACTTTTTGTTGGCAAATTTTGTGTATGTCCCTAGACTTGTGGACAAGTCGTTAAATCTCTGTTGCAGTGATAGGATTCTGAATCTCCCCGCGATTCCCACGGTATTCTCGCGCGACTGCTGGCCCCGTGAGACTACTGCGCTGCTCTCACGACTACGGTCCCATTTATAATGGGGAGTAGAAGTTGGCACCCATCAGTTCACATGAGAGCAGTGATCTCGCGAGAGCACCGCCACAACTCAACTATCTCACCGCGGCAGACCATTAATGACTTGTCTAATATGGCCCCAACATTATGATATATTTTTGTACCTTGTATAGAGTTGCCTAAAATACCAAAACCTTTTGCATTTTACAAGTGCAACTAACCAGTGGAGCCTTACAACATGTCTCTAAGTTTTGGTCAAATTTAATGACTCTTTGCTTGGCAAGTCAAACCACAAAAATTGTATCTAGGGACAGTTTACATTGCGTGCAGAGAGGTAAAAGATTTGCCTCAATTTCAGGGACACGTTGAATACACAGGTTGTCCTATATGTTGATTGTTATAAGCCAGACAACTGGACTTACTATTACTGATGACAAGGACTTACTATTACTGATGACAGTTTCCTGCCTATCCTATGATACGCATCTTCAGGCTGACTGATCTTGTGGCATCAAAATGTTGGTGACCCAGTTGTCTCGATTATAACAATATCAATATTATATTACCTCTGGATGATGGAGAATATTCATATATACATTTAAACTACAATCAGACACAGTACATAGTTCCAAACAATGCATGTGTTGATCTATTGTTTTAGAACATTTCTTTGATTTTTTTCAAATTAGGTTTGTCAAACAATGACTTTGTAATGGTTAGAACTACTAACTACATCCACCAGTGAAGATGTTTCATCTTTTGGACTATTGGGTGAATGAGCCTGGCTAAAGCACTGATTATTCCTTGAATTGAAGGTAAGACTGCATCATATTGCTGACCAGTATTTCATGAACTTAATCAAAAGGAGATTACTGTTTTGATCCATATACAAGAATGATAAACTTTAAAACAATCTGTCATCTGAGTAAATGTCTTTCTTTGATTCCTAAGATTGTGTCAGATATGGCTGACCAGAGTGAGGAGACCATGAAAGAGGAGGAGATGGCCAGACCGTCTCAAGAACCAGAACAAAGATCGAGGGCTGTTGTTGAAAATATTCAACCATCCCCAGAATCAAGAGAATTAGTGAGAGCAGAAAACACACAAATGCTTCAAGGTATAAACTTACTGTGATTAGTATCAATCTGTACGAAGGATTTGAAACGAATATGTGAAGATGAGTTATGTATTAATGGGTACAAACATAAGTCTAAATGATTTCTTGTTTATTTCAAAACACTGAAGAACACACCCATAACCATAGAGAAGGCATACAACAATAATTTTTAATAATACACAAAGAGTTAGTAAAGAGCATCCTTTTTTTAACCTAATTATTAATAATAATATTAATAATATCGATGTCTTATATAGCGCACGTATCTACCAAACAAGGTACTCAAGGCAGTGATATAGAAACTTTCAGAAAGATATATTATTGCAGTGATGAATTCTGAGACCCAATTATTTAGCACGTTCTAAGGGTTTGCAAGGTGCTACGGCGCATACAGCAGCCACAGCCAGGAACACCTGGCGAACCCCTTCTCTTTTTGATAAGTGCACCGGGTTCTTTTACATGCGTTACACAACACATGGGACCAACGGCTTTACGTCCTATCAGAAGGACGAAGTAATGATTAATTGCACAAGTGTCACACAAGTGTCACAGCTGGGGATTCGAACCTACACTCTGATTCCTTTAATCAAGGCGCACGCGGCGGCGGCGGCACCCCCAGATATCATGCACGAAAAAGACCAGCGCAAGCAGCGCAAACTCGTTTATCTAATAAGTTATTCATATGCACCTTCAGTGTGTTGCCCTCAGCACATGACTTTTTGGTGCACCAAAATGAGTGTGGGTCATGGGGCCCCGTGCACGCGGCGTATGATCCACCTATGGTTTTGCGTCTTCATTGGCCACCAATTCATCACGATCATACATTATGCATTACATTTCTCCCACCAAAATCTGTGGCAAAAAGTAAAGAAAAACATAAGGCCCCAAAACGAGTTGTTCGCGGCTCCGCCACTCGCGCTGGTCTTTTTTTCGTGCGGATATCTTGGGTCGTGCTTGATATCTGGGGTGCCGCGTGCGCCTCGACTAAAGGCTAACACTCTGCTGATCAGAAACACCAGAGTTTGAATTTTTGTAGTATCAATTTTCAATAAACAAAATTATAAACGAAAAGTTAAAAAGCTAATCTATGCTAAAGTATTTGGCTAAATGTGGCACAAACCCTTTTCTGAGGGTCAAGAATTAGAAAATGAATTTTCTGCATATGTAATTCTTAAATTCTACAACGCTTTAACAAACAGTTCATCATGGACAGTTTTTCTAAAAGAATAATACTGCGGATAAGAACATACAAACGCATCCATTTCTTTTTAATGTGGACAGATATGTTGGATCAATGAAATTCTAAACCGCTGTATCTTCCAGTTTCTACAAGTAGTTTATAAGCTGAGCATCTAATTCTAGCCAGATAATTTCTGTATTGACATTTTAAAAAGAAGAAAACAAGAACTTTGGTTTTAGTTAAAAAGCAGGAGAACTGAGAAGTCTCCTGAACCCCCGATTATCTACTTCCGCGGCAGTAGAATAAAGCAAGACAGTCCTCTAAGAACAAACTCTACCTAGCAAGTAGATACACACATGGTGTTACCGCAAACCAAATTATATTGATACCTCACCATGCAACGCCTCAAATCCTATATAAATTTTGTTTTACTTTTTCACTTATCAAAGATTCTTGGTTCATTTTTATTGACAGCACACTCGTTTAGTTTGTAACTTACCTTAACTAGCTACAACAAATTTCTTTGCATAACTTGGCAACAATTATGTGATAATTTAAGTTGCATTAAAATTGAACAGATTTGCAATTGCCATCTGATGTGTTTACTAATGGTAGATTGGAAGGGGGGTTATAATTGATATAAAAGCAGACTGAAGATTATACTTTATGGACAAAGAAAAGTTCCAAAGTAAACTATTGTTTCTTTCATAGAAATGACTTTTCTTCATTGCCAACAGCAGGAGCGAAATCTTTGTCTCTACACCACACAGAAGGCAGCGGTAATTTGGCTGTTAACAATCCTAGCAACTGTCAAATCACCTTCATACAGGTGAAGCCAGGAGCAACAGGTAAGGCACAAACATTAGCAACTTTTTGTCAATTTTGTTTTAAAAGATTTGGGTATTTCTTGTAACACAAAACACAATGTCCACAGATTGACATTAAACTTACACGGTTTGAAAATGATGATAATAGGAAAGCCTACTTTAAAATAAATATTTGCTGATGTGTTGTAGTTTTTTTAGAATTGAGTAAAACCATGTCCTGATAGTAACTTGAAAATAAGTTTTACAAGCTAAAAATTTGTTTGTCTCACTGAGACAAAAATAATGTTCTTGACTTGTTTTGCTCATTTCTCAGAAACTACAGCGCCTCAGCAAGTAATGTTTTAAGGTAGTTTTCTATCCTTTAGAACATGATGAACATGATGTTAAAAGAACTAAACTCGAGTCTCAAAAACATTTAACATCAATGAAAACTGGTTATAATATTGGAGATGGTTTGTTTTTGACTGTTTTGATTGTGTTAAATGTCATATAGATGAGTCAGGACTTTGGTAGTTGGGACAATTATACACATATCTACATAAAGTCAATGGATATATTGTAAAAAGTTTTGCAATGACACCATCAAAAGTAATGTCTGTAAATGAGTTAGTGATGAATCAAATTCTATATCTAGATTGGCATCTGTCGTGCCACATTTTGCTAAAAATCAGTTTAGCTTCACAATAATTTTCTCCATTGTTTTCAATTTAATTTTGTTAGCAAAATTCTCTCTGTACTAGCCTTGCTCAAGGCAGTCGAACTATTCACTCCGAAAGAAGACTGCCGCTGTATAAAAACGCACCCGTACACACTGTCTGAAAATGTGTAACCACATCGCACGACACGATGCCCCCGTACAATATCTGCATGTGTCGGCCGTCAGGCTGACAGCCTTTTTCTTTTTTTCTTTTTTTTTCTTTTTTTATTATTGATATCCAACAGCGGATAGCTGCCACTTACAGGAATCATTAAAAACTATGTATAAATATAAATATAAAATATAAATATAACAACATATAACACTAAAAATTACACAATATATTATAAGTAGACAAAAATAGTACACCGAAACCCACATAAAACAGACCAGGGAACACCAACAAGTACACAAACACACATCGGACATTAAAGGAACACGTTGCCTTGGATCGGTCGAGTTGGTCTTTGAAAAGCGTTCTGCAACCGTTTGTTGTAAAATGTATATGGTTATTAGAAAGATATTGTAAAAGTAACATACAATGATCTACACAAATATGCCTCGAAATTGCAAGGTTTTCTTTTTACCCTGTCGACTAACCTGGTCGGCCATTTATGGGAGTCAAAATTTTGACTCCCATAAATGGCCGACCGTGATAGTTCACGACGTAAAAGGAAAACCGTGCAATTTCGAGTGATACTTGTGTGGATCATTATATTCTACTTTTAAAACATCTTTCTAACCATATGCATTTCATAACAAACGGTTTCAAACGCTTTTAATAGACCAACTCGACCGATCCAAGGCAACGTGTTCCTTTAAAACAAACACATGTAGTAAGAATACACAAACAGAACAACACACAAAACCCCAATTAAGTATAACAAACAAACAAACAAACAAACAAACAAAACAAAAACAAACAACACAAACACCAACAACCACATGAACACAAACACACCAACAAACACCCCGACGAACAAACAAACAAACACCTCAACAAACAGACAACTTAAAAAAGATTAATTTAGAAATAAACTGACCAAAATGTAAAAAGGGAGACAAATCCATCATTAAAAAACAATTAAAAAACACTAAGATTTACAAAGTAATTTGATGAAGTGGCAACTGACCAGCAGCTGCACATGAGATGTTCACAGTTTAAAAATATTATTTAGCAAATTTAATTAGCTGTCTGCGAAAACAATTTAATGTTTTAGCCCCAAACACATCGCATGATTCATGAAGCTGGTTGTATGAAGATGAAACTCTGGAAACATACCCTTTTTTGGTAACATCAACTCGGCTCATGGGAACATGCATCATGTGTTTGGAAGCAGATCTAGTACGACGTTCTGGAACATAAAAACTGAAAGGATTATCAGTGGTTAAATTATACTTGCTGTGGATATGTTTGTAGAGGAACAAGCAATCGTTGTAGAGTCTGTGTTGAAGCCACTGACCTGTCTATACACCTCTCTTAATATTTATGTATGATGTACGTCACAATGCTAAACCAAAACGAGGCGATGGGCGCAGCCACTGCAAGTGATGGGGGACGTGCGCCCATAGCCTCATTTTGGGTAAGAATTATGACGTCATACATAAATATTAAGAGAGGCGTATAATAAGCAAAGAGTTCCCTCGGTCAGCTCATTACCATAATGCCCGCGAAAGACGAGACATGTTTACATCGCACACCACCACCACAGACACTCAGCGAGCATGATAAGGTCCAAAGGTCGTGATAAGGGAAGTGCGTGATTGGACGTCAAAATGAATAATTCATTTGCCTATTACATCCTGTGTTGTCCGATAGGTCTGACAAAAGATATATTCATGAGCTGCATACTAGCATATCTGAGAGCCCTCCCATTTTTTTCCAATATTGGAATTTTTTTCATGAAACATATTAAACCCGGAAGTTACAGACCCGACAAGGCTGTCGGCCTGACGGCCTCAGCATGCGGTTAGTGGTACGAGTGCGGATGACTTGTGTGCACAGTAGTCGTACGATGTGACAGTGTGTATACGAGTGGGTCGTGTGGTGTGATTACACGCACCACGCATAGTGTATACGGGTGGGTTTACAACGGCGTCTTTTTCGGAGTGAATAATGCGACTGCCTTGAGCAAGGCTATCTCTGTACACATTTCGTAAACTGTCAAATCTCATTGTTCTCACTTGGTGTATCCCATCATAAGCATAAAATAACAAGCCTGTGGAAATTTGGGCTCAATTGGTCATCGAAATTGCGAGAAAATGATGAAAGAAAATTACCCTTGTTGGACGAATTTGTGTGCTTTCAGATGGGAATAAAAGACTTCTAGCTAGAAGTCTTTTATTATTTTAGCGAGAAGTTACCACTTCAGAGGGAGTCGTGTCCACAATGTTTTATACTATCAACAGCTCTCCAATACTGGTTACCAAGTCAGTTTTTAAAGTCACCTGGAAATAGATTTTTTTTTCTTTCAAACATAAGAGTATATGCTTACGAACAATAAAACAATTTTTTTAGTAATTGTTTGTCACGATTTATATGTTTAAAAAATATATAAAGTTGTTTGGGGGGCTGACTCGGCCTACCCCTTTTTGTGACGTCAATCGAGGCAGACTTTGCTTGCAATGCGTATAGTAAACAAACGTGCAAAGTACTTGTACGTCCAAGTCGTGAGTTGGTACATTTCAAAAAGTGTTTTTCTGCATTCAGCAGCAAATACACCTGGTCGGCATTGCCGGAAAAAACAAACAAAATTTTTTTTGAAACGTACAAACTCACGACTTGGTCCGTACATGTACTTTGCAATTGTGTTTACTCTACGCATTACAAGCAAAGTCTGCCTCGATTGATGTCACGAGTCTCGGTCGGGGTCTACTCTTAAATTTGTAAATAACATAAGAACTGATTTTTTAAAACCTTAGTTAACTGTTTATTCACATTCCACTCATCAAAACACATATATTAGTGACAAAAGCTTTATTTCGAAAAAATACCACTTCCAGGTGACTTTAAGTAAATATTTGTTTTGAGTAATTACCAAACGTGTACATTCCCTTTAACTTTTGTCTTCCAGAGGATATTTTACCTGCACTGGAGAAATTAACTGTCTCATCAAAACAGAAACAAGCTTCGGATTCAGCAGTGAAACCAACAGGTAATTTACTCAATCAGAAACATGTCAATCTAAGATAGTCATGCCTAAAGGAACATAACAGAATTTTTTTTTGCTAACAAAACTGTTGCTGGCAGTGTAAGCACTTTTTGTAATCCACCATATGGACATAAACTGACAAACCTGATGAAGTTTGAGATCCATCGACCATCTCGGTCACGAGAAAAAAAAAGTGAAAAAACACGATCACACTGTTTGCATGAAATTAATTTTTTTTAAATGAATAGAACGCTCACTGTGCAATAAACACCAAATGGGAAAGTACTTTTATTTATTTCTCATCAAATATGACATTTCATACAGAAATATTTCAAGGGATGTTTTCTACTATCATCATCTTTGACGATTTTCCCTTACCAATTCTGTAATGTTCGTTTAATAGTCTCAAAGATTTGACAAAGTCTGTTTTCATTTGAAATTCAACTTTGATATTATAAGCAAAACATATTATTTAAAGAATTTAATCTGAAACCTTTCTCGGTTAAACCATGGGCATTTTCTTCCACCATGGTTTGACTTATTACTTGTAGCGTCTTTCAGAAAAAAAAGTAATTTTGTCTGAAATAGCACCAATATTGAAAAGATTCGCCAAGACAAACCAGAAATGTTCAAATATGAATTGTAGAAGTATCATAAACAAAATTATGTTTCATTCTCAAGGAAAAAACATATTGAAGGCTTATAGGATTTGAGGCATTGCATGGTGAGGTATCAATATATATATTTGGTTTGTGTATTTACTTGCCAGGTAGAGTTTGTTCTTAGAGAACTGTCTTTCGTTGTTGTACTACCGTGGAGTAGATGTTCGGGAGACTTCTCAGTTCTGAAAAGAACTGTCCTGCTTTTTAACACCTACTGGGGTGGGCGGAAAGTATAGAAAATTGGCTGGGACTACTACTTTAGCTTATAGGATCGTTAATAACTGTACTACCGCGGAGTCAGTTCTTGAATTGGTCTTATTTGTTCAACTAGCTTGCTCTAGAGTCATTGTCAGGAGACTGAAGGGATGTTATAATGTAACAATTCATAAATATCACAGACAGTTTCGCTATTGCTATTGGTGGAGAGCGCGTCACGTGGGTGTAGTATAAACCTTTGTTTATGACCGGTAAAAAGTGTTAATTCATGGGCGTGACACGCGACCTTGCACCTGTTCTTATAAGACAGTTTCTTCATTCCTATTGGTCCAGAGCAAAGGCTGAAACAGTTGCGCCACATCACGCGATACGCGCGACGTGCGCAGCATTCCCTTATAAGGAGTTGTTTACCCGAGGGCGGCGGAGGGCTTTACCATTTCATAGCTGGAGGGGTGTTGTGTTGAAAGAAATCATTTAACAATTATTATTTTTGCATTTTATTTTTGACCAAAAAGTGATGATGTTTTTGACCGAAAAGGTATTTATGAATGGGAATCAAAGTGTGTTGAATTGGTTTTCAACTAGTGGTTTAAACCCGCCGAGGCCTGGTTCTTTATAATTTACCTCGACTTCGTCTCGGTAAAATTATCAAGAACCAGGCCTCGTTGGGATTAAACCACTAGTTGAAAACCTCTTCACCACACATTGATTCCCTTATTTAAAGCTGCTATCAGATTGTCAGCAAAGAATTATAAATGGATAAATATAAATGGATGGTGTTTTAAGCCATTATACTCCAGAAATTCAAGCTACATTCATCTCTGAAAGTTTTTCTGAATTTATTTATTGATGTTGTTGAATCAAGATTCATTTTTCCATATCACGCTTTTTGTTTTCAATCAATCAGATGATGGAAGTGTGCAAGGAGCCCATCCAACGAAAGATCCAGCCAAGGTCGCTGCAGAAAGCTGTAGAAAGGCAATAGGAACTCATTATAGGAGTACCTATGTGAAACTGATACCATGGGAGGATGATGACACAAAACATATCGAAGATATCTATACAGAATTAACATTGGAGATGTCTGGACAGAAATTGAAATCATATGAGGATATTTTCCTGCAGACAACAAGACATGGTGATGGCATAAAGCGGGTAATTTTGAAAGGGTTAGCTGGTAGAGGGAAGTCTACCATCATTGATAAGATGGCTTATGATTGGGCATGTGGTGAAGCACTGCAGCAGTTTGAGCTTGTATTCGTTATAAGAATGAGCGCAGTTGAACAAAGCACAGAGCTAATTGACTCAATTTTTGAGCAAGTTTTAGATGAAGATACTGGTGTAGATAAGAACTCGTTGAGTTCTTATATCAGTCACAATCAAGACAGAGTACTGATCTTGTTTGATGGCTTTGATGAGTTAAAGACCCCTGTTCTTGATAAAGCCTTATTTGGTTCAATTCTAAAGATCCTGAACCGTAAGAAAGAGAGAGAGTGTTTTGTTGTAGTTACCACCCGCCCCTCTCACTACAACAAATTAGTGACAGGATCCTTGATTCAAGAGCCTTTCACACTGATCAGGGTTGAAGGTTTTGATAAGGAAGATATCAAGAAGTATGTGAAGAGATTTTACTCAGACGATCATAACAAGGCTGATAGGCTTATTCAGACAATCAAATCCTCAAATGTTTTAGCTGATTTAGCAAAGAGTCCAATGCTACTTCTGATGTTGTGTATTTTGTGGAGAGAGGATTCTAAACTCCCAGAAACAATGTCTCGTATCTACAGTGAGGCATTAGAGTACATATTTCACAGAAAAACTGATATGTCACCAGATGAGATATCAAAAGTAACAAATGAACTTGGAAAGATTGCCTTGCATGGTCTTCTTGCTCCAGAACAGCAGCTTGCTTTTCCTGAACAAGTGTTTGAACCAAATGTGCTTGAATCTGCCTTAAAAGCAGGTATTCTTACAAGACAAAAGGTCTTGAAGAGAATGAGAAGTCACAACAGCATTCAGTTCATGCATAAGACTTTTCAAGAGTGTTGTGCTGGTAAATACTTACAAAGCTTATTAGAAACCAACAAGGTGGAATTCCAGAGGAACCTGAAAGAAATGATCATCTTTAGACATTCAGGTTTTGAATATGTTTTGCGGTTTTGTGCTGGTGACAATATGGCATGTACTAATGGCATTTTACAAATACTTGCTAAAGTAAGCCAGAGGCTGGCAGGCCTCCACTGCTACTTTGAGGGTCAGTCAAAAGATTTACCCCCCGTGGAGTTCATGAAGTCTCTTCTACAAGATCAGACGGTCATTGGTGACTGGAACAGGGACACTCTTAACTCATTCATATACTTGCTTAGAAATGTTCATACCTGCTCAGTGGAAAACAAACAAACTGATTATCTTGACAAGGTACAGTCAGTAGTGATAAAGGGTTGTCACTTGGGTGGGTGTATGTCAGATTTGGTAGACTCCATGAGCTTAATGACGAATCTTTCAACAGTGGCATTGGTTGATTGCACATTGAATGAGAGTACTGAAGAATATTCTGCAATATCAGGAGCAACCTCGTCTGCTGCATTATGGGCCTATGGCTTCAAGAAGATGAAGAATCTTCAGAAGCTTATCTTTTTTAAGTGCTCGTTGACAGGTGGAGACATTACACATATTGCTCCTGCACTGTGTGATCTGCCCAACTTTGTTGAATTGAATCTAGATGGAAATCCAACCTTGGGTGGTTCTGCTGCATTATGGGCCATTTATTTCAAGAAGATGACGAACCTTCAGAAGGTTGCCTTGTGTAGATGCGAGTTGACAGATGGAGAAATGACACATATTGCTCCTGCACTCTGTGATTTGCCCAACCTGGTTGAATTGGATCTTCGCGGAAATGGAGACCTTGGTGGTTCTGCTGCACTATGGGCCCATCACTTCAAGAAGATGAAGAACCTTCAGAAGCTTTTCTTGAGTTTTTGTTCATTGGCACATATTGTTCCTGCACTGTGTGATCTGCCCAACTTGGTTGAACTGGATCTTGAGGGAAATCAAACCTTGGGTGGTTCTGATGCATTATGGGCCCATCACTTCAAGAAGATGAACAAACTTCAGAAGCTTGTCTTGAGAAACTGCTCATGTGAAGATATGACACACATTGCTCCTGCACTGTGTGATCTGCCCAACTTGGTTGAATTGGATCTTGGGGTACATCAAACCTTGGGTGGATCCCCTGCTTCATTAATGGTCCATCACCTAAACAAGATGAATAACCTTCAGATACTTGTCTTTAACTACTACTCATTGACAGATGAAGAAGCAAAATGTATTGGTCAGGCACTGTGTGATCTGCCCAACATGGTTAAATTGAATCTTTGGAGAAGGGATTCGATGAGTCTGCTGCTGCAGTATGATGAAGAACCTTCAGAAGGTTAAATTCACAAGGTTGACAGATGGAAGACATGACAGTGTCATTAGGAGCAATATGCACATTGTTATCATTAACCCTGCTGCTGTATGTGGTAAATCCTGGTGGTACAGTTGTATGATATAACAGTGAATTTGGTAACACTCTGCACTGTATCCTACCGTACATGTCCTAATATACATGGTGTAAGGTAATATCACTACAATGAGATGAATAAAGCCTTGGTTAGTTCTAGTGCATTATTGTACCATCACTAAAGAAGATGAAGAACCTTCATAAGCTTGTCTTGAGTTACTGCTCATTGACAGGTGAAGATATGACACATTATTGCTCCTGCACTTTGTGATCTGCCCAACTTGATTAAATTGGATCTTGGGGGAAATCCAACCTTGGGTGGTTCTGCTGCATTGTGGGCCCATTACTTCAAGAAGATCATCAAGAACCTTCAGAAGGTTGTCTTGTGTAGATGCGAGTTGACAGGTGGAGAAATTACACATATTGCTCCTGCACTCTGTGATTTGCCCAACCTGGTTGAATTGGATCTTGGGGGAAATGGAAACCTTGGTTGTTCCGCTGCACTATGGGCCCATCACTTCAAGAAGATGAAGAACCTTCAGAAGCTTGTCTTGAGTTACTGCTCATAAATAGTTGAAGATATGACACATATTGCTCCTGCACTGTGTGATCTGCCAAACTTGGTTGAATTGTATCTTTGGAAAAATAACCTTGGTGGTTCCGCTGCATGGGCCTATCACTTCAAGAAGATGTAGAACCTTGAACAGAAGGTTGTCTTGATGGGCTGCTCATTGATAGTTGAAGTTAAGACACATTGATTCTGCATTTTGTGATCATCCACCTTGCTGTGTTGTTAATACAGTAAATCCGGGTGGTACAGTTGTATGATATAACAGTGACTTTGTTACACTCTGCACTGCATCATTCCTTGTACGTACTAATGTACATTGTGTAAAGTATCATCACTATACATTGAGATGATGAATAAAGCCTCGGTAGGTTCTGCTGCATATGCTACCGTCACTAAACTATTAAAGAAGATGAACCTTCATAAGCTTAGCATGGTGTCCTGAAGCTGTGACACACACACAAATTGTATTTGCACTGCCAACTAAATTAAGTGGTTGAATTGATTTTTGTTTATCAGTTGATCAAGTGTCCAATGGCTAGATGTAGTCACAGTCGATCATGTCACCATCTGTTATGATCAAACCTTGGGTGGATCCCCTGCGTCATTAATGGTCCATCACCTAAACAAGATGAATAACCTTCAGAAGCTTGTCTTTAACTACTACTCATTGACAGTTGAAGAAGCGGAATGTATTGGTCCGGCACTGCGTGATCTGCCCATCAACTTGGTTACACTGAGTCTTTGGAGAAGGGATCCGATGAGTTTTCTGCTGCATAATACCATAGAGAATATGTACTTCACTTAAAGAAGATGAAAAACCTTCGTTTCTTTTCAGAACCACCCCAACTCATTTAGAGATTCATACATGGTGTTACCGCAAACTCTTCTATATCTTATTTCCACCATGCAAAGTTTCAAATCCTACTTATGAAGAACCTTCAGAAGGTTAAATTCACATGGTTGACAGATGGAAGACATGACAGTGTCATTAGGAGCAATATGCACATTTTGATCATTAAACCCTGCTGTGTTGTCTTGTGTATGCGGTAAATCCTGGTGGTACAGTTGTATGATATAACAGTGACTTTGTAACACCATAACACTCTGCATTGTATCCTTCGTACATGTCCTAATATACATATCACTACAATGAGATGATATAAGCCTTGGTTAGTTCTGCTGCATTATTGTACCATCACTAAAGAAGATGAAGAAAAAAACTTCATAAGCTCGTCTTGAGTTACTGCTCATTAACAGGTGAAGATATGACACATCTTGGGGGAAATCCAACCTTGGGTGGTTCTGCTGCATTGTGGGCCCATTACTTCAAGAAGATGAAGAACCTTCAGAAGGTTGCCTTGTGTAGATGCGAGTTGACAGGTGGAGAAATTACACATATTGCTCCTGCACTCTGTGATTTGCCCAACCTTGTTGAATTGGATCTTGGGGGAAATGGAGACCTTGGTGGTTCCGCTGCACTATGGGCCCATCACTTCAAGAAGATGAAGAACCTTCAGAAGCTTGTCTTCAGTTACTGCTCATAAATAGTTGAAGATATGACACATATTGCTCCTGCACTGTGTGATCTGCCAAACTTGGTTGAATTGTATCTTTGGAAAAATAACCTTGGTGGTTCCGCTGCATGGGCCTATCACTTCAAGAAGATGTAGAACCTTGAACAGAAGGTTGTCTTGATGGGCTGCTCATTGACAGTTGAAGATAAGACACATTGATTCTGCATTTTGTGATCACCAACCTTGCTGTGTTGTTGATACAGTAAATCCGGGTGGTACAGTTGTATGATATAACAGTGACTTTGTTACACTCTGCACTGCATCATTCCTTGTATGTACTAATGTACATGGTGTTAAGTATCATCACTATACATTGAGATGATGAATAAAGCCTCGGTAGGTTCTGCTGCATATTCTACCGTCACTAAACTATTAAAGAAGATGAACCTTCATAAGCTTAGCATGGTGTCCTGAAGCTGTGACACACACACAAATTGTATTTGCACTGCCAACTATATTAAGTGGTTGAATTGATTTTTGTTTATCAGTTGATCAAGTGTCCAATGGCTAGATGTAGTCACAATCGATCATGTCACCACCTGTTATGTATGTAAATAATGGCAAATCTGATATATATATTTGTAACTGAACTTTCTTAACAATACTCTTCTATTTTTGTTTATAACCAAACGTTCTCAGTTTTATGCAAGAATGCAATCAAATAAGATGTAGTTCAAGGTATAGCAATTTTCACTGTCTATACTATTCAGCCAATTATAAATTCGCTGGTGTCTGCCAGTTTGAGGGAAATTATATATATTCTATGGACCCTCCTACTATAATTAAGTTGATACACCATTTGAAACCATTCAGATAAATGGTTTTTGAATAGTATCAAACAGTTGGTGCCCCAAATGGTTTAGAATCGTGGTGCAGCTGGTACAGAATCCTATGGGGATTATTTTGAGTGGTGCATCAAGGATCACACTTTGTCATGACTTTGAGTGATAACAGGGGGGTGGGGATCAATCTGCCACAGGTGACCATCTGAAACCATTTGCCTAAAGTAATATACAGAGTGTATGCCACTGCTCAAAACCATCTGAATGGTTTTGAGTGGTAGTACAGCTTATCATCAACACTGCTCAAAACCATGAGTGTACAAAACCAAAGGGGTTGTAAAGGTTGGTGAATTTTAAATGGTTTTGAATTGTGTATCAGTAAGTGGGGTTATTTAAGCTATTCTGCTGTCATGCTGTAAACTTTATTTGTATTGTTGGATGTACAGTTCCACAAAGTTATGGGGGTTAGAAACAAGAGATATAATAGACATGTATTCGGTTAAATATAAACATGGAGAAATATTTCAAATAATAAAGGAATTTTTTTTTGCTGGTAGTCAAGTGCCAATATAGAAACTGTTCCATTCCAATCCACCTTTCATTCCAATTTAATTTATTATGCTCACTTTTGTGGTTGTCTAGATGTAGCACCCTGATCTTACTATTTCTTATGTTAAGGGTATTCATATAATATTAATTGAATATACACTGTAGTAATTCTATAGTTGAAAGGCAGGATTTGAAAAGAATGAAACTTTTGTTAAAGGGTCTTTATATGTAATTTTTGTAGGACAAAAAACACAATGTCCATACAGATTTGCATTAAACTTACATAGTTTGAAGATAATGAAAGTAGAAAGCTTCCCTGGAAATAATTATTACTTGCTGAGGTGCTGGATTTTTTTCATAAATGAGTAAAACAAAGTCAGGAAAAAAAATTCGTCTCAGTGGTCATATATTATGAGAAAAAAATTATTTTAGCATGTAAAAACGTATTTTCATTACATTGTTTTACTCATTTCTCAAAAACTACAGCACCTCAGCAACAAATGTTTTAAGGTACGCTTTCTACTATCATTGTCTTCAAACGGTATTAGTTTAATGTAAGTCTGTGGACATTGTGTTTTTGTGTTACAAAAAGTACCAAAATCCTCACTTTGCTTAATTTGATTGTCCAAATCAAAATTAGATGGACAGAAATTGGTGTTTTTTGTTTTTTCCAAAATAATGTGAAGAACTTGTTTTCTGGTATGATTGTAGCTTTTTGTTGGATCTAGCCAAAGTATGAACAAGTTCATTTTTGAAAATGACATTCTCCTCCTATTTGCTGACTTGAAAAGGCACTGGGCACCTTTTGTAATTGTCAAAGACCAGAATTCACAAAAACTATGTTACTTCAGAGGGAGCCGTTTCTCACAATGTTTTATACCATCAACAACTCTCCATTGGTCATTAACAAGTAAGTTTTTGTGCTAACAAGTATTTTGAGTAATTACCAATAGTGTCCAGTGCCTTTAAGCTATGTCAAAATATAAACATTTTCATTGAGGCACGTACATTTAATGTAAGGTACAATGGGATAATATGAAAACTACATCATCACTTCATTGTCAAAATGAACTGTGAAATGCAATAAGAGAATAAAACACCAACTTATTATTGAGATGTATGAAAATTAGTTGTTTGTTTGTTTGTTTGTTTGTTTGTTTGTTTGTTTGTTTGTTTGTTTGTTTGTTTGTTTGTTTGTTTGTTTGTTTGTTTGTTTGTTTGTTTGTTTGTTTGTTTGTTTGTTTGTTTGTTTGTTTGTTTGTTTGTTTGTTTGTTTGTTTGTTTGTTTGTTTGTTTGTTTGTTTGTTTGTTTGTTTGTTTGTTTGTTTGTTTGTTTGTTTGTTTGTTTGTTTGTTTGTTTGTTTGTTATTTCCAAATCATATCACAATAAATAATCATCAAACATACAAGAAAAAAGAACAAAGGATGATAAGAGAAGGGCACCAGGAGCCTGGACCCTTTAAAATATAGATTAATTGATTTTAGTTTATAACAATAAACAATATTGATTGATGAAGTGAAAGTACTGTAAAGGTGTAATGCATACAGCAATAAATAGCACAAAACAATGATTGGTTGTAATTAAACTGTTTTTAACAATTTGTTTGCTATGCAGCCATAACTACATATTATTGAGAGTTTTGAAACAAACAGAAAAATTAACAGAACATATTTAGGAAATTACAAATTAGACAATTTGGAATTGATAATCATGGTACGCGTGTAGTTTAATACAGGTGGTGTCATTTGAGACGATACTGGATATAAGTAAAGTAGATTTTTCAAGTATTTTTTGAAGCTGTGCACAGCTCTATAAAATGAAGGTATTGGGTAGAGCTGATTCCAGAGTAGGGGGCCTAGATGTCTGACTGTTTTCATAAATAAAGTGGTCCGAGCCTTTCCAATATGAATTTTAGTAGCTGATCTAGTGTTATGTGAATGGATGTGTTTTGAATTCCTTGAAAAGGGGTGCAGTGTGCTTTTTAAAGCTAGAATTGGTTATTACTCTCAAGGTTTTCTTCTTTACGATAATATAGCTTGTTCAGGTAAGAAGCATGAGTGTTTCCCCAGGCTAGAATTCCGTATTGAAAGTGCCGTAAACTTTTAAGGAGATTTGATAAATTTAGGCTTTAAAGTTGGTATTAGTTTGCGTCCTCCTGGAAACTGGCAGCGAGTCGGGTTTGGGAAAAAGTAGCCCACCTTGTTGAGCTGTTATGGCTCTCTTTTAACATCGAGCCCGCAACAGCTCATCAAGTTGACTAGGGGAAAGCACTAAGGGATGCTATTTTTTCTAGAGTAGGCCTAGGCCTAAATTAGCAAAATTCCAAACGGCTGACTTGCAAAGAATTGAAAAGAGATCAGACGTTCAATTATTGTCTGAAAACGTATCTGATTGGTTTTCAAGAGGCTGTGAGACTTTAAATTGTATTGTTTTTATTTAAAGGCAGTGGACACTGTTGTCAAAGACTAGCCTTCACTGTTGGTTTATCTCAACATATGCATAAAATAACTAACCTGCGAAAATTTGAGCTCAATCGGTCATCGAAGTTGCGAGATAATAATGAAAGAAAAAACACCCTTGTCACACGAAGTTGTGTGCGTTTAGATGGTTGATTTTGAGACCTCAAGTTCTAAATCTGAGGTCTCGAAATCTAATTTGTGGAAAATTACTTCTTTCTAAAAAACTATGGCACTTCAGAGGGAGCCGTTTCTCACAATGTGTTATACCACAACCTCTCCCCATTACTCGTCACCAAGAAAGGTTTTATGCTAATAATTATTTTGAGTAATTACCAATAGAATCCACTGCCTTTACTTGATTAAAATATTATCATTTAGGTTTGGTTATACTTTTTAGGGGAGTTTTACACCCAGATCAAAATCACTACAAAAAATACCGCCATCTGTCGACAATGCATTGTCATTAATGTCAATGTCCTCCCTCTATGCGGAAATAGTATGAGGAATGGAAACTATTGGGAAATAATGTGGATATTTCTTAGACGTGGACCAGAAACCCAAATAGCCCTCATCCCTGCTGGTAGGACATCACCAACCCGCCAACCCTCCATATCTTCAGAACATCATCATTTGGAGTGCGTGTGAGTCTAGTTTATTGCTCCATGGTGTGAGTACCCTAGACAATTATTGATAAAAAAAACTTTATTTTGTGCACTCAATAAACTCAAACATAATCTCCGGCTTTGCCTTAAAGAAACTGTGAGCGGGAATATTTTACGACCTCGCCACCAATTTCGATTCTGCCCGGTTTCATTTTTACCTCAGGTTGTATCTATTCGATTGGGCTAGGGTCAAAAAGTGTACAAAAAGTGGTTTTCATATGGGACCGGTTTTCGAACTGTTTAGTTATTTTCCTCTCACTCGTTTCTCAGGATGTAATGCGTTAAACCAGATATAGTAACTGGGGCGCTGTAGGCCCATCCCTGTTTTCGAAATTTTGACATTATCTGTCAAACTTAGTATATACTAGGTCTAGGACCGATAACGTTACATTTCGAAAAAGGAATATAGCGCCCCTATACACCGGGTCTATTATGCGGTAACCCTTCTCTCAGGTAAGACAACAATTCAGCGGAATTGGAGTTAATTGGAGCGGATAAAATGGTGGCGACGTATGGAATTATCCCCAATTATGTTCAAACCCATATCTGTGGACATTGTGTTTTGTGTAACAAAAAGTACAAACCCTAAGTCTGATACACCCTTTAATTGTTGTGTGCCATATTGAAGACTTGAAAAGCTGAAGCACATTGAGGAAGGATATCTTGGATGGATAGTTGCGATAACGTAACCCTCCTCCCGACGGTCGAGGAGTAGGGTTATTTATCGCAACTAGGATGGATTATGAGATTAGATTGAACAATACAAGATCATTTCTTAGGACTTGTGTTGATATAGGTCAGTAGGGTGATACTTGTTCATATATGTTGATAATGTACTATTAAAGGAAGTGGACACTATTGGTAATTACTCAAAATAATTATTAGCATAAAACCTTTCTTGGTGACGAGTAATGGGGAGAGGTTGATGGTATAAAACATCGTGAGAAACGGCTCCCTCTGAAGTGCCATAGTTTGCGAGAAAGAAGTAATTTTCCACGAATTTGATTTCAAGACCTCAGATTTAGAACTTGAGGTCTCGAAATCAACCATCTGAACACACACAACTTTGTGTGACAGGGGTGTTTTTTCTTTCATTATTATCTCGCAAGTTCGATGACCGATGAGCTCAAATTTTCACAGGTTTATTATTTTATGCATATATGTTGAGATACACCAACTGTCTTTGACAATTACGAATAGTGTCCACTGCCTTTAAGCCAGACAATTACTACTAGACTTACTATTACTGATTATAACACCCCTTGCAAGTATTGTGCCTGCTCATTGGTTTAGAGCGCGTCACATGACATGTCTTAGTTTTGCTAGACGACGGCCGTGTGATAGAGCGTCGGTTTGCCATGCGCTAGTCCGAAGACTAGCACATGGCGCCGTGCGCTAGTCCGACAGACTAGCCCACGGCGTGCAGTACCCAGACGTCCGTTGCGTGTACGAGGATGATAAATTAATAGTCTGTAACCATTTCGGATTGTCCGACACTACATGCAACACAGTAGGTAAAAGTGTTTGCAATCTGTGTTCGCGTCGTCCGTGGATTGTAGCATTCAGGTCTGTAACTTAATAATAATAATACAGGTTTTAGAAATGTTTGGGGTGTTATAAAACAAATATTGACTGCTTTTACTCGTGCAATGGTTAAAAACTATGACTCCCTCGGTGATCCCCGGAGCGTTCTATTTTCCCTCGGCTTCGCCTCGGGAAAATAGAACGCTCCGTGGATCACCTCGGGAGTCATAGTTTTAACCATAGCACTCGAAGCAGTCAATATTTGTATACTATCCATCACAGGCTGCCTGATCTTGTGGTGGCAAAAAACGAGTTGGTGACCCAGTTGTCTCGATTATAACATTATCAATATTATATTAGTTATTACCATTGGATGATGGAGAATATTCATGAGTACATTTAAACTAGAACATTTCTTTGATTTTTTCTCTCACAATTAGGTTTGTCAAACTTTGGCTTTGTTATCTGACAACATCCATCAGTGAAGATGTTTAATCTTTTGGACTAATTTGTAATTGGGTGAAGCACTGATTATTCCTTGAATTGAAGGTAAGACTGCATCATATTGCTGACCAGTATATCATGCACTTTGACATAATCAAAAAGAGATTGTCATATGTAATGTATTCCTACATTATGTTAATGTATATGCTAATGAGCATGTCCTTAGACATTACATTGGAATGAAACATAAAAACAACCTGTCATCTGAGTAAATGTCTTTCTTTGATTCCTAAGATTGTGTGTCAGATATGGCTGACCAGAGTGAGGAGACCATGATGGAAGAGGAGGAGATGGCCAGACAATCTCAAGAACCAGAACAAAGATCAAGGGCTGTTGTTGAAAACATTCAACCATTGCCAGAAACAAGAGACTTAGTGAGAGCAGAAAACACACAAATGCTTCAAGGTATAAACTTACTGTGATTAGTATCAATCTGTACGCAGGATTTGAAATGAATATGTGAAGATGAGTTGGGATAAAATATATGTCTAAACAAATGTAATTATTTCTTTGTTTTATTCCACACACTTATTAAAGAATACACCCATAACCCTATAGAAGGTATGATACAAAAATATTTTAAAATAATACACAAAGAGTTAGTAAAGAACATTATTTGTTTTAACCTAATTAGTTGTAGTATGAATTTCCTTTAACAAAACTATATACGATCAACAAGTAAAAAGCCAATCTATGCAAAAGTACATGGCTAAATGTGGCATAAAACCTTTTTCCGAGGTACATGATTAGATATTTTTCTTTCTTTATCATGTTTATGCTTTCACAAACAGTATCATGGACAGTTTTTCTAAAAGAATAATACTTCGGACAAGAACATCCATTTCTTTTTAGTGTGGACCAGTAGGCCTATATGTTGATTATATAACGCTGTATCTTCTAGTTTCTACAAGTAGTTAATGAGCTGAGCACCTGATTCTAGCCAGATAATGTCTGTATTGTTTTTATATACTTGACGAATAAACCATTCAATTCAATTCAAATTGAGTATTGAGCAAATTCCCAAAGTAAACTTTTGCATTTTTCATGTAGAAATTACTTTTCTTCATTGCCAACAGCAGGAGGTGCCAATGTGATGCAATCTATGGCTCTACACCACACAGAAGGCAACGGTAATTTGGCTTTTATAAACCCTAGCCACTGTACAATCAACATTGTACAGCTGAAGCCAGGAGCAACAGGTAAGGCACAAACATTAGCAACTTTTTGTCAATTTTGTTTTAAAAGATTTGGGTACTTTTTGTAACACAAAAAACAATGTCCACAGATTGACATTAAACTTACACAGTTTGAGGAAAGCCTACCTTATAATTACTTGCTGAGGTGCTGTAGTTTTTGAGAATTTAGTAAAACCGTGTCACAAACACGTTTTACATGCCCAAATAATGTTTGTCTCACTGAGACGAAAATTATTTTTGTGACTTGATTTGCTTAAACCCAAAAATACAGCACCTCGACCACCACTATCTTCAAACTGTGTAAGTTTAATGCAAATCTGTGGACATTTTGTTTTGTGTCTTACAAAAAGTACCCAGACCCTGAGTCTCAAGAATATTTAACATAAATTAAATTTGGTTTCAACTTTGAAGTGGAACTGGGTCTTTTTTATTGTGTTATAATACAGAGGACTTTGGTAGTTGGAATAATTTTATATAACCAATGGAAATTACAAGGTTTGCAGTAACACCATCAAAAGTTATGTCTGTAAAATGAGTTAGCGATGAATCAATACATCTTAGAGTGAGGTCCCTTGATATATATCTAGATTGTACATATTATGTCGTGCCCCATTTTGCTCAAAATCAGTTTAGCTTCACAAGAGTTTTCTCCACCGTATTCAATTTTAATTTGTTAGCCTAATTCTCTCTTTAACTTTGTCTTCCAGAGGATGTTTTACCTGCATTGGAGAAATTAACTGCCTCATCAAAACAGAAACAAGCTTCGGATTCAGCAGTGAAACCAACAGGTAATTTACTCAATAAAAGACATATGTCAATCTAAGATAGTAATTCTTAAAGGAACATTACAGAATTGTCTTTTGCTAACAAAACTGTTGCTGGCAGTGTAAGCACTTTTTGTAATCCATTATGTACATAAACTGACAAACCAGAAGAAGTTTGAGATCCATCTGCCATCTGGGTCACGAGAAAATAATTATGCATTTTGCATGAAATCGATTAAAAAAAATTCCCTGAGCGATAGGAAATGTATTTCTCATCAAATATGACATAATTCATACGCCTAGGAGACATACGCCTTTTGGCGATAGTTATACATTTTTTTTACTTTAACGCTCTCTTTGGCACCCCACTGTTGTTTTACTTTGTTTTCTTAAATATTTTTAATGTGTACATGTGCTTGTAAATGTGTTTGCCCGAATAAATATTATTAAATATTATACAGAAATATTTCAGGGGATGTTTTCTACTATCATCATCTTCAACAAATTTTGTTCCTTACCAATTCTGTAATGTTCCTTAACAGGGGTCCACTAGCCAAATGTCAGTTAAAATTCCGAGAAGGACCAGTCATAATTCTTTCCAAGTGGTCCAACTGGCTTGTTCAATATTGAAAAGCATTCCTGTTCAAGATGAATTACAGACTAGTGAAATGACAATGTAAAAGACCAATTGCGCTACCATCGTTATGTGACCTGACCTGACATGGGTATTACACATCATCAAACATGGTGCAGGCCTACTGCATATCACCGGCCTTAAAACGACATGATAATTGGTGCATTGTTTTGTTAAATCAAGGCTTTTCTTTCTTGAAATCACTGAAGAATATTCTGGAGTTTGTACCATGAAAGCTTACTGTTGGCTGAACAATGCCAAATGTATAAGAGTAAGACACAGTTCCACCAACTAGGATATCCTACAAAAATTATTTATTTATTTCCTCTGTTTACCCAGGGTGAGCCAAATCAGTGGAAAAAAAAACTGGTTTCTATTGGGCCCTGCATGATAACATTGTTAAGAATAAACAAATTAACATATTAAAAAGTAAGCATAAAATCACATTATAAAATTATAATATAAAAGTTGAAAACTAAGCGAAAATATGTAAGAATGTAAACTCCTAAGCATAAGACGAAGAGTAAAATAAAAGTTACTAGAGTAAATTCACATAGTGAATAATAATAATAATAATAACAGCCAGTTTTTATATAGCGCTTTCACACCCGGAGGGCGTCCCAAAGCGCTTCACATTATTACCACTGGTCACATGGGCCTTAAACCATTTCAGCTCCCTGGTGGGGAGTATGCAGCCTGTGCAACATTAATAGGCGCTCCTCGGAAAGTGTGGTTTTGCATTGCCCTCATTGTAATGATTTTGCTGCCAATATAACAAAAAAATCTTCTGAAGAAGCTGCAAATTGATTTATGTTCACCCTCAAATTATTTATCTGAAGGGGTAGCTTTCAGCTAGAGTCGGACGACAATGAGGTCTCCCTTGGCACAGCCCGACTTCACACCATGCACAACGCACAAACCATGGGGCATGATGAGATGCTCAAGTCACAGTAATCTATGTTTAACCATACTCTCAAAAGAAACCTCTTTTGTTTGTAGTAGAATACTGGGTTTATCAAACAGCAAATGTGATTTAAATCAATGTCACAACATTCAACTTTATTAAAAGGGCTTCGTTTTGAGTTAAAAGTTTTATTTGTCGAAAATACAGCCAATTATGGTCCATCGGTAAGAGTCTTCCCATGACTTTACTGTGTAGCTGTGTTTTTCTATACCTATCGCAGGTCACATGATCACATTTAAACACTGGTTGCGCAAACAGTCAATTGGTCCCGCTGGCTAGTCGCTGACAAAGTTATAGGCAAACCCTGCCATGGTGGTTGATATTGAATGGTCAGGCTCTAGGATAATATAAATGGATGATGTTTTGAGCCATGGTTTTACCATTCCATGAATTCTAGAGCTGCACTCATTTACTGAAGGTTTTTCTGAATTTATTTATTGATGTTGTTGAATCAAGATGAATTTTTCCATATCATGTTTTTTGTTTTCAATCAGATAATGGAAGTGTGCAAAGAGCCCATCCAACGAAAGATCCAGCCCCGGTTGCTGCAAAGAGCTGTAGAAAGGCATGATAACACATTTTATCAATCAGATCAAAATAATGCCTTATACTCAGAGGACAGGCAGTAATAGGATTTTATAGGTCACCTTGTTTGCATGTATATAATAATTAAGCCTTAATATTGATTTAAGGCCTGGCACTATTGGCAAATTAGTAATAAGCAAGCACTAATGATGAATATTAGTCAGGACTTTTCTTGTTTTTATTTTATTTTTGTTTTTGTGAATAGGGAAGAGTGGGAGGATGTGTTACTTTTTTCAATGTTCAGATTTGTATACTTTTGTTGTCCTGCTCATTGTCTGTTTGTTCCTTATAATGTCCGGCTCGTTGTCTGTTTGGTCTGTTATAATGTCCTGCTTGTTTGTCTGTTTGTTCTCTTATAATGTCCTGCTTGATTGTCTTTTTGTTCTGTTATAATTTCCTGTTTGTTTGCCTGCTTGTTCTATTATAATGTCCTGCTTGTTTGTCTGTTTGTTCTCTTATAATGTCTTGCTTGTTTGTCTGTTTGTTTCCTGCTTGTTGTCTGTTTGTTCTCTTATAATGTCATGCTTGTTTGTCTGCTTGTCCAGTTATAATGTCTTGCTAGTTGTCTGTTTGTTCTGTTATAATGTCCTGCTTGTTTTTTATCTCTATTATGTCCTGCTTGATTGTCGTTCGTTCTGTTATAACAAGGATTTCTACCTCCTTGGTTATAATGTCCTGCTCATTGTCTGTTTGTTCTCTTGTAAGGCCAAATAGTAAGAAATACCAGTTTATATCGTCCGGATTTTTAAAAAAAAGAGGAGGATGAGAGTAAGATGGCCGCTGAGTATTTTAAATCAAACAGGCCACCAATTCTTCAGTTTGAACCCATCGCAAACATATTTATTTTTATACCTACATGTATTTGTTGCATGAGGACCTGTGTTAACAGGGTCGGATTACACTAAGTAACAAGATTGGCTTTTGTGTAGGCATTCACTAATACTTGTTTTATGAAACGTAGGTTACACGTGTTAAAGAATCATGTTAGATTCGGGAAGAGCTCCTAGGCCGGTCCTTTTAAAAAGATGGATTAAAAGTAAAATTAAGAAAAAGGATGCGGCCCCCCAAAAGAATGCGGGCGGGGACGATCAATTTTTATTTATTTTTATTTAGCATAATGTCCTGCTTGATAGTCTGTTTGTTCTGTTATAATGTCATGCTTGTTCAGTTATGTCTTGCTCGTTGTCTGTTTGTTCTGTTGTAGTATCCTGCTTGTTTGTCTGTTTGTTCTGTTGTAGTATCCTGTTTGCTTGTCTGTTTGTTCTGTTGTAGTATCCTGTTTGCTTGTCTGTTTGTTCTGTTGTAGTATCCTGCTTGTTTGTCTGTTTGTTCTGTTGTAGTATCCTGCATGGTTGTCTGTTTGTTCTGTTGTAGTATCCTGCATGTTGTGTTCTAGTTCATGTTATACATCATGCATCTTTAAACCACCACAACAGTCAACAAGAGTTTTAACAAATGAATTCCTTGTCTTTCTGTGATTGATCATCAGGTGCAGTTTACACAGCAACCCCAGGAGATGTCCGATCCTATGCTTGCACCTCATGAAGAAGCAATGAAGAATGGTGAGACTCATCGCAGACAACATACCCTGGAGGAGTTTGCTATCGATCACTTTAGGACATTGAGTAGCGCTGTAAAGCATCGTACTAGGGTGAGTCTTTCAAAACCAATCACTTTAGGCCACCTCCCAAGCGGACATTGTAGGGCTGTAAAGTGTCGTACTAGGGTGAGTGTTTTAAACCAATTTAGACCACCTCCTAAGAGGACATTAAGTAGGGCTTTAAAGTGACGTACTAGGGTGAGTGTTTGAAAACCAATCACTTTAGGCTACCACCTAAAGAGGACTGTAAAGCGTCGTACTAGGGTGGGTGTTTAAGAATCACATTAGACCACCTACCGGTACTAAGAGGACATTGAATAGGGCTGTAAAGCATCATACTAGGGTGAGTGTTTCAAGAACCAATCACTTTAGGCTACCCTACATCTATAAGAGGACATTGAGTAGGGCTGATGAAAAGCGCCTATTAGGGTGAGTGTTTAAGAACCAATAACTTTAGACCACCTACTATAAGAGGACATTGAATAGGGCTGTAAAACATCGTACTAGGGTGAGTGTTTGAACCAATCATGAGGCTGTGTCGACCAGCCTGGGTTCGAGTAAAATTAGTCAACCTTTACTTATTGACTATAGGGGGTGTATTTTATTAAGCTGTACTGGAGGATTTGTTTGATCTGTACAGGATAACCTTTGGAGTCACACCAAAGAAGCTATTAGACAACCTCTGATTAAGAAACTGCTGAATAATCCGGAAATGGCCGAACAAGCCTGCGATGCTTTTAAAGATATCCTTTTAACATATCGAATAATCATTCAATCATCGATCAAAATCACTCAATCAATCAATCAATGCATCTATTACTGATTGGTCATTTGATCGATTGATCAATGGCTCCATTACAAAAGAAAGCGTGCGAGGAGAGATCTGCGGACATGATGTGTGAACTCACTAGGACGTTATAAACTTAATAATCAGCAGGGAAAGTGTTTGTCAATGTCAGTACTTGAAGTTCTGTTGTGATAAAAACTTTGCTGTTTTAGTTTAAGAACCAACTTTACATTACTGTCCTTGACTTCTTTGAACCTATTCTGAAGTACATGGGTGACTTCCCAACAAAGAGGTCATATCGCAATCGTCTTGATAATGACCTCTCAGTTAAAATATTTGAATCTCCGTTGAAGAATGAGCCATTGAAGGATGAGATTTATTGTCAGCTCATTAAGCAGCTGACGGATAACAAACGAAAGTAAGTCATGTTCGTTACCTCTTTCTCAAAAGCTACGTTACTTCAGAGGGAGCGGTTTCCCACAATGTGTTATACTGTCAACAGCTCCCCATTGCTTGTTACCAAGTCAGTTTTTATGTTAACAATTATTTTGAGTAATTACCAATAGTATCCAGCGCCTTCAAGCTTCTCATTATAAATGATTCCCTGTAGATTGAGTGAAGAGAGAGGTTGGGAGTTGATGTGGCTGGTTACCGGCATCTTTGCCTGTAGTCAAACCCTCATGCCAGAAGTTAAAAAGTTTCTACGTTCAGCAGATAATCATCTTTCTGCTGAATGCCGCCATCGATTGAAGAAACTGGTTCGTTTTGGTCAACGTAAATACCCCCCTCACTTGGTGGAAGTAGAGGCAATTCAGCACAAGACTAGACAGATATATCACAAGGTGTATTTTCCTGATGACACGGATGAGGTAATTAGTGGTCGCAATTAACAGACAGGAATTGAAAACTTGTTTTTGATATACCGCTTAAAAACTTAAATCAAAATATTGCTGCTTATATGTATATTAATAATATTAAAAGATAAAACTCAAAGAGTTTATCACTAGTTCCAGTTGAATGAGCTAAAACAATGAAAACAATAAATGATTATTACTTCATACTTGTCAATCTCCCCATTCCTTTGACCATCAGCTGATCAAAGAATTGGTTTGTCTGTCAGTCATTGGTTCTATCTGGCGATCGGCAGCTCGCCATGGCAGTTTCCTAGTTGTATTTATAGTGTTTTGTCTGTATTTTCATTGTATGCATTTTGTGGGTTTTTCTGTATTTCCTGAATTTTTGTTTTCATCTTTCCTGGTTTTTCTCTCTTGACTTTCCAAAAGGGCTTTTAGACTTCACTGTAATTTTGCACTTTATAAAAGTTGATCATTTTATATTGTTATTAATTTGTACCATTATTATTATGTGTTGGTAGAAGAAATGAATAGAGGCTTCTGCAGTGATGGAAACATGCTTTTCAATGATATTTGTTATTGTATACTGAAACCATTTGCTCTTTGTTTCTTCTTTGCTTTTAGATTTTTGAGGTCACTTCAGGAACGAGGGCCAAAGATATCTGTCAGAATATTGGTCAACGACTACGGTTGAAATCCTCGGAAGGATTCAGTTTGTTTGTTAAGATTGATGATAATGGTAAATATATTCAATGCAGAGTTATTTAAGAGAACAGACTGTTAAGTAGGTTTCTGTCAATCAAGTTCCATGTTGACAATATACAAATCCCTAGAGAAATATATACTAGTGAGGAAAGCCATCTTCCATCATTCATTCATGAGTCTTTTCAACCCAAGAATATAAATTATGATAAGTCGTCGTTGATTATTCTCCATATATTTGTTGTCGTTTTGTAGTGATCAGTGTACCAGAGAGTGATTTCTATTTTGACTTTATGCAATATCTGATGGACAGGATCAGCAGGACAGCTAGACCAAGCAGAGAAGGTAAGAGACAGGTCAAAGCGAGAAAGATGAACGTAACGGCCCATTTCATCCATGTCCTCTGAGAGCAAAGTGCTAACATCAGTTGCAGCAAATATGACATGATTGTTGAATTTTAGTATGGTCTGTAGTGCCAAGCAGGAGAGAGTGCTCACCGAATTCAAGCTCTTCTATTCAGCAGAGTGTGAGTTTGAGCCTTGGTCGAGACACTTTTGTCCCTTGTATACTTTGAGCAAGACACTTTTGTTGAGCTACATTTGGCAGTACAGGTGGTATTACTCCCGACGAGCTTTGAGATGCCCTTTGGGTGTCTAAAGCGCTTTATACAAACTGATTATTATTATTAGGATATTAATTTATTTTGTTAAGCATAAATGAACCTTAAACCTTGACTGTATATATACTCGGTACTTTTCCGAGTCAATCAAAGAAACCATGCTGTACTACATTGGTGGGGTTTAAGCCCACTTTAAAACACACATTTGGGATGTGTTTTGTTTCTTGCCATTCATTTATGTTTGTGTTGTGCACCCAGGATCAATGGCAATAACCTACCAGGTAGTCTTCATGAAGAAGTTATGGACCAACACAGTACCAGGTCGTGATCCAATAGCTGATATCATCTTTCACTACCACCAGGAACTTCATAATCTCCTACGAGGTTACCATAAATGTTCCAAGGAAGAAGCTGCTCAGCTAGCTGCTCTTCAGTACCGGGTCAGATTCGGCGATGATAAATCTGAGTTTCAGAATATTCCTCGGATGACGAAGGAATTACTGCCGTTTGATATGATTAGGGTTATGTCTCCTGAGGAATGGAAGAGGGTAAGATCTGATTTCTGATTGATTTGCCTATGGAAACAAATCAAAAAAATTATATGATTAAATCATACACCATGTAGGTCAGCCTTTGTCCTCAATAAAAAAAATTTAAGTTTTTTCCAGGGACAAATGCCTGTTTGAGTCTTGTAGACACCGTTATTCAAGATAGCAAAACTCTACAATCTAATCTCCTGTCTCACAGACTCTATGTGAAATGTCAAAGTTCACTTGCCGCCCTGTTGTATTTGTTATCAAAGCTTCTTGCATCTTCACCCATCCAGTGGACTGTTGAAGATTTCATGTTTAGTTATCCTAAAAACTGTTTTGGCAATTCCCCTTTAAATATTCTTCTTTTGAAATTGGCAGAGAGCAAGTGTTTATCAGATAGCATAAAAGTTAATTTGTTTTGTAGATTCAATTCACGTTTCTGCAGTTTGGGTACTGTTACAATGTTTGTTTAACCATAGTGATATTTCCTCACAGGCTTCTTGTAATACCTTTGTGATATAGTTTATTACCGCAAACCAAATATACATTATAATTTTTCTTGACAGGCTATTGTTGCTGCTTACAACCAACATTCTGGCAAGTCTAGGGATAAAGCTAAAATTGCGTTCTTGAAGATCGTTTACAGATGGCCAACGTTCGGCTCATCATTCTTTGAAGTCAAGGTGAGACTTAAAGGCACATGTTGCCTATAAAAAAGCGTTTGTAACCGTTTGTTATAAAATGCATATGGTTGGAAAGATGTTTTAAAAGTAGAATACAATGATCCACACAAGTTTGCCTTGAAATTGCGTGGTTTTCCTTTTTCTGTGCGAACTAACACGGTCGGCCATTTATGGGAGTCAAAAATTTGACTCCCATAAATGGCCGACTGTGTTAGTCGACGAGGTAAAAGGAAAACCGTGCAATTTCGAGGCATGTTTGTGTGGATCATTGTATTCTACTTTTACAGCATCTTTCTACCCATATGCTTTTATAACAAACGCTTCTTAAAGAACAACTCGACCGATCCAAGGCAACGTGTTCCTTTAAGCTCTGTTTTTCACTCCGTCAATGATCTAGCACAATGGTATTCATTCATATTCCTTCATCTTCGTTGGTTCATGTGTTAGATTTGAGTCCAGCATTCTAATGAAGTGGATCAGAGCATACTGATCGAAACGTTGAGTTATCAACCACCGGTTCTTTTCAGAACCAACACTACTCTACTAAAGAGATTTACACGTTTCCGCAAACCTCACCTAATTTTACTCCCACCATGCAAAGTATAAATCTTATTTTTCATGGATTTGTTTCTTCATTTATTGTTTTTATTTTGGTTGACAGGAAATATTCGAACCAAGTATGCCTGAGATTCTCCTGATTGCAATCAACAAACTTGGGGTGAATTTGATTGATAAACGCACTAAGGTAAGAATCTACAAAAAAAATAATGGTCTCCGCTTTTAAAAATATTTGTTTAAGTTGTCTGGCAAAAGAAGTTTGCGACTGTGTCCAAAGTTACCATGTTGATCTATCATTTGTTGGAGGTTTTTGGCTGGACGCGTGCAATAAAAAATAAAATTTTCACTAAAACTATAGCAATTTTAAGCAAAATTGTTCCCACCATGAAAATTATAGTCATGTTCAAATCTGTTAGTATTTATATTATAATGATGTATAATACTAGGCCTGTACGTGTATGCTTCGTTTTCGAAAGGGCATGGCCACCAAGCCATTTTTTCCTTGGTAAAGGGCACCCTATGAGAAGCTTGAACATTTCTGCTGTAGCATTTCAAGGGCACCGAGAAAATGACCAGGGGGCATAGAGGCAATCAATAATAATAATTTCGAATTAGAATTATGATGTTTTATTGCCCCGCATTTGAAATAATATACGGAAATTCAGCTTCCATTGGCATAATAGGAATAACACAGTTATTAGTTACACAGATTAAAAGGACAGAAATAATACGCACTAAAAGTAAGTAAAACACCCACCCAATAAATACGAGCAAATATTAAACAAAGTATTCCAGTGAATGAGAAAACGATTGTGAATAAGATAAAACCAGCAGGTAATTAAGTACCCCTATTTACGTACAACTGATGTTTTACGGACTCGCTCAAACAGTTCCCTATTTTTCTTTGAAAGTGAACCATAAACACATAATATTTGGGAGGCTAATCATCCTTACTCGCAGGTAAGAGCTGACTTGCGAAGGATGCGGCTACAAAGTGTTCGCGAAGCAGGCATGCAAGTGGTTTGGCTGCCAGCCACATCAACCCATTATGACCACGGAGCAAAGCCATAGATCGAAAGTGTTTGATTTTTTCCCGAGAGAGGAAAACTGGCTGGTCTGGAAAACCCTCGTGGCACAGCAGAGAACCAATGCACAACTAAACTCACATATGGCCCTGGCCGGGAATCGAACCGGGGTCACCTTGGTGAGAGGCGAGTGCTTTGCCAGGGGTCACCTTGGTGAGAGGCGACTGCTTTGCGCACAAGCCAACCATGCCACCCCAAATGCTTTTGTTGCCTCTGTGAAGTAACAGGCCTCGATTGTATACACCCTTTAAACATCCACTGTTGATTTTGTGTGGTTTTACAGGAGACCTTTGCCACATACCCCTTCACTAAGATATCCAATTGGAGAAGTGATAGTACCTACTTCCATATGACCATTGGTAATCTAGTCATGGGAACCCAGCTACTCTGTGAAACATCACTGGTAAGTAAACATTAAAGGCTTGGGATTAAACATTGTGTGATTTTAGAACAATATTTGAAGAATTAAAGTCACCTGGAAATATAATTTGTTTTTCTTTCAAACATAAGAGTATATGCTTACGAACAATAAAACAATTTTTTTAGTAATTGTTTGTCACGATTTATATGTTTAAAAAATATATAAAGTTGTTTGGGGGTTGACTCCGCCTACCCCTTTTGTGACGTCAATCGAGGCAGACTTTGCCTGCAATGCGTATAGTAAACACACGTGCAAAGTACATGTACGTCCAAGTCGTGAGTTGGTACATTTCAAAAAGTGTTTTTCTGCATTCAGCAGCACTACACCTGGTCGGCATTGCCGGAAAAAAACAAATTTTTTTTTTTTGAAATGTACAAACTCACGATTTGGTCCGTACATGTACTTTTGCAATTGTGTTTACTCTACGCATTACAGGCAAAGTCTGCCTCGATTGACGTCACGAACAGCGCCCTCTCGGGTCGGGGTCTACTCTTAAATTTGTAAACAACATAAGAACTGATTTTTTAAAACCTTAGCTAACTGTTTATTCACATTCCACTCATCAAAACACATATATTAGTGACAAAAGCTTTATTTTGAAAAAATACCACTTCCAGGTGACTTTAATGTTCTGGCCCCATTTTCATAAAGCTGTTGAAGTAAGCAGCAAATACTGCTTTGATAAGCACAAAGTTAATGGGGCAAAAATTGCAACAATGTAAACTTTATGGAGTTTTGGCTGGTCATCCGTTTCTGTCAAGCAAGATTTTTCTGTGCTAAGCAAGTTTGTATTCTTGAAGGCAGTGGACACTATTGGTAATTACTCAAAATAATTATTAGCATAAAACGAGTAATGGGGAGAGGTTGGTAGTATAAAACATTGTGAGAAACAGCTCCCTCTGAAGTGACGTATTTTTCGAGAAAGAAGTAATTTTCCGCCAAGTTGATTTCGAGACCTCAGATTTACAATTTGAGGTCTCGAAATCAAGCATCTGAAAGCACACAACTTCGTGTGACCATAGTGCGACAAGGGTGTTTTTTTCTTTAATTAATATCTCGCAACTTTGACGACTGATTGAGCTCAAATTTTCATAGTTTGGTTATTTTATGCATATGTTGAGATACACCAACTGTGAGACTAGTCTTTGACAATTACCAATAGTGTCCAGTGTCTTTATAGGCTTTTTGGGCCCATGTGTTGAAATTTTTGCTGTATTAAGATAAATGCTGAATTTCAGACCATTAAATATTAATTTATTTGTACTTTGTCTTTGTTTTTACTGCTAGATATGAGTTGTTGAACTATTTATGTAACCTATAGTTTGATGGTGCCTCTGGATTTTAAAGAACCACTTAAACTAAATCTTAAAGTGTTGAAATGATTGAGTAAAAGTCTATGTCAGGTTTTAGAATTATTTGTGCTTTACCTACACTTTCGTTATGCATTTTAAAAATCATCAATTACTATTTATTTTGTTTATTTCCAGGGCTACATGATGGATGATATTTTGACCGCTTACATCAGCCAAATGCTGACCATGGAACTAGCAACGAGCTAACAATCGCAAGTAAACTATATATACAAATCATCTCTTAAACCAAGTTCTACCAGCTGAAATTGGGAATAACTAGTTCCACTCACCAGTTTATAATAGAACAGGGGTGGATTTCACAAAGAGTTAGGGCTAGTCTTATCTCAAGTTACAACGAGTTACTCGCCCTAACTTAGGACTAGCCATGCGTTTTTTTGGTCATCACAATTGGTCATCACAGTTGCAAGAAAGTAATGAAAAGAAAAAAGTTTGTGTGCTTTCAAGATGGATGAGAAGGGCTTAAGGCCCTTGAGGCTTAAGGTCTTTCTCAGTTTCAAATATTTTTGTGAAACTACCTAAAAGAATACGTTACTGCAGAGAGAGAGTTGTTTCTCACATCTTTTTATACTATCAGCAGCTCTCGCTGCTCTACACCAATTAATTTGTTATGCTTCTTGATTAATTAATTACCTGCCTAATAATGATCACACTTAGTGACTTACTTATAATACGTGTTACATTTAAATAATGACAGGCATTGGCAATAATTACTAAGCAATAACATGACAGAAACATGGTACAGGAGTTTAGCATTGTGTCACCATTTGTTATGTATGTAAATATTGGCAAATCTGATATATATATATATTTGTAACTGACTTTCTTAACAATAATCTTCTATATTTGTTTATAACCAAACGTTCTCAATTTTATGCAAGAATGCAATCTAAGATGTAGTTCAAGGTATAGCAATTTTCACTGTCTGTACTATTCAAGCCAATTATAAATTCGCTGGTGTCTGCCAGTTTGAGGGAAATTATATATATTCTATGGACCCTCCTACTGTAATTAAGTTGATACACCATTTAAAACCATTCAGATACTTGAGTGGAATGTTTTTAACGGAAATACTTTTTTATTTTGTTTATAATGCGTTTGTTCACCATTAGAATATATAATTTTGATATGTGTATACTTCTGAATTTTTCGTAATTAACGATTGAAACATAAGGCCACAACCTCAAGGTTTTGAAAAACTAAAAACACTGAAAACAGTTCTGCTGTATTGTGGGATGTACATTTCCCAAAAGTTATGTGGGTTAGTTCCACAATCAAATACACAAGTATTTGGTTAAATATAATTAAAACATGTGGAGAAATATTTCAAACAATAAAGAAATGTTTCTAGTTGTCAAGATCAAGTGCCAAGATTAACTTGGAGACTTCCATTCCAATCCACCTTTCATTCCAATTTAATTTATTATGCTCACTTTTGTGGTTGTCTAGATGTAGCACCCTGATCTTTATGAAAGTTGCTACTCTGTAAAAGCTCTCTTATTATTATGTTAAGGGTATTCATATAATATTAATCGAACATACACTAGTATTTCTAGTTAAAAGGCAGGCTTGACTGATTAAGTGTTGTTAAAGGCACTGGACACCTATGGTAACTGCAAAGACCAGTCTTCTTCTTCTCACCTTGGGTAGGCCTATCTCGGCATACATGTATGCATAAAGTAATTAAACTGTGAAAATGTGGACTCTTGGTAGTGCAAGTTGCAAGAGAATAATGGTAGAAATTACACCCTTGTGGTACAAGGAGCCTGCTTTCAGATGCCTTGAATTCAAATATTTTAGTGAGAAATTACTTCTTTCTCAAAAACTATGTTACTTCAGAGAGAGCCATTCCTCACAATGTTTTATACTATCAACAGCTCTCAATTGCTGGTGCATTCGTAAGTTTTTATGGTAACAAGTATTTTGAGTAATTACAAAAAGTGTCCAGTGCCTTTAAGCTGTGTCAGAATAATAAGCATTTTCATTGAGGAGAGTGCATTAATTTTATGTACTGTACAAATGAAAACTCATCATCACATCAATGAATTGTGAAATGCAAGAAAAGAATAAAACACCAACTTATTCTTGAAATGTATGAAAATTAGTTGTGTAACGTTAATGAAGATTAGCCAACTAGCCACCCCCCCCTCCCTGCTTCCCAATTATTTTGGTCAGTTTTCCACTGTTGGTTTTGACATTTTTAGCGCTTATGTTGCCCTATCTACCTTTATTAACAACCAATTGGTATACACCTGTTTGTGCTTATAGGTGCCTTCTTATGTTTATGAACTCATTTTGACTAGTTGATTCCAAAACAACCCATCTATCTTTTAAAGATGGTGACATTCAGATTATTCAAGTTTGAAAAAATTATAAAATTAAGCTCAAGTTTTGCACTATGTAAGACCAGTTTTGTTTTAATGTAAAGTTCAAGTACTTCCAAAATCCAAAAGGGCCCAAATTCTACTGCTAAAGTTTTGAAGGCTTAGGCCTATTGTTATGTTTCGTTCGCCATTATGCCTCCGAGATGGCCTACAGAGCATCAAGAATACAAAATGTTCCCGAACACTCGCATGTTTGTAACAATATCGATGGTTTACAGAACAACAACGACGCATGCGCGTCACTTTATTGGTGACCTAGGTCATATTGGTACATGACGTAAATACCATAACATCCCCCTTCTTTTTTTTTTTTTTTTTTTTTTTTTTTTTTAGTTTTGACGTTAACAAGAAACTAAAAAAAAATGTATGCAGATTAAAAAGGAACTGCTGACTTAGCCTGAAAACAAAGGGATGGATAAGGAGGAAAATTCTCAACTGATTAAAAAAAAAAAAACCAAGCTGTCTTCTATGCTTGAGTTAAAATTAACTTAATTTGTTGCAAACTGGTTCAAATGAGTTCGTTTTACTTGGAACAAACTGTAAAAATAACTTCTTTAAGTAACACTTAACAAATTTGTTCAGCAACAGTCCAAAAGTTCACTTGACGCGAGCAGAGTAAAAACATCCTTTGAATGTGCAATTATGGGATATAGTCTTTCAGGTGTTTCGGTTTAGTAACTACGCGTCCTGAACGGGTTTTGATAGATGCACCCAAATCAGTATTAGTGTCAGGCTTCGGTTTGGGTGTGCTTTTGTCCATGTTCAATTGTTTGTTTGTTTGCAACGGTCCGGGTTTTTCCATAGGATTCATTGGTTCCTGTGTACACTCTGCTGGTGAGCTGATGTCTCCACGACTCGCTTTGCAGCTGTTGTTTTTGTTAGTGTCCGGTGAGACTGGTGGGTTTTCTACCGTTTTACGCAGATGCATGCGGTTACGACGATATCTCCCAGTAGGCGTTTCGACAATGTACGAACGCTCATCAAGTCTGCGCATCACTGTAGCTTTGTCCCAGCCTTTCTGTCCTTGGATGAGGGGTTGCATGCGTACAGTATCTCCTTCGTCCAATGGTGTGAGCGTCTTGGCTGAGTTGTTGTAGTAATCAGCCTGTTTGCGCACGCGTTGCTTCATGCGATCATGCTCGTCAATGACCTTTGGCTTTAGTAGATTGGCAGTTGTTGGTAACAAGGTTCGTGTGCGGCGGTTCATGAGTCTCTGTGTAGGACTTGTGGCAAGACCTTGTGTGGGCGTGTTGCGATGATCCAAGAGTGCCAGGTAGGGGTCAGTGTGTGACTTTGCACTCTTTGTGAGCAGTCGCTTTGCTGTTTTCACCGCAGACTCGGCTTTGCCATTAGCTTTGCTATTTCCTGGGCTACTGCAGAGATGTTCGAAGTCCCATTCCTTGGAAAATTGGCTGAAGAGTGTGGACGTGAACTGTGGCCCGTTGTCACTTACCAGTTGGGATGGAGTGCCATAACGAGCAAAATGTCCCTTGAGTTTCCGAATTACGGTGGCGCTAGTCGTGTCTGGAAGGTTGTCCACTTCCCAGAAGTTACTGTAGTAATCCACCGTGATTAAATAATCCTTGTCATTCAGTGAGAACAGATCAGTTCCAACACGCTCCCACGGCCTTGTTGCAAGCTCATGAGAGATCAAGCTCTCTTTTTGCTGCCGTATCTCCATCGAACGACATACATCACAAGTGCTGATGAAGTGTTTTATCTCGCTATTCATTCCTGGCCAGAATAGGCTCTGGCGTGCTCGTCTTAGGCAGCTGTCAATGCCCAAGTGGGATGAGTGGGTTTTGTCTTTCATCTCTTTCCTGAGGGTTTCGGGTATGACCACTCTGTCTCCTCTGAAAATCATACCGTCTTGAATTGCCAACTCGTCGCGATAGCTGTAGTATGGCTTTAGCTGCTCAGGGAGTGTGCTTCGCTCATCTGGCCATCCTTGAGTGATGGTTTGCTTAAGTAGCTGCAAATTATCATCTTTTGCAGTCTCTTTTTGTATTTGAGTCAGTCTTTCTTCACGTATGGGCAAATACGACACCATATTGACTTCCTCAAAATCTCCCTGGCCATGGGTGGGAGGCTGTTCACCAACCGCTCGTGATAGTGTGTCGGCCAGATACATTCTCTTTCCTGGGCAGTAAGTAATTGCAAAGTCATATTTCTGGAGGCGTAGGAGCATTCCTTGGAGGCGCTTTGGGGCCTTCACTAGGGGTTTTTTCATGATCATTTCGAGAGGTTTATGATCACTGACCACACTGGTGAATCTTCCGAAGGTGTATTGGTGGAAACGCTCCATCGCAAAGACTACTGCAAGCATCTCCTTTTCAATAGATGCGTATCGTGTTTCAGTGTCGGTCACCGCTCTGCTTGCGTATGCTATGGGATGGCCATTCTGCAGCAGAGCCGCCCCAAGACCAACACCACTTGCGTCACACTGCACAGTTAGTTCATCCTTCGGATTGTAGAATTGCAATATGGGTGCATGACATACCATCTTCTTTACTTTGATGAAGGCATTCTCTTGGGCATCTGACCACTCCCACGCTATGTCTGGTTTGGTAAGTTGTCGAATTGGTTCCAAGGTTTCCGATAATCCTGGCAGGAATTTTCCCAAGTAGTTTACAAATCCAACCAGGCGTTGCACCTCTTTTACATTTGTGGGAGCTGGCATGTTTGTCACTGCAGATATTTTCTGCGGATTAGCTTTGAGGCCTTTGCTTGATACGATGTGTCCAAGAAATAGTATTTCATTCACTCGGAACACAGATTTGGCCTTGTTTAGCTTAATGTTCATGTCTGCACAACGCTTCAGTAGCTGTTCAAGTTTTTCGTCGTGATCTGTGATTGCTTCTTTTTGGGAGCCACCTGTCCCATAGACTAGGATATCATCAGCAACACAGATTATGCCCGTTAGTCCTTCAAGTGCTTGATGAAGCCTGCGCTGGAATATCTCTGAAGACACGCAAGTGCCGAAAGGCAGACGACACCAGCGATAGCGTCCAAAGGGCGTATTGAAGGTTGTCAAAATGCTGGAGGCCTCATCCAGTTGTAGTTGCCAAAATGCTGAGCTCAAGTCTAATTTGCTGAAAACTCTGGCGTCAGCAAGGTCGGGCAGAATATCTTCAATTACTGGTAGCTGATAGTGTTCACGCTTCAGTGCTTTATTCAGTGGCCTTGGGTCGATGCATATTCTGAGTGCACCATTTTTCTTCTCAGCCACTACCAACTGGCTTACCCACTGTGTTGGTTTTTGCACTGCTGTGATCACTCCAGATCTTTCCATGCTTTCAAGTTCATCTTTGACTTTGGCTTTGATGGCATGTGGTAGTCTCCGTGGGGGCAGAACGACAGGCATAATGTCCTCTCTTGTTTGCAAGTGGACCTCTCCAGGGAGTTTGCCTAGTTTAGCATCAAAAACTGTGCCGTATCGCTCTTCGGGTAGCTTATCATGGTCTGATGACGTGGACACTTTATTAATGTGTGCTTTGTGGAAGTTCTCACTGTTTACTGTGATGAGATCCATCTGCTGGCTTGCTTTACTGCCAAGTAGTGGGGTAAGGTCGTTGTTTACAACAACAAACTCCAAAGAGTATTTCTTATTCAACTTTGGGTTCAGTAATTTCAGTCTACATACCCCTTCTGCCTGTAGTGTTGATTTGTTCCACATGAGCAGTGTCTTTGGGTTCTTTGTGGTGGTGTACGTAGTGCCCTTAAGACAGTTCTTGGATATGATGTTGACACTAGCACCACTGTCTACTTGAAAGTTGATGGGTTTCCCATCGATGTGCATTTCAACGTACACATCCTCTTTATTTGGCTGTACGGCGTTGACAAGAGTCACATCATATATGTACTCGGTGCTCGAATCACTGGCTGAGCCGTCTGCGTAGGTTGTGCCCAGTGCATGGATATTCTTTTTTCGGCATACAGTGGCAAAGTGGTTGTTCTTTCCACATGCCTTGCATGTCTGCCCGTACGCTGGACACAGATTTCTATCTTTGGCATGTGACTTCCCGCAATATTTGCACTTTTTCACTTCTTGTGTGCTCTTGCCAGTCTTATGTTGCCCTTCTGTTTGTATTTTTGTTTGGGCCCCTGGCGCTTGTCTGTGACTCTGTGCACTGCTTGTGCCCCATCATTTGTATTTAGGGGTGCCGTGAACGCTTTTAATTGTGACTCTGCTGATTCCATGCTCTTACATATGTCTATGCATGTGGAAAGTGTTAGGTTTCGTTCTTGGAGTAGGCGTTTTCGTGTGTTAGAGTCTCCAATTCCCAGTACAATTTTATCACGTACCAGGCTACTTGACATACATTCACAAAAGTTACATGTCTTTGCCAGAGATCTAAGGGCTGCCAGATAAGTTTCAAAACTCTCACCTGATTCTTGTTGACGCTTGTTGAACAAGTACCGCTCATATGTCTCATTCACTTCTCCTATGGCATATTTATCAAATGCCTTTAAGATTTTGTCCAAATCTCTGGAATCGTCTTCGTTGGGGAAGTTGAAACTGTTATAAATCTCAAGTCCTTGTGATCCAATCGCATGCAGGAACAAGGCTGTGCGGTATGCTGGCGTTTGTTTCTGGAGCTGTGTAACGATGCCATAGTTACTCCACATTTGCTTCCAGGTCTTCCAGTTTTCTATGACCCCTCTCGAAACTTGCATCGGGGCCGGAGGTCGAATGCCGCCGACGGGTGCAGGTCCCTTCGGCACGGCGCCATGTTGTTGGTTGCCCGGGCCAATATTTTCATCGGCGTTTAACTGTTCACCGACATTGTCCTCCGCTAATGGCGATCCTGCATGTCCTGTCGCCATTTCTAGTCACACTCCCGTGTCTATCCGATCACTTAAGAGGATTCTACTACTAGAAATTTGCAGATTAAAAAGGAGCTTCACGCTGCCACCATGTAACAATATCGATGGTTTACAGAACAACAACGACGCATGCGCGTCACTTTATTGGTGACCTAGGTCATATTGGTACATGACGTAAATACCATAACAATGTTCACTATTTGACAGATTGCCCCCCCCCCCCCCTAAAAAAACTGTCTGTATCGACCCTTGACGATGCCGGGGTGGATTTCGCAAAGAGTTGGGACATCTCGAGAGTCTTATCTCGAGTTAGGACCAGTTACTCGTCCTAACTTGGGACTATCCATGCAATTTGTATATATCTCCTAGGACTAGTCCTAAGTTAGGACTATAGTCCTAACTCTTTGTGAAATCGACCCCTGGTGTGATGAAACGCTGTCTGAGCATTATGCAGAAATGGATGCGAAGATATTATTAGCTGTTTTCTTTTAGTAACAATAACCATGACAGCAAACACTGGTGCATCATAGCTTGAAATGGGCCTTAAATTCCAACATCTGAGAGTGGGGCACATCACCCCTCCTCCCACGGCGTTTAGTTTATTGTGGGCGCCAAAAAGTTACGAAGATGAGTAAAACGTGGTGCTGTCAATCCCGAGAGGGCGTGCTTGTCGCTGACTAGCGACTGGCGATCGAGGCAGCTGCTCTGGGAGCATGGTGTTGGAGGCGTTTAAATCCTAAAGTATGTGAACTAATTTTGTGTTACATATTTTTTGTGTATAATATAACTTTAATCTAATAGCCACCAGGTCGTTACTGGGATAGACTGTGGACTCAACAGGCTTTTACTGAAGACATAAATCATAAATGGCACTGTGGGTGAGTTCGAAAAAATATTAAATTTTTGTGTTTCAAACATAGGATGGTACCTAGCCCTCTCTGGCACATCATAGGTGTCATTGGTGGGCACCAGTCTATACTATCTCTGTGAGTGTGACACGCGTGTAGTATTGAAATGACAAATTGGTCGAGTTTTGTACACCTGGTAAATATGAAACCTATTTTTGTTTTGCCTTTTTGTCCAGAGAGGAAAAGTTTCCGTATGGCGCCACCACTTTTTCATTCGAAATAAAATAATATAGTATCTAATTTACCTGATTGACATATCCCTTTTTGTAAAAATGAGTGAAAAAGTGGTGGCGCCATACGGAAAGTTATCCTCCAGAGATATTAAACATGATTTCAAATACTCTGAATCTTCTTATGAGGAACAATCATTTTGTGGAGTCTAAATTTAGGTAAAAATGCACTTTCTGGCTGATACTAGAATACAGTGACAGTCAATGTTGTTGACAGCTAGATTCGTACAATATTTTTCCATTTCAATCATGGCAGCTGCGGAAGAACATTGGTGTTATGGACATTGTGAAAAGGTTTCCGTATGGCGCCACCACTTTTTCATTCAATATAAAATAATGAATAATATCCAATGAGATATCCCTTTTTGTAAAAACGAGTGAAATAGTGACGTGATACGGAAAGTTATCCAACATTGTACTTATAACAATAACATGATGATCTTGGTACTCACAATTTTATCAATGTTGCAATGTTTGAACTATGAAACATGTGCACATTTTCCTTGGAAAAGTTTCCATATGGCGCCACCACTTTTTCATTCAATATGAAATAATATAGTATCTAATTTACCTCAATGAGATATCCCTTTTTGTAAAAATGCGTGAAAAAGATGTGGCGCCATACGGAAAAATATCCTTTTCCTTAACTACGGTACTGGTGTACAACACTGCATGCAAGTCGTAATATTTTATAACTTGTTTCCATTCCATCATACTCCCTTAGTACAAATGCAGAACTTTAACTATTAAAAAATGGGTGAAGTGTCAGGAAATGTTAATTGTGGTTAAAACTGTGAGTGGGATTGTTAAAATTCGATAGAAAAAAAAACCTACTTGACTATAAACCTTGATGTGGTATAAATAACAGTAATTAAGCCTGGTTCAAACGATCCTGATAATGTGATGGGAGTTTTGACGTCAACATTGCAACAAATAATTACCAATGTTGGTAATTATTTGTTCAAGTATGACCCAGGCTTTACGGTACCACAATTAAATACTTAATGTGATTGATGCATCCATGGAAACGACCTAAACATGATATCAAAATGCAACAATATATTCTTGAATCATGCTATTGTTGCTCAAGAACAGAATGGTTAAGAAATTTACGTTAATTAAAGCCATTGGACACTTTTGGTAAACAGTAATGCCAAAGGCCCACACTATGTGTATCATAACATTATATAAATAACAAACCTGTGAAAATTTAAGGCTCAATCGGTCATCAGAGTCGGGAGAAAATAACAGGAAAACCCACCCTTGTTTCCGCACGTTTGCCAGGTCATGACATGTGTTTAAAATAAATACGTAATTCTCGATTCTCGATAATATTGAGAATTGATAACTGTTTTAATGGTTTATCAAAGAGTAAAGCATTTCATGGAATAATATTTCAAGAGAAGTCTTTCACCATTACCTTCTGTAAACCATGTAAGTTATTTGTGAACTGATCTGTGAACTTTTATTATTTTTTTCTGTTCCGAAAGTGTCCAATGGCTTTAAGTATTGAGCCAATAACTGGGGTTTCCTTAACATTTTTTCAATCATCTTTGAAGTATGTGCTTAATCAGTTGAAAATCCTGTGTGTTGATCATCATAATAACACTGGGTTTAACAACTAACAAGTTATTTGCTCTGACAAAAGAACATCCTGTTAATCAACTGAACATAACATGTATTTGAATCTACAGTAGGATTGTAGAGTGTTTGTATGCATGAAAAATTAAATCTTTGATTTCTTATGATCATTTCCTTTAGATAGATTCATCTACGTTCCCCATGACGTTTTTGCAACAGCAACAGCAACAGCAAGTTAAAGATGTAGAGGTACCACAGAAAGACAAAGGACTTCAACATTTTGAACTGATAAAACTGTGGATGACAACATTGAGAAGTAGGTTGTACAATGACCTGAGTAGAGCTGCTCACAACACAAGCCAAGTGACCAAGGTATGTCCAGGCCTGTATTCGTTTTTGAAAGGACGGGGGGCACCTAGGCATTTTCTCCTTGGTGGTAAAGGGCACCCTAATATGAGCAAGTTGTAAATTTCTACTGGAGCATTTCAAGGGTTTTATGACTTTGAAGGCAAGGCAATGACCAGGGGGCATGGAGGCAATCGCCTTCATTGCCTCTGTGAAGTATCAGGCCTGTATGTATTCAAAACTCACATTGAACTCATTTTCAGCTTGGTTTGCTACACTTTACTCAGTGGAAATAATCATGAGAATTTCACTAAACTCGGGTGGTTTACTACGTAATGTCGTAGTCTACAGCAACATCATCGTTCAACTGTATTCACAAGATAAGATGTTTCAACGTAGTTCCCCAAACACTGCTCTGTGCTCACTACAGGGCATAATTTTGTGACCTGCTCTAGCAAATTAAGGAACATCTTGAGGATTTAATTTTTGAGTATTTAGTTTTGAGTGATAATGTAAAAAGAGCTTTTCTCAAATCTTGCAGAAAAGCACTGGATAACGGTACTCAAAATTATTTTTTTTCCTTATTGATTGAAAACATTACGACTTGCCATTTTTGTTCAAGTAGGTCTTTAAGTGTCATATAGTTGCTCAACTGCTCGGTGAATTTTTCATTTACGCAATCATTAGAAGATTAATGACCTCTTTTCTACTTAGAGTTAATAAAAAGATTATCGTCGGGTTTTTATTTACTTGAATCAACCAGAATGATAATTGCTCTGATTGTCCTTCATGCCTCATGGGATACTTCCTGATCTTCCTTAAAGAAAAGATCCCTTTCCTCACCGTCAGAGGGTCGCTTTGTCCCTTCACTAAACAACTTAAAGACTTCAAATAAATTTATAAGCGACAAGTGGAAATCACTGGCTTCTGACTGGATACCCAAACAAAGATGTAGAGAAATTATTTTTCTTTGTTCAACCCCAACATTTACTTGCTGGGAACTGCTTAATAAATTTTTTGTTCCAGACATTTCACAGATAGATAACGAGTACATCCTAAGTTGGAACCGATTGACCACTTGCACGCACGTCGCACAGGGCGACGGTGCCTCGCTCATTATTTTGGTGGTCGAAAGGTTTACGTGTAAACGCGGCGTCGCCTAAAATGCGCACTTCACTGAATAACTCACAGTGACATTGACCACCGAAATGGCGCATCCAAGATTATTTTGATAGTGACGTCAGGTAAATTGGGTCAATAACAAGTCTGTTAGTTAATGGGTTTCCTTGTATTTTTATTTGCAGAATCAAGAACCCAACTGGAGAGAAATACTGTCATTATGGAATACTAAGCAGGGGACTACTCTCTTCACAGACCTTGTGAATGTAAGAAACATCTATCAACCTATGCTGCAAGCTGCATGATGCAATGCGTAAGAGGAGCGTCATTTTTGCAAGGATTCACTGAACTCTGAAGGATCATCAACCCTTTCTACAAGCTTCTTTCAAGCAAAGACTTTTTGAACAACTCGGACATGTTGGCTTTGAGATGCAGCACACTATAATGTATCTAATACTACACCACACTACATCTCAAAACCTGGATTGGAGACAGAATTCCTGAAGACTCTTTGAACACTTGAGATACAAATGAGATGAAAGAACGATTCATCAGTTCCGTAAAACCACTATTTGTATGCACAGCTAGAGACATTATTTTGTGAACCCACTTTTGACGGTGGACTCGACCTCATAGTGATCAACATACAAGCCTGGATTGCAGACAGAACTCCTGACTCGTTGAACACTTGAGATACAAATGAGATGAAAGAAGGGTACATCAGTTCTGTTGAGACTACATCTATTCTCACAAGGAGAGACATTTCTGAACGCTGGACTTTGCTCTCTTTGGAACCTCAATGTGATCACCATAAAAGGACCAGAGAGTTTGTATTGTATCTAGAAATGTTTGTATATAAACGTAAAACTACATAGGATTAGTCAAGGGAACACGATAAGTCAGTTTATCAATCGCCACCGTTTTCAAGAACAGACAAGTTCTTAGCAGAAGTTTTTAAACAATTAGAAAGTGTTGATTGTACTCATGGTTTGATGTTCCATTAAGGACAACATAATGTTTGGCTAGTTTGTAAGTCATAGTCTTTCAATTACACTGAATAGTGCAATGATAATATCACCAGATTTAAAAAAGATTTTTATGAACAGGAAATCCTTGTTCTTACTTTTGAAGTATGAGTGCTTTTTAAAAAGTTAGACAAAGTTACAATTTGTGTGACCCAATTGAGTTTACAAAGTTCTCACTCTGCCAATTTTGTTTATGCATTGGTTTGATCTTGATGCTCAGTACAAATAGAAAAGTCTCCACCTTTATAGTTTCTAAAAAAAATCGAAGATGAAGTGGCTATCAGTTTTTGAAACAGTTGGTTTTAAAATTCATTTTTCTCCAAACATGGTAGTTTTATTATCTGCAGGGGCTAAGTTGTCTCTTCATGACAACGGTGACGATATCTTCGAAATTAAGCACTGTAGTAAAGAATCTGTTCATGCATGTAAAGGATTTCTCCAGAAGGCGATCAGAGCATACTGATCGATTTGTTTCAGAACCACCTCAACTCGTTTAGAGATAATCATCACATGGTGTTATTGTAAACACCGTTTTTTCACCATGCAAAGTTTCAAATCCTACTTGGGATTGAACTAGGTGAACCGGTATTTCTAACTAACTTTTCATGATCAGTAGCCTAAATCGAAAACAAGCAAGTTTACTATAAAAAAAAAGGGATTTAAAACCTATGGAAATTGCTTTTGTAACAATTTTGTCACAAAATGTAGAATTTTCCTAAAACCATCAAGTATACTTAATTGAGTACTTGTGGGACTAAAGCATTACGGTGTTTCTCATATGTTGTAATTGGCTTTACTTCACCATGAAAACCAACCTACTTCGGATAAGACTAAAACATAATATTTTCTAATAGTTTAACAACACCTGTGTATCCTTGCATTAAAAAGCATCTAGTGATGTGTGCGGGATCAGGCTTTCTGAATAATGTAAATTCTCTCTGACACCAGAAACAAAACATCTGAGGTTATAAGAGACATTCAATGTTCAGTGACATGTAAATACTTTATTGACTTGTAAAATGTTAGGAACTTTTAATAGAAAAGGGAACAGTGTATGCACAGCTCAAAACCATCTGAACGGTTTTGAGTGGTAGTACAGCTTATCATCAACCCTGCTCAAATGGTACTGCCATGTGTGTACAAAAACGATGGGGTTGTAAACGTTAGAGAATTTTGTATGGTTTTGAATGGTGTATCAGTAGGAGGGTTAAAGGAAAAATTTGCAGCCAAAAAAGGCTGAAGCAACATTCAGAAAAGCAGAGACTAAAAAAAAAAAAAAACTAACACTAAAAATAACAGACTTAAGAGGATTGATACTGATTTCTAATGGGTCATATCCACAATTTGAATCACTTCTTACTCCATGTACATGTACCATGCAAAGACTTGGAGCTTACTAATTGAGACAAGAGTTTAGGACTTGTGTATAGTTGAATTATTTTAAGGTGGTAATAACTTGGACACCTTTGGTAGGATAGTGCAGGATTTGTTTTCAATAATCCTGTTGGATGTGACGTTTAAGGAAGTGCATCCAAGTCGATATATAGCACATAGGAATTCATGCATGAACAGAGGGTAATAAGTATTATTATTATTAGTATTTTTAGCTTTAAATAACTTCAGAACAGCCTCTCACAAGATGCCTGCACCTAAAAAAATTATAATTTAAACAACAAAAAAACAAATTTTTAGTTCCGACTTGTTTGGCGCCCCAAATTTCATGACAATGCCACAAGTCAGTGTGCACACAAGACAGGACCCAAAACTTCCAGGCCAAAATATGATTTTGCTGGACTGTCTTACAGAATGCTGAACTTTGAAACAAATCAACTTGGTGAAAACAAAAACTGAATCGTGCAAGATCTACACCAGTGGAGAATGTTAGTTGTTCTTGTAATAACAGTGCTGGTGTATTCATATTCTCTTTGCAAAAATGAATTTAAAAAAATAAAATAAAAATAGCATGGTTTTGTAAACAAATTTATACTTATTCAAACTGGACACTATTGGTTATTTTCAAACACCAGTCTTCTCACTTGGTGTATCTCAAAATATGCATTTAAAATAACAAACTTGTAACTCAAAGTTGCGAGATAACTATGACAGAAAAAACACCCCTTGCCACACGAAGTTGTGTGCTTTTAGATGCTTGATTTCGAGACCTCAAATTCTAAACTTGAGGTCTCGAAATCAATTTTGTGGAAAATTACTTGTTTCTCGAAAACTACATCGCTTTAGAGGGAGCCGTTTCTCACAATGTTTTATATTATCAACATCTCCCCATTACTCGTTACCAAGTAAGGTTTTATGCTAAAAATTATTTTGAGTAGTTACCAATAGTGTCAACTGCCTTTTATACATTTGAAATTAGAATTTTATCATGGCTTACTTGTGAGAGGCTGTTTTGTCTTGTTCATGTAAAAGTAATATTAATGAGTTATTTAGAGAGTAAAGGGTGCAATAGTGTCTGTTGGTAGATGGGTACAAGATTGGTTGTAAAGTACTTTCGCACTCAAAACGTAGACTCAAAAAGTCAAATATTTATAGTTCAAACTGTCTTAAGAAACGTACATTTACAATACGTTGGCTGGACTAGCTGATGTTGTTGTTTTCCCTACCTTAATGAACTACAGAATTATTTACAAAAACGAATTATCATCAAAAGTGTGCTTGTGAAAAACACTGTTAAATTTTATTTTTTTAAAAGCAGCATGAAAAATTGTTTTCGAAAGCTGACATCTAAATTCTGGATCTTCCTTTTACAATCAAATGGCAATGTTTATTTTGTCATCTTTTTTAGTGAACGATTTTTGTTTATTATACTGGTTATTCTTTCAAATTTTATCTTAGTAGTCGTACCTTGACATAATTAGTTCAAAAATAGTTTGTTTTGTTTTTACAAGACTGATTTACTTTTGGGGAAAAATCTCAATTGACCCTCTTGTTTCATTTGTTTACGTTTTGTTTTATTGATATATTTTTATTTAAAACTTTATTCTTCTGAAGTACTTAGCCAATCTTGTACCCCACATTTTTACTTTTAAGCAGCATTGACAAATTGTCTCCAAAAGCTGAAATCTAAATTCTGGATCTTCCTTTTACATTTTTAAAACAAAAATGATGCATTTTTTGCCCA